>NC_135573.1:78525000-78835000 GCF_965152235.1 Eretmochelys imbricata
GTATCCATTCACTTTCTCACCCACATTTAGAAACAGTATCCTAGTAAGCTATAGTGCTGTTTTAGTTGTAATTTTCTAGTGCTTAATTTCCTAATACCATTCTCATTGGTACAAAGCACCTCTCCAACTCGTCTGGACTCTCGCCAGGACCTTGAAGTATCCCACTTTTTCCTTTAAACTTTTCCAGCATATTTCCTAATGCAGAACTGGGAGGAGGATGTCAAATTTCATGCTTGAAAAAAAAGATCCATATCTTTCACCAAGGAAGATTCTCCTTCCATC
The DNA here is from genome assembly GCF_965152235.1 of Eretmochelys imbricata. Lineage (NCBI taxonomy): Eukaryota > Metazoa > Chordata > Testudines > Cheloniidae > Eretmochelys > Eretmochelys imbricata. The sequence goes on from NC_135573.1 coordinate 78,525,283, forward strand.
CTGGGAAAAGAAAATTAAGCTTCTATTTTGTCTGATTTTGTTCCACATCTAATTTCTTCCCCTTACAACTTCATCCTTCTGACCAGGGATAAAGTCCTAGGACTATATTCTGTCTGGCCTTTATGTGGGTGCACAGTTTGTGGGCAAAGGGAGGGCACAACAAGACCTCCCTGTCCTTTGTGTGGCCCTGATAACGGCCAGGTAGAACTGTTGTCCTGGTAGAGGGTCGGCTGCATCTCTACTTCCTTGGGAGCACACTACAACCCAAAGGGGTTTGTGTGAGCAGGTGGAGTATTGCTCAGTTCTGCCACCCAACACCATCAAGAAGTGTAATAGTTTGTATGCTTTTCCCTACACCTGGAGAGTACAAGAAAAATTTCTGCCTTCTGAGACAGAATGCCACCCTGTGCTCACTGTGCCTAAAAGTGAGAAGCCATCTCCTTTTTGGTTTGGGGCTATCTATTTAGTTCCCTTTGCATATTTCTTGGCCTCTCCATTGATCTTGACTATTTTCTTCCCATTTCAGTTTCCTTCTCATTCCTGTAGATAGACAAATGGTACCAAATTGTTCTCTCAGCCCCTGCCTGACAATCAGAGCTACTAAAACTTAGCCAAATATGCCAAGCAAAAGTTGTAAATGGGGGCCTGGGGAAGAGGGTTGAAAAGGACAATGTGACTCCAAGGGTTATTCCAGTATTATTTAAAGTAGTGTAACTCAGAGCAGAATTTGACCCTATTTGTTTGGTTTGGTTTTTTGGGGGTGGAAGGCTTTGTTTATTTGCTTTGGTGCTTCCAATGCAGAAACATTTTTAACATTTCTATCTCCTCATCTGTTAAGTGTTAAGAGGAATAAATTGTTGCTGTACTTCTGCGTGCTATACATGATAGATATTCTGATAGCATCCTTCAGTTTTACCAAAAGAACAACTGTCAACACTTTACTGATGAAAGTACATTAAATTGTGGTCTGCATCTAGGACATCAATTGAGTAATAAAAATTTAGAAATACATGCAGAAGGCTCTAGTTTAAACATTAGCATGCCTGGTACTGCAACAGAGGCCAGAGCCTTTGTGCAGGCAGAAATACAGTAAACTCCCTGCTGAAGACTTACTTTCCCCACCAAATGAAATGGGAAAGAGGGAATAATAGTGAAACTCTACTCACAACCCATTTGGTGTACTCCTTTCCCAGGTGACTGCCCCCTTCCTACCTTCAAAGTGCCTCCCTGCTTGTTCACTTTTGAGCCCTGAAAGGGAAGTGGGGTAATGGGATGAAATTTAAAAAAAGGAAAATTTAATCTGTACCAAAAAAATAGGGAAAACTAGCTGTGTGGGAACTAGAATTTTTATTTCATGGAAAATTTAACGATTGCAAAATTTTTCATTCCAACTTCGAATAACAGCAAAAAATTGATATTTTCCACAAAACAAAATTTGAGAATTTTATGTAAATTGAAATGTTCCATTTCAGTGAACATGAAATGTATTTGTTCTGATTTCCATAGTTTATTTTATACCGTAATCATTGATAATATAAAATGTTGAAAGTAATTTCAAAATGTAAAAAGGAATCATTCCATTCCGATACGCCAAAATAGATCTTATTGAAATGCTTCATTTTGATTTTTTTTCCAAAATGAAATTTTGTCAAAATCAACCCATTACTGCAGAAAGTTTCAATTTTGTCAAAAAGGCATTCTGAGATGGAAAAATGTTCAAACAGAAAAATTTCAACCAGGTCTAGAAAACTTACTGTGAGTGTGAAATAGTGGTCCTAAGAAAGTCTAGGAGCTTATAGAGACCTTTCTAATTAGATTGCCTGACACCTTCCATTATAGAAAAAAATTGTCATTTTTTTTTAAGAGACACTATTAACACCTCTGTTATTTGCAGATAGTCTTTAAAATTCAGCAAGAGAAAGTCCTCAAGCTAGGCTCTTGCCTCTGCCATAGGAGCTTCCAGAGCAACTGTAGCAGTAGGAGGTGAAGATAACCAGTCCAGGCTGGGATCCCCACCCCAATATGCGACTTTATCACCATATCTGGTACATGGCCTCAGAAGCCCATCCCCATTTTGGAAGCCCCATCTGGGACAGGAGTGTCTCAAAATCCCAGACAGTAGCGGGAAAGAGCTGGGCCAGGCACCTTCCATAAACTCTATAGTCCCAGCATGTGGTGTGAGTGGCCCATCTCTTTCCTCCTCCACCTTGGGGATAAGTCTTTGCTGGCTACCAGCTGTCATAGTTACGCCTAAAGCTCACATGGTAGGTGTCTGTGCTACAGTGTTGAAGGTTCAGTGTCCTAACACTGCTGGTGATGCATAAAATCTGGGTTTGTTACAATTGTACATAAGAAATTTGTTTTTCTGGGGGGGGGAGGGGGAACCCTAAGAAATTACATGCAAAAAATGTTGTTTTGGTTGCAAAGATAAGTACTCAAAACTTTTTAAAATGCCAGATTTATGGTTGCCCATGCAAGCTTCATTCATCTCCCTTGTGTATATCCATTATCATAGTCTTCAATTACATGATGACATACTGGGTTTTTTCCCACTGGACCACCATCTGCCTCATTCAGTGCACAGGTTGGCTGCACAAGGCAGCAGAATTAAAGAGCCTAGACAACTGTAAAAGTGCCATTTCCTAACTTTCAGGTGCTTGACTTTGCCACCTAAATAAATCTGATGTTGGGGGGGGGGGCATTTTAATGTATTTTTAAAATAGACTGGATAAAGCCCTAGTGATAATTCTGTATAATGCATTATAGAGAATACATATTACATGTACTAGTAGAGGAAAGGACTAGATGGCCTAACCTCTTTCCTATAGGAATGGATTTAAGGATTAGGGTACAGTGGACAAACAAACTGCAGGACAGGTGATATTCGGGCCCAGTCTTCAACTTAAGAGAGGGGTATAACGAGGAATACAGCAAATCAGGAGCAGTGGGTCACAGGCTGGAAGGAGAATATGATGCAGGGATTGAGAGTGATGGAACAGTGTCCGACTAGGGAGGTGGGAGCTCCCCTCAAAAGCTGATTCCTCTGCAAGAATCACATGTATTCATATTATCCACAGGTGTCTTGGTATTAGATTTTCAATATTTAAAAAGTTTCCTTGGTACATCTCCCTGGGGTTTTTTTCAGGTTTTTTTTCAATCCACTCTACTTTCCCCTACTCCTCTTTTCCTTTTTTCTTTGCCTGTTTATTTTAGTGTACTTTTTCCTCTGTCTACTCAATTGTTCTTTCAATCCAATTTTCTGGCAGTGCTAAGCTGTTTGGTGAACAGGAGTAACAGTTCTGCAACTGGGCTCTTAGCATGCTGCCACCACTGCTGCTGAAGGGGATCAAAGGGAATCATCACCTGGCTTCCTCCTATGCAATCTAGAAATTACATGTGTTTCAGCAGTTACCTCTCCTCCCTCTGGGCTCTCTGCTCCCTCCACTTTTAGCACTCGTCTCCCCAAAATTGGTAATAACTCTGTCAATTTGCTCCTCCCCATCTCCACTCTCAGACCTTGTCTACACTAGAGAAATTTACCAAGCTCAGAACCACACAGACCTCTTAAAGTGCTTGTAAAACAACTCACATCCTCGCATCCAAGTGTTTTGCGCTCCTGTCAGATATCACTTGGATTACATTTGCTTTCCGCAGGACTAAATACCAGCTTAGGCTGAACTTGCTTTTGTGCTAGTGCAGCCAATACTAAGATAGTTCAGACTGAAACCGTTCGGACAGTCCTCCTCCTACTCGCCCAGTGTGCACCACTGTCCTTCTGAACACCACCAGAACTCATTGCTTTTGAAATCTGTGCTGGGGGCTGTGGGTGAGCTACCCACAAAGCTTTGCAATTGCAATGATTTAGAGCAAAGTTAGTATGGACGTGGGGCGAAACGTCAATGGTTCAGAACATGAGTCAGCATGACTAATGTGGACATATTGAACCATTGTGCTGAAATTAGTCAGGAACTAATTAGTCAGGAAATTAGTCAGGAACAGTTCAGTCCTCTAGGCCTTAGTGAAGGAGACAAGTGAGGGCAAATTACCTGTACAATGGACTAGCATAACTGCCGGCTTACTGCTCATTTTTCTCTGCTCTGTTCCCCACAACATTATCTGAAAGCAACCCATACCCGCTTCATCAGGGTTTTTTTAAAAAAAAATCTATTAGAGTAACATTTTAAAATGAACGTGGGGCTTTATTTATAAAATATAAGCAAACAGTTGCACTTGCAAAGCGTGATTAAGGGTATAAATGGTGAGGCCACTGCTTTACTTTTTTAATTTAAGTAGCTAGAGTTGAAAATGACAAAAAGGAGGGTATCTAAATGGTTCCAGTTACAGTTTCCTATTAGAGGAGAGAACCAAAAGTGTATCTTTTTCTGGTGCTCCCACCCATACACGAGAAAGGGAGATACAGAAGAGTCAAGTGTGGAAAGAGGCAGTGCTGCACCTGACATCCTCCCTGAGGGCTGGGGCATCGTCAGCTGACGGCCTTCTGGGAGGAGCAAATAACTTCTGCCTGCTACCTCCTGTCAAGCAGGATCTCTTAAATGGCAAAAAGGCCAATTAAGCCAAAAATACAGGGAAAAGTTAGCAGAGGGGCAGCAGAGCCTCTGGAACATCCATCCAACCACTCCTATCTCCACCCCCCACAAGCACCTGCTCTGGCAGATAGTTTCAGGTATATTCCTGCCTGCCTCCTTCTCCTCCATGCAAGCAGCATCATGGGCACTACTGTTTCCTCCAGGCAGTACAAGTTTCTGGGCTGCTGTATGAGAGAGGCAGAAGTAAGGACATGTGAAGTCCAACAGAAGAGTTGGGAACTCCGATGCATGTGTCCTCCATCCACTTCTGAGCTTCTAGGGTCCTGAGTAGCCACTTTGTCCTTCTGTGGGATTAACCTGGCCCATGCAGAGCTCCCATGTGTTGGGAATAAAGGGCTTCCATGGAACTTGGCTCTGGAAAAGAGAGCAAGAATGTTGTTGAGTAGAGATAAACTAGCTCTGAAATTTTGACTAAGCTGTCCCTTGATATAACACAGCTGTGCATTTAGGTTCTCCTACTCTTCTGCCTAAAGGCATGATAGAGTTCAATATCCAATGAAGAGCTGAGCAAAAATTTTTGCCTTTTTTTTTTCCCAGAGAAAAATCAAGATTCAGTGGTAACTAAACACTTTGTGAATGTGTGTCAATTTCACCAAATTGTTTCAGCTGTGGGGAATAAAAAACCCTTAAAAATAAATCAGTGATTCAGTTGGAGATTTTCAAAATGAAAAGTTTCAATTCAAAGTGACTTTTCATTTTGAAATTTCCTTTAATTTTATTTTTTTAATAAAACTCTACAATGATCTTTCTTTATTGGAATGCACCTAGCACTACCTTGGGCATCACTCAAAATAATAATATAAAATAACTTCATTAGAGTTAAGATTTTTCATCATGAGTTTTGTTCTATTTCCATTACAAGAATTAAAAAGTAGGTTAGTGACCCAGATGCTGTTCAAAGTCAGGTAGGGCTCAGCCAAGCAAGCAGTGGGAAGCATAGGTTGCTGGTCTCTGTTGTGTATTCAGAGTCCAGATTCCTTTATGAACGCCACAATAAACTAAGAGCTGACTCTGCTTGAACTAGTTCTCATCCTTGTACGCCAATATGTTTACAAAATGAACTACTCTCCACAGGTACAATAAGTTTGTAATTCATGCTGTGTTTTCAATTTCACCAGTAATAACATCCTTAGAGGGAAAAATACTGTTTAGATTATGTGAATTCAAAGGGCCAGAATCTCTTGTCTAACCTGATAGTGCAAAGAAGCCTGAAGATAACCAGATCTTCCTAGCTGAGGTGTGGCGTCAATGCAGCTAGCCCTGGTATGTCCCATCCTGATGCTCCCTGGCATGGGTGAGATGGGGTGAGGAGGAACTGTCACCAGAGCATGATGAACTCCAGCAATTCCTGGCTAGTAGATAACCCTGTGGGGGTGACTGTCAACCTGCATAAAATTGGCCCTAGGATCTCACAGCCACAACTGGCTCCCCTGCAACCCCTCAGCACACATGCTACACCTAGTAGAATCTTGGGTACAGAATCCCAAACTTCTTTTCATACGGTATAAAAGTTCTCCAATATTTCTTCTATAATAATGTTCTTTAAGGTGACATTATGTTACATAACTACATTTCCTCTGCGAAGTGTTATACAGAATTTCTCCAGAGGCATAAGGAACAGTTAGAGGCAAGAAGACAGCACCCCATATTGCTAACACAGCAAATGCCAGAAGAGTAGGAAAATATTGTACAATAAACTCACCTTCTTCTCTAACCTTTTAAAAAAGCTACTACTCTGCACAGAAATGTTCCTGGTAGAGGATTGGATTAACACATTTACTCCAACTGACTTCAAAACCAGCTGTTTCTTGTTATGAGGAAATCTCAATTTGCTCATCAGCAAAGATCAGTCTGAGCTAAGAGTGTTTCTCTGAAGCCACTATAGTTCTGACAATGCAGGAGAGACTAACTGCGCCATCTTCCCTCCCTGAATTTCATCCAGTGTCCTGGTCAAAAATTCTAGACTTGCTACATTACAGCCACTCAATTATCTTCCAGTTGGATCCACACCCTTGTGAATATCAGGGAAATGCTTAGATCCACTACTAGGGCAGGGGGAACTATAAATGCCTTCCAAAGCAAGTCCAAGCTGCCTGCAGACCTTGAACACCCAGCTCTTGTTTTAGAATTAATCTCTTGATATGAATGTCCTCATCACATTTCGATGATCTCTTCCAGAAAAGGGAAGTGATAAGGCCAATTCGCACATCAGAAGTCTTCTAGTGCTTTAGATCTCAGTAACTAGGAATGCTCAGTTCTTGATGTTGCAGTAGATGGAAGAGGCATTCAGAACTATGGCTTTCAAAACCTTCAGTCATGAGGTACTACTGACACTTTTTTGGATGTAGTAAATGAATGGACGAAAACATCTTAGCATGGTTCCAGGTACTGTGGTGGCTGGGGCCACACAAATGCTTGTAATACATTTTAAATTTACCCGTGGTGCACTCAGTGGTATCTAGGTGCTCACATACTGCCTCTCTTCAGCTGGATTTCTTTGTTTTTTCCCTGCCACATTCTTTGCTGTCACTTGGTTTCTGTTTCTAGTGTTCTTTTTTTTTTTGCTCTTTCCCTTCTTCAACTCATTTTTTTACTTTCCTTTTACTGTTTTTCTTGCCTCATGGTCTACCCTGCCTCCTGGAACCATTTCCTCACTCACTTGTCCTTTATCTCATTAAGCTAGTCTTTCTGTGGCAAACATGCTGTCTCCAGTTGCCATTCCCTACACTCAACATTTCAGATTCCAACATTCTTCCTCTCTTCTCATTAAAAGGGAGATAATTATACCTGATATTGGAATAACATGAAGTGGATAATAATACCACTTTGTGGGTACCACTGCATTTTATAAATACTTTTACTTTCTAATAACTCAAACTGAATTCAGACCACCTGGAAATTCTTAGAAACAAAGGAATTTATTAACGTAGCAATGCTGGCTGTAGCTTTTTAGTTTCTTGTTGATGCGGGTGTAAATTATGTTCATGTTGATTGTAGCGTGTGTTATTGCTGTTGGGTTTGGGGGGGTTTTAAGGATAGGGGGTGTGCAGTTAACATTCTATAAGACATGAGGCTCCTGTGGTGCCCATATCTCATCAGGGGAACTGTTATAGTGTAACTCTGGTCAGAGAAAATGACACTATAAAAATGACATCCATCGTGTACCACATTTATTTTCCCTCTGTGACTTCCAGATTAAATCTGCTCAGTTTACAAGTGAAGCAGAGACTTTATTTAACTGCCTTTTATCTAACAGTCTACACAGCAAGTTCAGACTAGTTGGGTTCTTTCTGTTTCACACATCACTTGCCATCCACCACTTACGATGAGGATTCTTCAATTAAAATGACAGGTTTCAGAGTAACAGCCGTGTTAGTCTGTCTTTGCAAAAAGAATGCATCGGATGCATCCGATGAAGTGAGCTGTAGCTCACGAAAGCTCATGCTCAAATAAATTGGTTAGTCTCTAAGGTGCCACAAGTCCTCCTTTTCTTTCTTCAATTAAAATGTACTTTACATTTCTATTGATGATGCATAAACCTGAACAAACTACAGCTCACTCAGCATGTTGGTAAGATTACAAATAGTTTTTCCCAATAAGCTACTTTAGCAATAGAACACATCCTATGTTATTAAAGGGGACACTATCAGGTTAAATATATGTATGTGTAATACATTATGTATTCCAAACAAATATTCTGTGGTCTTATACAGTCTTTAGGCACCATTCTCTTGATCAGGATTATGCCTGAATTGCACCACCCCAGCTCTAGACCCAGGAAGCATTGTGCCTCAGACACTTATCTGAGAAACAGTTCCCTCTCTGCTTCTCCCTTCTCCCTAAGGAAAGTTGAGAAGGGGACAGTAATAATTTCCTGCTGGAGTATATTAGCAGTAAACTATGACTCCCACCCTTTCAGCATGTTGGGAGAGTTGGCATCAAAGCTCTACCCATTCCCTACCCCTTTCCTACCACTCTTTGCCCACTTATTTTTCACTGGTTTCCTTCTCAGAAATGGCAAAACTGTTTGTGCAGAAACTCATTTTCCCTTCTCTCCCATCACAAGCTCCACCCTGCCGGTCCACCAGCCAGTCCCCACCTCTGGCTCAATCCCAACAACTGCTTCCAGTGCTCCTTATCTTGCTGTGGAAACCCTGTGACCAGCCTGACTTCCTCCTCTACAAATTCATTCTCTCCTTTCAGTTCTGCTATCTTCCTTACTGAACAACTCAACTTCAATTTAACTGAAACCCACTCCTGCAATCCCAGCTGCCTATTCATCAGCTTTGACTCCCACCTCAAAACCTCCCCTCCTCTTTCCTCCACTTCTCTATGTATGGGATCTCACTGATTTCTTCCAAGAGAAAATTGACAAAAAATGATGTGACCTTCCCATTCCACTGCTAGAACCCCCTTCATCTTCCCTATTAGAGATCCAAAAGTTTCTCCTTTAACCTCTCCAACCAGTGATCCCATCCCAGCACCTGACCTCCCACACTCAGGTCCCATACTCTTCTTAGCTCTTCATTCTCCTCTGACTCTTTCCTCTCACAACACAAGCATTCTTTAGTCTCACCGTTGACTCCACTTGGCTCTATTTCAGTGTTTCTCAAACTTTTGTACCAGTGACTCCTTTCACATAGCAAGCCTCTGAGTGTGACCCCCCTTATAAATATATAAAAACGTGTTTTTAATTTAACACCATTATAAATGCTGAATGCAACGTGGGGTTTCAGGTGGAGGCTGACAGCTCGCCACCCCCCCATGTAATAACCTCGTGACCCCCTGCGGGGTCCTGAACCCCCAGGTTGAGAACCCCTGCTACTGATGGACTGTTTACAAATGCTGTCTTGAGGTCCTCTCCTCCAATTTCATCCTCGATCCTCTTCACTCTGGCTTTTGCCCCTTGCACTCAACTGAAACTCCTCTTGCCAAAGTCTCTAATGACCTTGTCCTAGCTAAAGCTCAGAACCAGTACTCCACCATACTAAAATCTCTGGCCTGTCTCTCTGACATCTCCTTGTGGATGTATAGCTGTCAGGTCAAACTCAGCATGGCTAAAACAGTGCTCTCAGTCGTCACCCCGCCACCTCTTCAGCCACATCTTCCCTGCTACCTCCTTCCTCGATCACCGTGAACAACATCATCACCCTACCTGTCATTCAGGACCACAGCCTGGGTATCATCTTTGACTTGGTCTTCTGTCTCCAGATCCTCACAGCCAGACTATGTTTCAATCCAGCAGATTCTTAGTACATAATATCTCTAAGATATGGCCTTTCCTATCCATCCACACAACTTAAATTATCATCAAGGCTGTCAACTAGTGTCTCAGTTACTGCAATGTCTGTTTCTCTGGCCTTGACAAATGCAATCTTGTCCCATTCAGAATGCTACTGCAAAGATCATTTTCCTAGCCTGTTGCTTAGCATCCCTCTCTTTGCATCCTTCCACTGGCTTCCCCTTCTCCATTGCATCAGAACATAAGCGACATGCATCTTTCATTTGCTTTTGAGAGGTTAACTCCCACCTCTGCTCAGCCCATGATGTCTGCCTCCATCACCCACTCGTTAAATTTTCAAAGAAGTGCCTTTGTGCTTTCTCCCATGCTGCCCCTCATGCTTGGGAGTTACTTATGCTTCAAAACCTTCCTGAAAACTCTCCTTTTCTGTGATGCCTCCAAAACACTTGACAAGGGTTGGCTGCTGGTGTGCTGAAATCGCAGCCTATCATGATACTCTATACTGTCTCATTTGTTTCCTGTCCCCAACAGCTTCTGTCTGCTTGTGTCCATCTGCTGTCCCTTCTCTTACACTTAAGATTGTTTTCAGAGTAGCAGCCATGTTAGTCTGTATTCGCAAAAAGAAAAGGAGTACTTGTGGCACCTTAGAGACTAACCAATTTATTTGAGCATAAGCTTTCGTGAGCTACAGCTACATGCATCCGATGAAGTGAGCTGTAGCTCACGAAAGCTTATACTCAAATAAATTGGTTAGTCTCTAAGGTGCCACAAGTCCTCCTTTTCTTTTTACTTAAGATTGTAAATTCTTTGGGGACAGGGACCATCTTTATGTTCTGTGATTGTACACCACCTAGCACAATTGGCCATGGTTCATGACTAGGGCTCCAAGGTGCTAAAATTACAAAAATAATAATGAAGTGTAAGACCATTTGATCTATAGACATCATAAATATAAATAATACCTATGATAATACATGTTACTATGATGTAGATTATTAATATTAAAATTTTAAAGACTGAATTTATTATTCGTATGGTTTACTTTGTCTCTGAATTTGGACAATTATTATTTTACTTTGATTTATAGTTAGTTGCATGGCAGTTTCATGTGCACAGTTTAAGGTACCAGTGTTTGGGTTCAAATTTCAGGGAGACATTCATGTATTTAAAAAAAAAAGTTGGGATTTAAAAAAAATGAAACATTTCGACTGATTTTTATGGTTTTTGTAGATTTGCTTTTTAAAAAAACAAAACCCTAAATCTGGGACCTGCTTAGACCTCACAATGTCTTTTTTTCATTTACAATATGAAATATATTTAGCCATGTGAAGGGGAACATGCATGGGCAGTGCTGCCCAGTGTTCACGCTGGTCATGGCAGGTTGTCATTCCCCTTTCTCAATACGGATCTGCCATGTGGGAGTCTGTCCTTTTAGTGACTCATCCCTCTGGCCGGGTCACTTGTTTGGGTCCAACCCCTTCAGGATACACATAAAGAGTCCAATTATGTGGAAATCTTCAGATGTCAGCAAGGGCTTCAGGAGTCAGGACTTAACCCTTGGGTTGGGGTTTTAGGGTCTGGACCCTTACACCTTCAGGATCTTCCCCAGTTAAGTTCTCCACCAAGGGATGGACTTTGGTTGCTGTCCCCTCTTCAGGAGTTGGTAGGGGAGCCTGGGCCCACCATCTCCACTGAGCTCCAATCCAGGACTCAATGACAAGCAACTGAGATCGGCACCTTGGGGCTCTATGCAGATGCCTCCTTGACTGCTTCCTACCACTCTTCCCTCTTCCTGTATGGTAAATTAAAAAACCGAACATAAAATTAGAGTTCCTGGCCTTCAACAGTCACCAGTCCTTCCTTTATAGGCTTGTCAGGACAGTATCTCCAAGCCTCAGGCTGCAAGAGTTCCTGGGATGCTCCTTCCCAAGAGCTCAGAGCACAGGTCTGCTCCCTTCCACCGTGTGCCCCCCTCTAAGCCCTGCCTCTAGCTTATGCAGGCTTTGCAGGTGTGGCTGGGCAGGTTTGCCTGGGCCCAGAGCTGCTCCTTAACCCCTTGTTCTCCAGTGTGGGATTTGTACACTATATTACAAGCCAGTTGTGTAGATTCTTGATATTTGTTCACAGTATGGACTGCAGGGGGAGTATGCTATGGATGCCCAAAAACAATATACAGGAATAAGAGTACATACAAATTGCCATAACATAAACCAGTCCAGCCCATCTTGTCCACCTGGGTTCAGGAGGAGGGAAGCCATGAAGTTCTGCATCACAGAACTGCCATGCTTCACGGGCAGGTATTTTTTATGACAAAACAATTTCAGACAAAAATTGGTCTTATGAAAATGTCATTCACACAGTGGCAATTCCTAGTCATTCATGATGAAAATGGATAATCATTGGAGCAGGGAAAAAGTAAGAATGCCTCTATAGCCTGAGGGTTAGAGTACTCACCTAGGATGAGAGAGATCCAAATTCAAGTCCCTGCTCCAATGATTATAGTATTTTATACAAAATGGAACAGCTTCAACAGAAGAGATTGAGAAAGACTCATATCACACTGTCCCCTAGCCCAGTGGCTAGGGCCATTTCCTGCAATGTGGAAGATTCAAATCCTTTCTCTCCCTCAGACAGAGGGTGGAATTGAACCTGGATTTCTCACATCCCAGGAGAGTACCCCAATCATTGGGTGAAAGGTTATAAGGGAGGTCCTTTGGCAAACAAAGTATTTGCTGAAAAAATTTCATCCATCTCTACTTTCTACCATAAGGGTAAAGCTCATCTGCAGAGCCAGATTAAGCCACCACTGGGCTCTGAGCAAACATACACTTCTGGGCCCCTACCTTCTGACATGAACAACAACAAATAGGCAATAAATGGAAAGAAGGGGAAAATACACTCAGTGATGATCCCTTGCATACATGCCACTGAAGTAAATTCCCACTCCAGCCTGTTCGCTTACTGCTGCTGGAGAAGGAAGAGGTTTCTTTACCCAGTGCCCTCCTCTCCTTGGCTCTGTTGGGAATTGAAAAATGAGTCTCAGCTGTGTGAGGAGTGTCTCTGCTCACTCACGTACTGGTGGAGATGTGTGCATGACCTGAAAGAAGTTCACTCACATGAGTGAGTGGCATTGTGATTTGGTGCATGGGGTTGTAATGCCACTTAAGTTGAATCCCTGCTTTAAATGCAAAACTTACCTGAACGTCAACTAAGGAGCTGAGCTGATGCCTCCATAACATAATATATAATGGACATTGGAATTTTTGTACAACCTTCCAAATAGTAAATTACAATACAGTATACAGTCTTTGGACTTGTTTTGTTTTTTACCTAAACTAGATAAGATCTGCAAAACAAGTCAAGTTTGAAGAAAAGAGTTTGAGTATTCATTTTACCAAAATTGCAGGTTATATATAGGCTTGGCAGAATTTGATTTTTATTTTTTGAACAATCTCAAATGATATTGATAATTTGTAAGCATTTCCCCCCATTTTTATCCATTTAAATATTCACAGTTGCACAAAATTATTGGTGTAAGCATTTTTTCTATTTTTATCTATTTACATATTGTAGAAATTATGTTGGGGCCAGACAATAATTATTTAATGACTGTAGATGTTGAGATTCAAAAAGTTAAAGATTTATAACAATTAAAACACAAATTATCAACATCACATGTCAAAATTTACCAAGTAAATATCCTTAAATCAAACTCTATAGTAAGTTCTCAAGCGGCATTTTTCTTTGCCTAACTAAATTTTGATATGATGGAAATATATTTTTGTCAGTTTATGTGTACAGTAAAATCGACATTTACTGCTAAAAATCTAATCCTTCCAAGCCTGGTGATATACTGAAAGGAATCAATCATTCCTACGTCTTTTCATTCAAAAGCACGAGACACTTTTCTTATACATCAAACTAAGTGCAATATTATCATTATTTTAATTAAGGTATTTGCTTGCCACATTGTTTGAAAAATAGTTCCACATAGAAGTGGGCCTGTAACACTGCTGTCAATGGCAAATTCACATTGATTTTAAAAGTTCCGGATCAGAATCCTGGGATGACTTTAAACTTTATCCCATGTGGCTGCTATTTGAGAATCTTAACTTGTTTCCTACTTCTTTCTAAGTCTCAGAGACAGCATTTGCAGACAAACACACATCTCTCTGGAGTGAATTTCAAAGTCTGGATGAAATACAATGATGAACAGCTGCAAGTGCTGCTTGATCTAATCCTCTTGGCCTGAGACTGTTTCTGCAGTGGAGTTTGCCACTAGCTCAAGAAGAAGTTAAAATACAAGGGGGGAATGGCACCCGGTATGAAGCAGCAAAAAAAATTCAAGCAATATCCTACTGCCTAAATATGTTCATGATCCAGCAGTGAGAATGAGAATCTGACCATGTTCTTTTTTACTCCAGAATAAGTTTGAAAGGGAGAATAGTGAACTGAATTATAAAGTTTAGTGGCAAAGAAAATAGAAACCAAAAATTAAAAGTATATTGCAAAGCGCATTGGCCAACAATATCTCCACACAAACTACTTTTTTTCAAGGGTAAGTTGGGGTTAAAAAATGAGAAGGTTGCTAGTCTCTCTGAAGAAACAAACAGGTGAAAGCAGCGGCACATTCAGTGGCATAGAGGATGCAGAGTGGCAGCGGAGCTAGGCAACGTGAGGGAGCAGCAGCCTACCAAAGGGACTCTGGTGTGGGCAGCTGAAATCACTCCAGCTGGGTTAGCTAGTATAGCCCCCAGAGCAGCCCAGGCAGCACTGACCTGCTAGAATCCTTGGACTTCTCCAACCCAGGACAGCTAACCATGACTGGGGAGCTGGGGATGAGGGACGTGGCCCGAATACATCAGCCAGATGAAATGGCCAAAGGAGGATTGAGGCCTACTGTTCTGGTGGTATTAAATCATAGAATATGTTAATTGCTGGCTTTTCCTAATTCATTCTGTCATCTTCCTTCTCCTCCCCTGCACCCCAATTTAGTTATTTTTGTTGAAACCCCTGGATTCATGGCTTGTGAGTGGGACCCAGGGTGGTTACATTGTTCCCCAGGTGGGGAGTTGAGCTGGTGCTAGTTAAATCTTTAAGAAAACCTCTAGAAAATTGAACCCAACCCTTTTTGCTGCCAACACCATCTGTCAGAGAAGCATGTTAACACATACAGCAGCAGTCACAGCAAAAATAGTTGCAGAAATTATGGTGATAAAGAAAACTCTTATCAGACATGTTACCCTATACCATATTACGTTCAGCCAAAACATTAGAGAATCAGTTGGGGAGTGGGGGAGGGGGAGGGGGTAAATATTACAGATGTGCCACAAGGCAAGGGAAATCTCTGGAACCATTAATACTTATTAAGAAGATGGTCTGATTATTTTTAGGGTTTAAACACTGAGTTGTGAATTTAAACTCTATAGCGCTTTTGGACTTGTAGAGTAGGGAAATCTTCAGATTACAGTGTTTGCAACTCTGCTGAACTCCAGAGCCAGAGAGAGGATTTTAATAGTGGCAAGGAGGAAAAATCCCCTCTAGGCTCTGCCTGAGCCATTTCAGGGTATTCCTGCTCACCTCTGCAACCTCTTGGAGGTAGGGCCAGAATATTTGGGATCAGTGGTATCAGAGAGCGCACAGAAGATCAGCAGGATGAGCATGGCTGTGTTTCCCCTGTCTACAGAACAACTGAAGGTTTCTTTAATATTGTTCAGGATATGACACGTTTTAGGGTGGGTGCTAGACTCCTCTCAGATGTGTTGATAGTTGCTATTAGGTTCCAGATGTTCCCTACTATCTTTTACTAGCCAGGAGAGGCAAAAGTCAGAGTTGCAGATGTTGCTCCTGATTGCTGTCTATGCTCCCAATACAACTTCTTCTGTGAATAGGACAAATTTTTGGAAGGAGAGGTCCTATGTTTCAGATTCTATGCTTGGCTTGTTGCTCCTGATTGTTCATAAGGCCATCTTGCACAACAAGATAACTCCTGACAACAAGAGGTGCTAGGTTCTGTGGTTGAGTGAAGGCAATATGACTTTGCTATCTCTGATCCAGAAGAAATGGAACCTCTTCACATAAACAGCAGTGACATCAACTAGCAGAAATTCCTTCCATCCAAGGCTGTTCATATCAGCTCACATTTTCCACACTCCTACCCACATAGTCTTTCTTCCCACTTTTTCTATCTCAGTTTATCCAAATACCATGGCAATGTGTGGGTGTTGGGGTGGGAAGGATTCAGGAAGGGGCTGTAGTGCTTTCCTAGTACAGCTACATTTTGACCTCTTCATTAGGTTGGGTTTTATGAATACACTTTGGAATTGGGCAAAGTTCAAAAGTTTTCAATGATTGGTCATGGTGATGAATTTAATGTGTTGTGTCATTTAGGAGGCTCTTTTTGTCCACCTGATAAGAGACTGGATAAGAGTTTTAGGTATCTGAGCAGATAAAAGTTTGGATTTTAGAAATCTTGTGTGGGAAGAAGCAGCAAATATTTTAGACATTATCTGGTAATGTGGGATGAGGAAGGAGGAGGAATTGAATCTGGTCTTGCAAACTGGAGTTGACTTTAATCTGTGGAGTTATAAAACAAGAGGGCAAATGTTGCTCCAATAGATTAGTACAAAATTATAGCAGGGCATTTCAAATTTCTTTATGAAATCTCATGTTCTGTTTTATTCAGGTATAACTACATGTTTTTTAAAAGCATCTGGTTGTCATTTTTTAAGTAAAACCTTTTTGCCAGTTTCTAGTTGTCAATTTTTACAAAACCTTAGCAGAGTTTTTAAACAATAGCTATAATGTAGGTACTTATCAGTACTGCAGCAGTGTGAGTCAATGTTTATTAAGTTTAAGTTATTATGAAATATCTCATTGTTGCTGAAAAATCCTTTCTAATTCCCGTCTTTTCTCACATCCTAATATCATTTGGTATATTACTTTTGTTCTTAGTCAGGACAGAACCTTCTCAACCCACACAGACCCCTTTTCTTGGTTTTCTAAATGGACTCATTAAAGTAATCTATGGCATCTGCTCATAATCTGACTCATCTGTGGGTTTCAGCTGCCTTTTCTCAGAACTAGACTAGTTGGAATGTGTGTAAAACCTGCTCACCCACTCTTCAAGAATTCTATGTCCAGTGTCCCACAAGCCTTGGCTAGGATCAAGAGGTAAACCCTTTGGGGAAGGAATTATCTCTTGTCTATGTTTGTACAGTATCCATCACAATGAGGCCAAAAACCCAATTGGGACCTCTTGGTTACTACCACAATATAAATATTTAATAATAATAATAGGGAGCTCACTAATTTCATAGGGGATGTGGTTACCATCCTCTGAAATTCTTAATGTCCAGGTTTTATTATATTAGTCCCATTAATTCTTCTCCAAGGCAAAAAGGCCATGAAAACACAAACTTATCCATGCTATTTGGGTTTGTCCAAATACTGAAATATTTGGGTTTAAATGTATTGAGGTCCATGGGAAGCTCAATGCCCAAATGTATCATTCAATGTGGCTGCATAAGAAATAAAGAGGGTAAGTATTTGAGGAAGGAGGCACAGGGAAGCGAATAGCCATACAGAATGACGGGAACATGGGGTGAGCCCGGAAGGAGTGCCTACCTTGTATATTGTTTGTTTATATTACAGTAACACCCAGATGCCCCAGTCAAGGATCAGGTCCTCACTGTGTTGGGTGCTGTACAAGAGACAGCCCTTGGCCTAAAACATGTACAGTCTAAAGTGCTATTGGTAGCACTTCTGCTGCAGAAGGACTCCAGGAAAGCTGCCTCTTTCCCTAACAGCACTGAGCAGTGCTTGAAAGGCCACCAGCTGTGGGAAGTAGAACTAGGAGCTGAATTAAAGCCTCAAGTTCAGTTTCTTGAGTAAGAGGCTACGTTTACTTTGGAGCTGCAGGGCCAAAGCAGAAGATGTGGGGAGAGAAGGGATGGGGAGGCAGAGGTGAAAGTAAGCCGGTCCGGTCCGGCATACCGGCAAGAGTCGGTACACAGCTGACCTTAACAGTAGGGGGCACCTTCCCCAGGCTGGCAATTTAAAAGGGCACTGGGCTCCCGCAGTGGCTGGAGCCCCTGGCCCTTTAAATCACTGCCAGAGCCCCAGGGCTCCCAGCTGCCGCCACAGCTACAGCTACCATGGAGCTACGGTGGTGATTTAAAGGGCCCAGGGCTCCCGGCCGCCGCTACCGCAGCCAGAGCCCCGGGCCCTTTAAATCGCTGCTTGAGCCTTAGGATAGTGGTAGCGGATTCAAAGGCCCCACCCCTTCCTCCTGAGGCCCCGCCCCTTCTGCCCAAGCACTCCCCTCCGCCCCCCACTGCTCAGGACCCCAGCCCTGCGTACTGGTAAGTCCCTTAAGTTACTTTCACCCCTGTGGGGAGGTGAAAGACAAGCAGGAAGGTAGGGAAGTTAAATGCTTTGGCTGCCTTTGTATTTAAAGCCTATAATATAAGGAGGAGGTGATCCCTATTATACCAGTTATATCTGACTTTTTCCCTTGGGGTGAAAATTATCCTTTTACCATTTATTCACATATTTTAATCAATTTAACATAATGAGTATAAGGATTTTTTTTTGGTGATGAGATCATTGTGCATCATTGAGAACTGGTGCCTGACTGGGGAAGACAATCTTGTGAAAAGGGCTTATTGCCCTGGCTTTGGCAGCCCAAATCTACACCTAAGCTCTAATGCTGCTAAAACTTAGTTTTAATATATTACTAGGCTACATTCCCAAATCTTTTTAAGAGCCTACTATACTGATGAGCTGGTCATGCAACCCTGTATATTTTCCTCTCTAAATATTAACAGGGAGAAAAATATAACTGAAGTATACTAAGTTCCAAAATATGTGGCAACCAAAGGAAGCCATAGCTGTGGAAGAGAAAGGAAAAATAAGAATGGAGAATAGATGAGAGATAAAGATGAGCAGTAATCGGGGCTAAAATGGCAAAAGCTGGTATGAAATAAATAGTACTTAGTGAATGAGCCTATTGATGTCTTAAATTGGTATTTCAAATAGCTTTCTTGTGGTTTTTCTCTATATCACATATGATAAAACTTCATGTCAGCAAACTGCAGCAGAAAAGAACATAACATGTAATGTTATCATTAAAATAGCATTAAGAAGTCTTGGAGGGGAAAACAAAGGAATCAGAGAAAATAGTACCTGCAGTTATAAAGTAGTTCATTTTGTCTGACACATAAGGCAATGAAGACTTAAATTTTACTAATGGTAAGGAATTTGCACTCTTTACTATTTCAGTCAAGGATTAAATGTCATTATATCCCATCTGTATATATATGCCCAGTGGTAGTGTTCTGCCTTTATATATTGGACAACTATATCTCTGGTCTGAAAAGAGTACTTCTCAGAAGATACTTTATTCATTTATAACATTTTAAAAGCTATCTGTTTTAGAGTTATGATATTAATATTAATCTAAAATGTCTGTTAATCTAAAATGTTCATACAGTATAGAGTACACTAAATACCATTCAGAAGGTCACTTCTTTTGCTTAAAAGAAGAAAACCAGGAATATATCAGTAGCTGTAGTCCATATTAATTGCTACATATACACCTTCCCCAAAATACCTTTTGACAATAATTTCTGAATGTGAGACAGAGCTCACCTTAAATGGGATCTGATTCAACTGAGGTCTATGGGATTCTTTTCATTTGCACCAGAGGACATTGGATTGAGCTTGTGGTGTAAAACCTAGTATTTGCTCTACATTTCTTATAGGAGAGAAATTCTAAACATAAAGCAATTGCTCATGTCTTCAGGAAAGATAAATTATCTCTCTTTTCTTAGCACCGCCAGGTTTTGGAGGCTTGCCACTTGCATTTGCTGGGACTTTACAACATACTGTACAATATTCAAATAAAACTATATTACATGGGGGGGAAACCTATGTTAACACCGTTTAAAGTTTAAACTTCAGTTGTGCTAAAGTCAGTAAACTCAAAATTAAGCTTCCCACAGCATCCTTAACTCTGCTCCACTGTGTGTACGGCAAATGTCTTTCACTGAAAAACTGTGTGATCATGTGATAGAACATCCTATTATAATGTATAAACATAAATATATTAAAAGATAGGGAAGAACTCACTGCAAAGGAAATCTCAGCAGCGTTAAGAACACAGTTTCTTCTTAAGTACAAGGTAGTACATAAAGCTAAAATTGTGTTAAGTACTCCTTGTCCTTCATCTTGTTTTAGCTTTGCCTGTGAAACAGTTTCCAAAGCAATCAACTCAAGAAAATCCTGGACTTGTTGTGCAAGGTTTTTATCTGCATGAATCCCAATAAAATCAATAGGAGGCATGTAGCTAAACCCTTTTAAAATGTACCCTGTAGCAGTTCAGTCATCAACTTTAAAAGTAACTTTCATTTGCTAAGTCCCCAAAGTCATAGGATTGCCTACTGCCTAATGTTCCTGATACGAATTTTGTTTTCCATAAAATAAGACTTTTTATTTTCTTTCAAGACAATAACCAAAAATCATGTCATTGCCTTTGGACATAATGTCCAAAGCTGAGCCTGTTTTTAAAATTAATCTCATTATTCTGTGAAAGACATTGCTACTCCTTTATCTGTTGAAGAAATAGCCTCCTCTAAAGAGTCAAATCTTTTATTTATCATTTCAGTGTTAGCTACAGTTAACTTTGTTATTTTAAAGACATTATCTTCTCACTAAAGAGACCTGAAGAGAAAAAGAGGTCTGTTAAAAGGACACATTTCGTAAACCACTATTAGTCTTTGAAGGTTACCGCACATTGTGTGTTTTTATCTCCAGGAGTACAGTAAATAATTTATACACACACATGTGGATATATCTTTGCTGAATAATAACATTAAGAAGACTTACTTCATCTCCAACTAAAAACTGTATATGAGCCATCACCTATCACAAAAAGTATGATGTGTGCTGGATATAGATGGATTTAAATATATATATATATATGCAGAAATCCTCAATACATGAATTACAATATAGGTCAATTGTCATGGTGTAAGAAACTTGGCAGTGTTCGTTTAAATATGTAGTATCCAGAGTCTTATGAAACAGTCCTACAGAATTCGATAGAGATGACACCAGTAGGAGTCTATAGAATTTTAAAAAGATTATACAGAAGTTATTTCTAGAGTGAAATTCAATCCTCCACCTACATAAATTTTAAATATTCAGACTCCACACATGTTGAGTATGGAGGAGTTGAGGAAATGAAATCCACCCCACTTCAACATAGGCCAGTGTGTGTAGCTGTTGTACATTTGCTTCAATAGGATACAGGTACTCAGTATCTGTAAAAGGCCTGATTCAAAGCCCATTGAAGTCAGTGGAACTGTCCATTGACCAACTAGCATATGTTTAAAGTACGCTGCCTTATTTATACTAAACTTTTAAAAGTGTTAGGTAGACTGTGTTAGCTAACACGATTTAGCAGTATTTTTAACCTAGTTTATCCTTACTCAGGTGCCTAACTTGTGAGTAACTCAATTAAAGTCAGTGGGACTACTCAAGTGCTTAAAGTTAAAAAAGGCACTGAATTGCTTTGCTTGTTCACGGCCTTTATTTACAGTGGTTTTCTTCAATAAAAAGTACAAAGAATTTTCCTATTCTCACCCATTTCTTCATACAGGGGGAAACTATCCAAATTATTCTTCATATGTGATGTTAGGGTGATTAGGCCTGTACAAAAGATCTCTCTCTCTCCTTTTTTTTTAATGTAAGGGCTATACCTTAGATTTTCCAGCAAAGCATGCTGTGTCACAGAAACAGAATAACGAGTGCTGCTTCATTTTTTAATAGTGTATTTATTTTAACAGACTTTTTTTTTCCAAAGAAAATGTGGATCCAGATGAATCAGTGGCTGTTTGGAGAGACCTATGGTTAAAATGTTTTTATTATTTCATGTCCTCTTAGTTTCAAACTAACAAAACTTTACATTGATATCATATTGATTTTTTTCAGACTCAGTTTGATACAAACAAATGTAATGCTGTCCTTCAGTTAACATTGGCAGAGTCAAACTTTTGCTCAGATTTTACATAGCATGATTTTACATAGCTGAAGATGCATCGGCAAAGTATTCTATTTATCATGATTTCACATAGTTAGAATAATGTGTATTACTTAGTAGTAAACACTGACATAATTTCATTTGATGGGATTTTGCATTATAAGATTATTATACAGCTCATATTCGTATGATGTAAAATCATGCTGAGAAGGAATATTGCAGGAGTCCTAAGGTGTATTCAGGTTAGTTTCAGGCTTAATTCTGTATTTCCATTCAGGCCCATTGAAATAAATTTGCGGACGTTACATCATTCGGGCCCTACCCCCCCCATATCACTTTGTTACAGACATTTTTGGGGGTGGGGGTAACTGAACTCAGAGCCCAGTACAATTGACTCCCCCCCCAACCCCCCAATCAGCCCAGTTTCCATGTGCTTGTGAGTTTTTCACAATTTTGCTGTGAAATTTAAAAGTACAAAAAAAGAGTGGAGGGAAAGGCCCATAATACTTAATAAAACAGATTCCTTAGATACTTATTTGAGAATAGATTATGCCTTTCTTTCATAGCTTCCAAGGCCAGAAGGGACCACTGTGATCATCTAATGTGACCTCCTGTATAACATAGGCTGTAGCATTTTCCCCAAAATAATTCCTAGAGCATATTTTTGGGGAAAACATCCAGTCTTGATTTTAAAATTGTCAGTGATGGAGACTCCACTACGACCTTTGGTAAATTGTTTCAACGGTTACTTACCCTCACTTTCAAAAATACATGCTTTATTTCCAGTCTGAATTTGTCTAGCTTCAACTTCCAGACATTGGATAGTGTTATACCTTTCTCTGCTAGATTGATGAGCCCATTATCCCCGTGTAGGATATAGAATGCACTCAGATCTCCCCTTAATTTTCTCTCTGTTAAATGAAATAGATTGAGCTCTTTGAGTTTATCACTATACCATGTGTTTTTGAATCCTTCAATCATTCTCATGGCTCTTCTCTGAACCCGCTCCAATTTATCAACATCCTTCTTGAATTGGGGACACCAGAACTGGACACAGTTTTCCAGCAGCATTTACACCTGTGCCAAATATGGAGGTAAAATAATGTCTCTAGTCCAACTTGAGATTCCCCTCTTTATACATCCCAGGATCAGAGTAGCCCTTTTGCCAAAGCATCACACTGTGAGCTCATGGATTATCAGATGATTATCCACCCTGACTCCCAAATATTTTTCAGAGTCTCTGCTTTCCACAATACAGTCTCTCATCCTGTAAGTATGGCCTCCGGTCTTTGTTCTTAGATGTAAACATTTACATTTAGCCATATTAAAATATGGATTGTTTGCTTTGGCACAGCCCTCAGGAAGGGGTGGTAAGTAAGGTAAGGTAAGACACCTCTCTGAGACTCAGTACTCTCCCTCCTTCCCCCTTGACCAGGTGGAATAGTAATTTGCTGTAGTCCTAAATGAACAGCAAATTGACACTCCCTACATCAGTTCAATTGTGCTGGGTAGTATTTCAGGGCAGCATGGCTACGTGAAGCAAGTGCTCCATCCATTCCCTGTTCACTCCTCATAACTCAGCAATATGTATGTGTGCAGGACTTATTTATCCCTGTGTGGTGAAACATAAGGTCCAGATACTTCACTGAAGAATTTCAGGAAGTGGTGGTTCTTACTCACCCTTGGATGGTGGGTCGCCCAAGTCTCAGTCTAACGTTCAGTTATTAGATAAATAATAATACTTTACATTTACTATACTATATAACATCTTCTGTCCTGTGAGCACAAGGCGATTTACATTCATTAATAACTAATGCCTCGCAACAACCCGTGAAGTACTCTCACCATTTTTCATAAACTACTCTCGATTTAGTCTTGACACAGGATTTTGTTCAAGATGTGACTGTAATTGACCCATGAAGTAATAATGACCACACAATAACCAAATTCAATATCTTCATGGGAAGCAATCAAGTAAAAAGGCCCAGGGTTTTTTTGACCATGAAAATAACTAAAGCATTGGAACAACTAAACAAGAGTTGTGGTGGATTCTCCATCACTTTAAATCAAGCTTGGACATCTTTCTTAAAATATGCTCTAGCTAAACCACAAGTTACTGGGCTTAATACAGGAATTGCTGAGTGCAATTTGATGGCCTGTGTTCTTCAGGAGGTCATACTAGATGATTATAATGATCCCTTCTGGGCTTAAAAATCTATGAAAAACTTCAACGTGACACTTTAGAAATGGGATTTTTTTTTTTTAGCACATGGGCCCTAATTAGAAAGAACCTTAAAATAAGTGTTAAGGAATTAAAATCCCTAGCATCATTTCAGAAACTATTCAAGCATATCTCACTAGAGTTCAGACTCCTAAACAAAAGGAAAACAAGAAGCAAATACAGAGTCAAGTTTTTCAAAAATCAGAGCCTAAAATTAAGCACCTAAATCCATAGTAAGCTTCTTAAATTATCTTAACATGTGGAGGGGCCATACAGGGGTGTGTGTGAGGGGGTGAAGGGATGGGGATCAACTGTAATCCCAGTTACATCCCTGCCTAGGTACATAGGCCAGTACACCATTATACCTAAGCGTGTTGCCCAGTGTTAAACAGGAAGTCTGTGGCACAGCCAGGATGAAACCCCTATCCCCAAGCTCCCAAATGTCTTATTTAACCACAGGAGTATGCCTCCACACTAAATAAGGCTTTACAGATTTAATAAAATGTAGATTGCTGACCTGCTCATGTAAATGCATACAGCATTTAGGGATATTTTAAACTTGCATTATTTGCACAACACAACGAAAAAGTCTCCAAAATGTCATTTCAAAGAACAAAGCCATTTTGAAGTCCTACAAATATAAAAAGCAGTCAACACCAGGAAAAAATCTTTTTTAATCATCAAACAGATTTTTCTGAAAGTATGGAGACTATTGCTGCAATAGATTTTCCACAGTGTATCAAATTTTAACCTGGAGTGAATTTTTGCAGCCAAATTGCAAGGCTTTGAAGAGGAGCACTACTATAATTAACCTTAGTTGTCAATAAAAGCAATTCCTGTGAATCGTGAATCCACATTTTACAACATTTCTGAGGGCTCTAAACTTCTAGCACCACTGGACCAGAACCTTGAAACCGCCCCTGGTCTCTTTTTTTTAAAACTGCAATTTTGGGTACACAGTCTATGATCTAGAACTTATGTAATTGTGCTTTCTTTCTTTGAAATATTGGAGGACATAGAATATAAACATAGAATAGAATAGAAACAGAATATAAATAATTTCATGATGCTGGGCAGCTTTGTACTCTTCATCTCCCAGTTCCTCTATAGAAAATACAGTTATCACCATTACAAAAGAAGGCATCATAGGGCACAGGTCACTTGCTGGTTTTAACTAGAGTAAATGGTGGATTCTCTGTAACTTGAAGTCTATACATCAAGATTTGAAGGACTTCAATAACTCAGCCAGAGACTATGGGCCTATTGCAGTACTGGGTGAGTGAGGTTCTGTGGCCTGCAATGTGCAGGAGGTTGGACTAGATGATCCTTCTGGCCTTAGTCTATGAGTTTATAAAGTATCTAGAGAGTAGAACTACTGTTTGTATTGATAGTGGTCTTTGGACTGAAGGTCTGTGAATGCTTCTAACACTTCATGTCTGAGAAATATTAAAGTACAAATTTATTTTCAGTATTACATCCAAAAGGACTACTGAGTCCATCCCACCTCCCATTTTGCCCCTCTGTGTTCCGCTCAGGCTACCTCCTTCTCCACATACTCTGGGCACTTGCCGAAAGTGAAAGCACACTGCCACCGGGGAAAGAGAAGTCCAATAGATGCTATACGCATCTTTCCTGGCCAGGTTCTATTGCATGATTCTTTACTTCCCAGAAAGTTTGTTTTGTTAATATTCTTTATATTATTTAAAGTTATAACCCTTGGAGGCCAGGTAGTTCCCTATGCTGTACTGCCTGTCCATAACCTAGCAAGGAACTACCACTACCATGTTTTTCCACTTGGACTGTGATAACCTCAATAACTAGAGTTGTGTGTGCTCACAAAGCGAAGAGGTGAGGGATTGGGGAATCTACTAATTAGTTTTCCTGTGGGATTTTAATGTGGGTTTTCTGAAACCCTTGAGTTTTTCTAGGTTGAACTAAATTATGTCCATTATCCTTATGCTACTTAAAAAATATATAGTAAATGTAAACAGTGAATTGGTTATGGCATGAAGCTTTTTAGCATTAGGTCACCAGTTCAAACGTAAACTGGAAGTTACCAGGGTGAATTAAAATCAACAATTTAATTAAAATTGTTCTTTTATATTTAAATATTTTAATGTAAATTACATACATTTTTATTTTTAAAAATAAACCTACTGAACATTACATTTGAAATTGACTACCTATATTAAGACCTAAACTTACTATAATTTATTAAAATAATTTAAATTAAATAAAAATATTAAGCAGTACCTGCTTGCGGCCAAAGTTTTAAAGAAAGTCCAACCACTGAACTGGAGGAAGTCACTGGCTAAGCACCTGAAACCAGCGTTTGTTGTTGAAGGACCAGGTCCTCCAAGTTATTTAGGTGCTTAATTCCCATTGACTTCCCTTTGAAGATCTGGGGTAAGGTACCTAATCCGCTTTTGATAGCAGTAGCTTCTTCTGCAGGTAGAGAGAGAGAATATTTTCTTCATTCCAGTGACCAACTCATTCAAAGCTGAGAAACCAGCTAAGAACTGAAAAAGGAAAAAAGCCTGTTTTCCTCTTCCATTCTATGAATAAAAATCATGAGTAAAAAAAAAATCATCTAATAAATAAGAAATGAGTCATTCACCATTTGCTAACATAATAAAAACAATAAAAACTAAGAATCTGAATAAATGTGTGGTAAGCTATTACTTAAATGTGTCTAAATATAATGTATCCTCCTGGTTAGCTAAGGAAAATATCAAATTTAGTACAAAGGCTGTATTTAGTTGCAAATCAACATTTTAATGGTTATCAGCAAATGAGAATCAACTTTTCTTTAGGAAATAACTAAAAAGTACAGATGCAAAACAAGATTAAAATCAATAATTTAAATCCAGGTTTCCTGCTTGGTGATTTAAATAATTATTAAAATCAGTGATTTAAATCACTTTGATTTAAATCAATCCACCCTGGAAGTTACTGCCATCCAAAGGCAACACATAAGTATTGATAGTGGGGTGGGGGAAGGGGGTTGCGGAATTTAAAGGTTCTGGTGGTATGCAGTGAGATTCAGGTCAGGCACACAAGAGACAAAGGAGTTTTGATTTATAGAGCTGCTTCCCATTCCCCACCGCGCCTCCCACACCCAATCCAAGACGGCACCGCCTTGCCCAACCACCTCATAGCTCCTTCCCCACTTACTTCTCCCATCGCTTCCCCGTTGGGCACGGCACGTGCTGGAGCAGGCTCTGGACACTGTACTGCCGAGCATTGGTAACTGTGGGCAAGGAAGGGACAGGACTCAGCGGGCTTCCCTGCGACCACTCTGGCAGAGCTTTGCTACCCGCCCAGTCTCTCTTCCCTGTTCCAAGCACCTCCTAAGGGGCCTAGTGGGAGTGCTAGGTACCTGTGCCTTTCCCAGGCATGTCTTTCTCACCCACATTCAGCCCGATTCCCACCCTAGCAGAAATCGGGGGAGGAGGGGAATGTGACCCTGCATACTCCCCCTTCTGCCCACCGCACATCACCTCTGCCACCATCTGCTGACTGTTGGGTGACCTACATGAAAAAGTTTGGTGGTCTTAGTCCAGTTCCCAGTGCCCATTTCATAGAAACTCTGGTGACAAATGGCTAGAACCTTTGTTGCAGATTTAACATAGACTGAACTAGTTTTTCAATGATACAGGTGCTTCCTCAGATCAAAGTTGAGCTCGATTGCACTGGCAGAGTGATGTAGGAAAACTTGCTCCAGCACTGCATGTTCTGTGGATAGAGGACAAAAGTCACCAGCGGTGATGGTGATCCTGGCACCTTTCATAAGCATGACATTCACCTTAAAATAGCTAGATTAAAATGTGCTCTTCAGTCGGTGGGTTTGGAAAAGCATGAGCTGTGTTGCTGTAGGAGCATCTCCAGCAGTGGGAAAATGCCGTGGGCCAGATACTGATCTTAGTTGCAATGGTGTCAATGAGGGAAGAATCCAATCCTTTGCCAGCAGCTTGTTGAAGGCTGAAGGACTGAATAGAAAGGTCTTGTGAAAGCAATTTTTGTTTCATGGTATGACTTTTTCTGTTCAGTAATTTCATGGCAGCAACAGCACCATGAAAAGTGTCAGCCAGCCCCTGCATGAGGTAACCTTCCAGGGGCACAGCTATTATTTTCCCAAACATTTTGGAAATGGATGTGCTGAGAGCTATGAGGGGCCAGGGCTGATTAGATGCTGGGTAATTACTACTTTATTATGTTAGTGGACATTCTGTTTATTTTACATATCTATAGATTGTTTATATTGTACATTTTGCATTTTTTTAAAACATCTAAAGTTTTAGGTAAATGAAAACAATTCTCAATAAATAAAATAAATAGGCAACTGTTAATAATCACGTCTACTTGCACAGAAAGTACAAATATAAATCTATTACCCATAAAAAGTCACACTTTAGCCTCACTATATTATTTAACAAATGAAATATAGATAAGACAGAAATATCCTTAGACCAAGGAAGCTTGGGGGAAAGATAAAAATTGATATTGCTACCTGCATCCAACACCATGGTTGCTCAAGTGCAAACTCGGTAAACTCATCCTTCTAGCCCTATCCCATGTTCCAATCAGCAGCAGTGCAGCTCAGGGTTACTTTCAATGAGTCCTGGGCTGAATTTCTATGCAAATCTTCATTATTGGCCTTTGCAATTTCTATTATTTATAGTTCTTTAAAGAAATTAATACCAACTGTTTGTGACAACATACAACGTTATGGGCTCATGGATTACAGCCTTTTAAAAAGTCACAAAGTTGTTTTGCAAAACATTGGAGCTGATTCTCCTTTCTGCTAAGACCCCTTAATACTACTCTGGTGATATAAAGAGCTCCAATGAATAAGCCACTAGGATTTTACAGCAAGACAGCTGATTAAGAGATACATTATGGGTCAATTACAGGAATGGGTGGGTGAGTTTCTGTGGCCTGTGATGTGCGGAAGGTCAGACTAGATGGTTATGATGGTCCCTTCTGGCCTTAAAATCTACACGTCTGTGAACTCATGCCTGATATCTCACTGTAAACATACTTTTTTGGTAGTAAAGATATACTTGTAGCCTAAGGCTATGTCTATACTACTGCCTATGTTGGCAAAATTTATGTCGCTCAGGGGGCTGAATATTCCATCCTGAGTGACATAAATTATAGCGACATAAGTGTTCGTATGCACAGCGCTACATCAGTGGGAGAGCTTCTCCCGCCAACATAGCTTAAGCCACTCACTGAGATGGTTTTGTAATCCAACGGGAGGGCTCTTTCCCATCAGCATTGAGTATCTTCACCAGCCCCGCTGCGCTGCTGGAGCCCTGAATGTATAGATATATCCTAAGAAGCCTCCCCTGTGGCAAGGAACTACTTAGCACAACAGTATGCCTCTTCATCCCAGCTTTTGTAAAAGGGTGTGGGGCTGGGACAAGGTGTGGCATGAAAGGAGAGGGAGAAAAAGGAGTGTGGTTTCCCATGGCCCATATAGGCAGGATTTAAGGTGAGGAGAGGACAGCTCTCCCATTTTTGTTGCAAGAGGGAGAGGGCTTCTTTCTCTCTCTGGGCTGGGTAAAGAGCTGCATGATAACTCATAAATGATTGGTATTTTGAAGGCTGAAGCTAATGAAATCAACATTGCACTAGTTTGTAGATGCTCCCCTCCCCATCACTAACTAAATATAAAGATACATACAAGCCTTCCTCTCAACATCTCTGCATGGCAGTTCACATTATTATTTCCAAATCAACAAGCAAAACAAAGATGCTTTTTTCCTTGCAAGTTCAAGTTTAAAATGAGATGCTTTAAAATAAGGAACGCACCATTTTGTATCTGCTGTTTGTGAGAGTGTCTAGGGGGCTAACACTATAAATCCTTTCCTTCCTATGTCCCTGGATGGGAGCTCTGATGCATGGACACAAAACAACTTTGCTCAGTGACCTGTGGGTGAGGGGGAATCCTTGCCAGCGCAGCAAATGACCCAGCACTGATACTTGCTGCTGTAACTGTTCACTCAGCAACCTTCCTCGTTTCCGTTATGCTGACCTTTTTTGGACCCCACCTAGGCTGGGACAAGGTGTGGCATGAAAAGAGAGGGATCAGATGTCCGGATCAGAGGTCAGCAACGTGTCCATAGAGGGACACAAGTGTCTGTGGTAAGAATGACAGGTTTCAGAGTAACAGCCAGGTTAGTCTGTATTTGCAAAAAGAAAAGGAGGACTTGTGGCACCTTGGAGACTAACAAAATTATTTTGTGGTAAGAATGTTGAGGTCCCTGGTAATTTTTCAAAAAAATAAATGACTGAATGACATGAACCCCCCCCCCCATGTCCCTCAGGAAGTAGGGTAATTTTGTCAAGTATCCCTTGCACAACAGGGTGGTGCTCACCCCTGGTCCCGATATTAGGGGCTTTGTCTGACATAGGTGCCTATAACCTCCCCCATTTTTCACGCTTGCTATCTGGTCACCCTGGCTCCAGCCTTTGGAAACATTTGCTGATAAATTAGGCCGCTAGATAAACGGCACTCGCTAACCAAGTAACAACCAGTGGCCGCAACTTCCGAACGGGCTGCTCCAAGCAGGGCTCGGCGATGGCGGGAGAGGTGTGAAGCCAGGGCAGCCAAGCGCTAATTTCCCCGCCCCAGCAGGTGGCTCGTCGCGATCGCCTTGCATCAGACAATGGACGCGCTCGGCGCTTCCTACCGGCGCCGGGAGTTTGTTTGTTTTGCACGTTGGTTTCCCTGGCGAGGCGGGAGAGGGGCGATTTCTCCCCTCCGCCCCCAGCCCTTTCCTCACTCCGGTTTGTGTCCCGATTACAGGCAAAGTTCCGGGCTCGTTTTTAGTATTTGTTTGTTGTCTGGCCGCGGTATCCACAAGGGGCCGGGGCATTTCCCCCTCCCCCGGCTTACAGGAAGCTCAACCTACATTGGCAAACAATTCACAGACACCCCCAGTGACTCCCCTCTGGCTGCAGCAAACCCTCTTCTCTTGGGCGGCAGCTGCTGCCCACCCTGTGGGCGGATGATGCCTGGCGGGGCAGGGCTGAGCTGCTGCGGGTAGTTGGGTTCCCATTGGCCGTGCGGCCGGCAGGGAGAGCCAGGGAGGAGAAGCGGCCAGGCGCAGGGAAGGCGTATACACACACGCACGCCGAGAGAGAGGCAGCGGCTGCTCCGGCTGGCATTGTTATCATTGTGCGAGCGGAGCGGAGGGGTTTGGGCGCGGGGCTGCTCGGGGGAGGGGAGGAGTGAGAAAGTGACGGGGAGAGAGACTCGGGAGCGGAGCATGCAGCAGAGCGGGGGCAGCGGCGCGGCGGCCGGTGCACAGTGGGCTGCCGGCTGCGAGGAGACCTGCCTGCCCTGAACTCAGCCGCGGAGGACGCGCTCCAGGAGCAGGGAAGGCAGCAAAGGAGCCGCTGAGGAGCCAGACCCGGCAGCGGCACTACTCGCCCCCCTGCCTTTTGTTTGCCCATCCTCCTCCACCAGCCCATCCCCTTCTCTCCCTGCACCAAGGACGGGGGGAAGCGGAGGAGCAGCCGCCTGACCCGGTGCTGAGTTTAACCCGTTCTCCGTCGCTGCACCCTGCCCAGGAGCCAGCTCGAGCAGCCCCCGCAGTACCGCCACGGGCTCGGTGCCAGCCCAAGGGGGGGGCAGACAGCGCCCGCAGCCGCCCTTGCTCCGCCGATCCCCACACTTGATCCGCATCCCGAGACCGCTGGTGGCCGCCGCTCCCTCCCGCCACCCACCCCGCCTCCATGTGCCGGATAGCGGGAGCGCCGCCGCGCAGCCTGCTGCAGCCGCTGCTGCTGGTGCTGGCGGCCCTGCTGCAGGTAACGGCGGAGGGGGGTCGGGGTTGTGGCTCTTTGTTCCCCTGCTCGCGGCGATGCCGGGGAAGGGGAGCAGGGGACTGGGGGGGGGGGAGGGACACGGAGGGTGTCTCTGCTGCGCTGCCCCGCAGGCTCGGTCTGCCTTCTCTGACCCGGCAGGGGGCTGCAGGGAGCAGGTGGCTGCTTTGAACGGCTGGGGCCGGAGCGAGAACCCCCCCACACGGCCAAAAAAGGTTGGGGAGGACGCGAGCCGGTGCCCGAGCCTCGGGGTGGGAGCTGGTGCCCCGTCCCCGTGAGACCCCCCGCCTCGGAGGAGCTGGTGCCCCACGAGGAAGGGATGGGAGCTGGTGCCTCGCAGTTTGGGAGAGGGGGTCCGCTCTGCCTGGGAGCTGGGGGGAGGGAGGGCAATAGCGGGGGGTCCCATTGTGCTTGGTGGTAGGGCTCGGGGCAATAGCGGGGATCCCCTGGGGTTGGTAGGGCTGGGGGGGGCGGGCAATAGTGGGGGTACCCTGGGGTTGGGGGCGCTGGGGTTGGGAGGGCAATAACGGGGATCCCCTGGGGTTGGGAGGGCTGGGGGGGCGGGCGATAGTGGGGGTCCCCTGGGGTTGGGGGCGCTGGGGTTGGGAGGGCAATAGCGGGGATCCCCTGGGGTTGGGAGGGCTGGGGGGGGGCGGGCGATAGTGGGGGTCCCCTGGGGTTGGGGGCGCTGGGGTTGGGAGGGCAATAGCGGGATCCCTTGGAGTTGGGAGGGCAACAGCGGGGGTCTCATTGTACTTGGGCTGGGCTAGGAGCTGGTGCGCCTTTTGCTTGGTGGACCGGCTAGTAGGGAGGCAGGGGGCGGACTTCGGGTGGGGACCCCAGCCCGTCTCGGGGCGCCACCCTCGAGGTGCTATCGGTAGGGGGCACTGCGCCCCGCAGCCCGTCTGCCGGAGCTCCGGCTTTGGGGAGGGGTCCCCGGGGGTCGCCCCCAGCGCTCCGCTAAGGAGGAGCAGGCAGAGCCGCCGCCGCCTCCCCCAGCCATGTGCCCGCTAATCCTTTCCCGGGAAGAATTTAATCAGCCGCCTCCTCCGCCTGGCAGCCTCGCCTGCCCCCGCTGCTACTAACGGGGAATTTCCATTGGGACAGCTCCTCAGTCTGAATGTATATTACCTCCCTGCCCCCTCTCCCGGGAGGGGACCCTAGCGCCTGGGAGGACAGGGAGTGTCTGGCGCCTGGCAGGGTGTCCCTGGGATAGGGGTCCCCTTCAGTGTACGGGGGAGTGGCTCTGGAGCAAGAGTTGAGTATCCTTAGGGTGGGCGGATGCCTTTGGGATTGGGGTCCTGTGCAGCCTGTGTTGGGGGGAGGGGGGATGAGTTTAGGTGTCCCTAGAGTGGGTGAGTGTCTTTGGATGGAAATCCTCTGTGTGTGTGTGTGTGTGTGTTGTATATGTTGAGTTGGAGGAGGGGCGAATATCCTTTGGAGGTCGAGGGAGCAGTGTGTACGTGGGATAGGGTGATCAGTGTGGGTGGCTAGGTCCCTACGTTCTGGGATAGGTATCCCCACTGTATGTCCTCCTCGATAAGGGTTTTGGGTGCTGCTGGCTAGGGGTAGGACATTGTGTTCCTGGTGGCGGGGTGTGCATCAGAGTTAGGAATGGGGGTTTGTGGGGTGGGGTTACCCAATTCACTTGCCTTTTCTAGGGTAGGAGATTGAGAGTGCTCCTGGGTGGGGTGTGTGGAATGAATGTCATTATCTGGGTTGTTGGCGTTGCTATGAGTTGAGTGTGAAGCTGGGTGCAAGGGGCAGAGAGGGCCGTAAATCTGAGGGACAGATGGTGCAGATCATCCCCCTTAATGGTATTTCTGATTGGGGCATTTCTGGATCTCTGGGGGAGGGGAGCGCAGTGTGTGGGTATGAGGAGAAGGAGGTATCACTAGTAGGACAGTGTGTGTATGCTGAGTGGATCAGGCTGGTAGCTGTGGCTGGCCTCCCCCTGGTCCTGCTGGGGCTGGTGGCTGGGTAGAAGGAGGCGGAGGCGGTAGCAGCAGCAGCAGAGTCACTGTCCATGGTGCAGAGGATTACACCTTCTCTCTCTCGCTTTGTGACACTGAAGTGAACTAAAATCCCTCCTTGTTTTCAGATAGCTCCCCTCTCTGCCCCCCCCCCATTTCCAGTCACTTTTTTCTGCCTTCTCCCCCCACATTTACCAGGGTTTGATGGCTGCACCCTACATGGGAGGTGCTGAAACATTGATTCTAAACAGCTGGGGGATTTTCTTTACAAAAAAAACTAGCTTAAGAGGATGTTAGTTTCTCTCGTGACAGAGAAGTGTCTGACTGGGCGCCAAGGTTCCTTCCATATGAAACTGCTGCCCTTCTCAGAAACTTGTTTTGATCTGTCACTAAAAAGGTTGGTTTTGTTATCTGAGTTTGTGTGGAGTGGGGGAGTCTGGATGGCAGTTGTTTCTGTGTTATTAACTTGGCAGAGCCTACCTGCAGCTTCTTTATGGGTGTTTTTGTGTGGCCTTTCTTGTAAGTGCCTTTCTGCTTCTGTTTATACACCATATCACTTAGTAAATCTTTAAATCATGAATTCTGCAGTGGGCTATTATTCCACCATCTTTTCACGCAGGACTGATTTTTAAATTAAAACACAAACTATGAATTAAGGGCAGGAACTAGCCTAATTGCTTTTGTGTATCGCTCAACGTCAGTTACGGTTGGGAAATCCAATTTCCCCCTTGTTTGGGTATCTGCTAATTCAGGTTAGGGCTAGTTTTAATAGGGTGTAACAAAGTTGGAACTTAGGTATGAAATCAGTTTAATAACTCTGTGTCTGGAAAGCAGTCTTTTATTTTAACAGATTTTTTTTCTTATGTACTGCTAAGAAAAAAACTTACAATTCAGACATGCATTATAACTTCTTTCTATATTGACTGCTTTTGGTAAATAGAGGTTAATTAGTGAGAGATTGTTCTAAAATGTCCAAGCTTCCTATTTGCTGTTAATTTGTTTATTTTGTCATTTCAAATCTTGTATTGAAGACATATAAATTATTTCCATGAGTTATTGATGACTTCATCATTTGTCAGTGGTGTAGTGAAACCGTCACAATTGAGTTATTTGAAAGATCATTAGAACTGGAAGAATATCAGGAGTCAGACCTTTGTAACTTCAGTTTATGTTTGAGAAAGGTGGGATTTGAAAGCAGATACTAAACTCAGGTTTTCAGCAACATATACAGAACATTTGAGATTAGAAACTGGCCTAGTCTGTGGTGGTGATCTATTTTAACATGATTCTGTAGCTGCTATGCAAAATCTTAACATCAAAGAGGGAGGGGGAGAAGAGATGGCAAAAGGAGAGATTTGCTTAACTATCAGAATCGTTGGGGGAGTGGTAAATAATGAAGAGGACAGGTCATTGATACAGAGGAATCTGGATGGCTTGGTAAACTGGGCACAAACAAACAATTTATGTTTTCATATGGCTAAATGTAAATATATACATTTAGGAACAAGGAATGTAGGACATATTCACACAATGGGGAACTCTATTCTGGGAAGCAGAGACTCTGGGAAAAAAAATTGGGGGTTTTGGTAGATAATCAGCTGAACATGAGCTCTTAGTACGATGCTGTGAACAAAAGAGTGAACGTGATCCTTCCATGCATAAATAGGGGAATCTCGAGTAGGAGTAGAGAAATTATTTTACCTCTATATTTGGCACAGGTGTGACTGCTGCTGGAATACTGTGTCCAGTTCTGGTGTCTGCAGTTCAAGAAGGATGTTGATAAATTGGAGCGGGTTCAGAGAAGAGCCATGAGAATTATTAAAGGATTAGAAAGCATGCCTTATAGTGATAGACTCAAAGTGCTCAATCTATTTGACTTAACAAAGAGAAGGTTAAGGGGTGACTTGATTATTGTCTATAAGGATCTACACAGGAAACAAATATTTAAAAATGGGCTCTTTTGTCTATCCGATAACATGATATAGTGGTTGGAAGTTGAAGCTAGACAAATGAAGACTGGAAATAAGGTGTACATTTTTAACAGTGAGAGAAATTAACCATTGTCAAGGGTTGTGGTGAAGTCTCCATTAGTGACTGTTTTAAAATTAAGATTGGCTGTTGGTATAAAAGATATGCTCTATTATTTTAGGGAAGTTCTATGGCTAATACAAGAGAGCAGACTAGATGGTCACAGTGCTCCCTTCTCTGGCCTTGGAATCTGTGAAAACATCAACTGCTACCATTGGTGCTTTAACTGGGGATAAGGACAAAATTGAAATAGAAACAGGAAAGTTGGACATAGAATTGAAGAAATAAAGTGAGGGAGTGGCGCTGTTGACAGAAATGTTTCTGACCTTCAAACATTTGTTGAGAAGGGGAATAGCAAATAAGTACTCAGAAGGGGGACAGTATTTTTTAAAATATGAAAGATGATTGGATGGCTGTGGGGATGGTGTTCAGACACTATGGTGATGGACATGTTAGAAAAAATAGGTAAGTAATAATGTGCTATGGAGCCTTTCACTCTGTAGTTGCTGGTCTGAACTTAGCCTAGAATGACAGAATGAAAGTTAATACTGTTTGAAGACTGTATTGGTTTTATTACATTTCCTAGTAAATTTATCCATGTGGCAAAACCACCACCCTAAGTGACATCCATGCTTGCTGCGAGAATCAAATGATTGAATTTCTGTGTGGACTGAACTACCCTGTTTCCTCTAGTAGTGGTCTCTTTAGGTCAGGTTTAAGGTGAAGTGGCTATTGCTGTTGTGTGTGTTGTGTTTTTGGTGGTGGTGGTTTCGTGTGTGTGTGTGTGTGTGTGTGAGTGAAGGGCTTCACTCTCCAATGGTATGGCTGGTATATTTCACAAGTATTATTTCACTAAAATATATTAAAAGAACATGGTCAAAATATGATTGTATAACCACAGACACAGAGTTGAGGATTCAGGGGCAGGAGGAATACCAGTCTTACTGCTTTTAACTCATTTTTTTAAAACTGACTAGACTTCAACTTCACCATGTTCCCTTGAAAGTGAACAGAAAGCATTTTTAAAATATTATTTAAAAATTATGGCGATCCTGAATCATTAGTAGAATACTTGCCATGTGTAGACTTTCAAGATTTTCAGTGGACGGTTCTATGTAGGTGCAAAACATTATTATTACTGTTTCAAGTACATCCACTTTTAAAGGGTATGTGGAAAACTTTTAACGTGGTAAGATCTGATTTCAAGATTTTATTTTCTCCTGCATCACTAAAACTTATAATAACCAAAGTAGCTACAGTCATGGTATCAGCTAGGTGTTAGTGATGTCATCCACACTTCCTGGGAAAATGCAGAAAAGTAAAAGAAGGAATTCTTTTCTTTTTACATTGTCTTACTCCTGTTATTAAACTGGCAGATACCATTAAAAGATGTGTTGTGTGAAATGATTTGGGATCTTTTGCAGCTTTTTACATTTATTTTAGGATATATCAGATCATCTTTAAGTCTTAAACTGACTTCTTTGAGATAAAATAACTGGGTTTTGACACACACAAATTACTTTGTACTTTATGAATCCAGTTCATTTTGTTTTGCTGTTAAGATAGAGTTACATTAGCATTGTATATTATGTTTATATTATATATGTTCAAGAAGTTAAAGTAAGCTTATATAAATAAACCATACATTTTTAATCTGTTTGTTTATAAAGCCTCCCTCTTCTTTCCCTTCAGCCCCCATCACCACTCCCCCAAACATACACGCAACTTGCTCTGCTGCAATTTTGAAATACAGCCAATAAATAAATTCAGCTTAAGATGTCAGAATAAATAATATAAAATAGTTTGGGAACCTAGTGAAGTGGCCTTATTTTAAAACTGCAATTAATTTGGCACAAGATACGTATATCCAAAAATTTAGCTTCTCCTCTTCATTGGTTTCATCTGGCTACTACTCAAGTCAATGGCAAACTCCCATCAGGCCCCATCTTAATACAGGTGATGTTTCCAGATCAAGTGAAACTTACAGCGTTGTTTAATTATTTAAAAATTATTTTAAAAGTATGCAAGCTGTAAAAACGTACTGTATAAATGTAAGAATAGCTTGAGGAAGTTGGGAGTAAAGTTATTTTTACTCAGTAGAGATTATCATGCATAAGTGACTCATGCTCTGCTTCTTTTCTCATCTTGTGATTGTCTGTACTCAGTCCTCATTTGTGAAAATGAATTATTCCTCCATGTGTGGTATAGTCTTTTAAGTACCATATGATTTTTCCCAGTTTATATAATGAGTGCAGTAGAATGTCTACATACAACAGTATTTTGGATAACTGAATGGTTTAAAATCACCTCCCAGTTTTGCTATTGACCTATCAGTTAACTTTACAAAAGTTCAGCATCAAAGGCTTTTTTTTATACATTTTGCTGAATAATGCTATATTTTCATGTTTTGTTCATTTATTTATAATTTTGAGAAATATCATGGATTGAATATTTTCCTACTGGTATGTCTTTGTCCTCCTCCTTTATGTTAAACATTAAAATATATATTGATTGACTATTGAAGTCCCCAATTCAATAAAAGACTTTTACACATACTTATCTTTGTGTATGTATGTGAGTAGTCCCACTGGGACTACTCACATACACAAAGATAAGTATGTGCATAGAAGTTGGCAGGATTGGAGCCTAAAAGTGGTACTGTCATATTGGACAACTCCCAAAGTACTGCATATCAATTTGTCCCTGTAAGGCTAGTTAATCAGCCTAGAGTTCAGCCTTAGATTCATTTCCCTTTTTTGGGAGGTGAGGGAGTGGAGGGCAGGGGTGTTAAATAACTTCTCTGACATGCCTTAAAGTAACATGTTTTTAGTTACACTTCCTTTTTAAAAAAGGAACCCTTTACTAAAGTAACCCAATATTATATCCATTTAAAAACTCATTGTGACAGTTTCATAAGTGCACAGGGCACCTGATTAGGATAGAGGAGGTGTCATTGTTCTCAACAAACATATAAAAATCATGGTCCTTTCCCCAGCCTGTGTGCCCCAATCCTGCAAAGATGTCTTTAACTTAATTTTAGGAGGAAAAGATAATAATCTTACTTATACGCATGTAGTCCCATTGAACTCGGTGAGATTACTCATGTGTGTATAAGTGTAGGACACAAGAAGATAAGTCACAGATGAAAGGAGGTGTGTGTGAAAGGGATACCTTTTTTGCTTTAAAATTATTATTAGATAAACTAAATTTCAACTATCCTCCTCTGCCTCAGCGTAGCCCTTGTTAAATGACTGATTAAATATTGGCCTCCTTAGAGGGTTGGTCTTGAGGGAATGTAGAAGGAAGGGGTAGCATCCTTAAATATGGATCAATTCAAGGAAAGCTTGTTGTATCACAACCAGCTACTGAAAGAGTTTTTAGTTTGTTACTGATTTGAGAGGGATCAAAGTTTTGGTCTGGATATCAGGATTACTCAACTTCACTTTGCAATTCTTTTACCAGTTCACAAGACAATACCCTAATCTGTATGATTAACAATTGGGTCTGATCTTGCCATTTTTATTCAAGTCCATGAGAGTTTGGTTTGGCCTGAGTGAGGAGAGAAAATGTAGGCTTTCAATTTTCATAAATGATTTATGAGAACAGGGTTTGCAGGTTCCAAAATGGCAGGTCCATCACTGCCAAGTCTTTTGAACATTTTGCTCAAATTATTGTTTTGTTTCAGTCAATATTTATGGATTTGATTTATAAACACACTCATAAAAGCAATGTTTATCCTTTTTTCTATGTGCGACTTGACATATTTTAAAAATACTTTTGTACAAACTCCTCCAGGGACTCCACTTTTTCTCAATAATATATAATCATCACCCAGCAGCTTAACATAGTTCAGATCTTATGATATCCTACCAATCCCTGGCAGCTAGGGAAAACAAGTAGGCCTTGCAAGTGCCCTGAAGGTCAATAAAATAGACAGGGCTGTCCTTAGGATTTATGGGGCCCTACACTGTATTATTAAACTGGTGTTCCTATGCCTGACTTGTTCTTTGCAACACAGACAAGCTTACAGTATTGGAAAACTTGCCACATGCACTTTATTAAAAATAGTTTAATTGTGCCGCCTTCACCGCTAACCCCTGCATTTCCCTCCCACCTGCGCCCCCAACCCCAGCCCTGCCACACCACCTGTCAGCATGCCCTGCCACACCACCTTCCTGCCAAGTACCCCTCACTTCCTTATGCCCAGCAGCCTCCATGCCCAGTGGCCCCTCACCCAGAGATCTCCACCACAGATCCCTATGCCCAGCGAGCTCCCCCTCACAGACCCCCCCCAACTGCCCAGCACCCCATATTCCTGAGGGAATTCAGCACCAAAAAATTCTGTGCACAATATTTTAAAATTCTGCAAATTTTGTCAATAAATAAATGTGAGGCTCTAGCATGGAAGTGGCAAGCATAGGCCACTGGCTGCACGGAGGTGGGAGATCACCCTGCAGCTTTCTCCCTCCCTGCCCCTCTCGTCCCCTCCCCTCCCTCTCCTAGCATAGGGACTTGGCAGTGAGTTACCTCTGTGTGCACCTCAAAAGGCCACAGAAAAGCATTTTGCATGGTGGCTGGGATGTGAGCCATGACCCAAAATCCATTTGGATGACAAAAAAGAACTAGCTGACACCAATGGCTGAGTCAAGCCCTCATCCAGGTCCTTGCCAGCCACCGCTATGGGCCATCAACTCCCAAATGGCCTTTCATTCTCCCTAAAATAGAGCATTTCCCTCTAATCCTGAAAAGTAAAGAGGTGCTTAGGATTTGCAGTTTAAAAAGAAAAGGAATTATATTCAGGCACATTTTTCTGCCCTGATTTACACACCTGGTTGCCACACACGGCTCAGTGGGATTGTACTGGGTATAACTCAGCACACAGTTTCAACAATACTTCAGCAGTGGGGCTGGAGCCATAACCAGCCAAGTCTCATTTGAACAGTGGGTCTTGTTTTGGATTATTTAAGGCAGTTTTTAAAGGTCTTTGCCATGGGTGAGGAAGAAGGTGCTGCATTCTTAAAGGGATCTTTAAAATCAACTCTGCACTGTTTAGAACTTTCCCTCATTCAAAATGCTACCAGCTTGAGAGACAGCCCTGGACATACTTGGCTCCACAAGAAAAAAAATCATGTCCCTTTTCTCTAAATAGAAGTTTTCAGCTATTCCAGCCTTGTCAAATGTGAGTCTATCTTCTTTCCCAGCTAAGTGGTTGCTCCCTCCTTGTATTCTGCAGCCCTGATTGCTGCTTTGCTGCTCTAGGTAATCCCCTTCCTCCCTTTGTTTTAGTGTCAGTTTCCTCCTGTTGACACCGTAATATTGTGAATGGGCAGGAAAAGCAAACGCCATCTTCTTTATTTTCCTTGTGTGTGCCTCTCTCTCCTCCCAGCCCCTGTCTGCTGCTAATCCCAGCTGGGGGAGGAAGGAGAGGAAAAGGTGGCGGTCCAAAGGGGATCCTCAGCATCTGGGATTAAACTTCAGAGCAGAGGGAGGCGGAGTGAAAAGGAGACTAGGAGAGAGATTGCAGGGAGTTGCTGGCGGGGAAGGGCACGTGGGCAGAAGAGGACAGAGGTACAGGTACAGGGCGGGTCTGCTCGGAACAGCTGCTCTCCCCTGGGGCCACCAGCTTGCTCCCGAGGAGGCCCTAGAACTAGCACATTCGCTGCTCGCTCACTGAGCCAGACAAAGAGCCCCCCCCGTTCTTCTGCTCTTTTCCCTTCCCAGCCCAGTTCCTCCTCCGTCCCGCCCCGCTCCCTGTAGTCCTGTGCCTGGCTCTACCCCCCCGAGCTCGGCTTCCCCCCCATCTCTTCCCAGCCTCCGGGTATTCCCCCGCTCTGTTCCCAGCCTTGCCCAGCCCCCCACCATCTGGCCTGGCTCCCCCTGCTTGCTCACATTCAAACTTTTGCTCCTGGCCCCACCCAAGCTGGAGCCCTCAGCTGAGTAGTGAGTGGGTGGAGGGGATGGACCAGGGGGTCTGGAAGAAGCCTGCTGGCCCAGCGTGGGGGAAGGGCCAGAAAGAAGTCTGCAGCCAGTAAGGGCGGTGCCCCAAATTTTCGGGTCCCCTACGCAGCCGTGTGTGCGGCATATGCCTAAGGATGGCCCTGAAAGTAGATTTTAGAACTTTCTTTCTCTTAAAATTGGACTATTCGGATCTTCGTTCTCTATGTTTGATGGAGACCCTTGACCTCTTTGGTGGATCAAATATTTTAGATGTTTAACTAACCCCTGCCCTCAGTTATGCAAAAGGAGAGCTGCAACTCCAACAGCCTCATGTTACATCAGGAAAATGGTGTTTGGAGTTCTTTATGAACTGTAAAGCAGTAGTCAATTACAACAACTTTCTTTTTGCTTTGCAATTCATTTTACAATAGGAATGGGTGGAAAAACAGATTTTTTTGTAATTTGGGGTAAAGTAAGTATTTTAAAGAAAACTTAACTGTTGGTTTAAGAATCAACAATTTCTCATTTGAAATCCCCTGACTTAATGAGGTACAACACCAGATTAGATCTGATGAACTTTTAATGAAAACCAAATCAGAAGCATTTCAAATACAGACCATGAAGAGGTTGCTCTGAACCTGAATTTGGAAGCCTTGAGCTTACAAAATAGAAACTTGAATGAAAGGAACATTTCTTCCACCAATTCAAGCCAACACTGGAAAACAATGTCCTGATGTTGCAAAAAATTACACATAAGTTTAGATTTAAATTTATGAGTCGTGCCAGAGGGTGAAATCTTGGCCGGCATTAAAGTTAGTGGCAAAACTCTCATTTACTTCAGTGGGGCCAGGATTTCACTCACTCACTTTAATGGGACTGTACACTTGTTTGAAGGTAAGCACATACATAAGTGTTTGCAGGACTGGGGCCCAAATGTAACATTATGTCTGGCCACAGTTGCAAATTAATTAAGAAGAAAGAGCTGAACTACCCAGTTATTTGCTGGGTCTTACATTGCAACTTTCCATAATGCATGGAAACCAGAAAATAGACTTTTATTAGAAATGAACTATATAGTTAGGGTAACTAACTATAACTGAGGTTAGCTTAGCTTGGGTGTAAAGCAATACCTGCATTACTGTGTCCTCACTGTTTCTTCCCTCACCTATGTGTGTCTGGAAGCATATCCTGTTGTTCTTTGCACTGAGATGTTCCATGCTTTGTTCAGTTGTGGGAGAACTTGTCTATCTTTGGGGCAGGAATGGTAAACGGAGTCAGACTGTCAGCATTTGAGTGACTTAGCCTGCACCCTCAGTGCAAAGTGTTTGGGTTCTAGTCTGAGTTAAAGTGTAACCCGGGCTCTAACCTATACTCCCATCTGAATAAGCTAGCCAGGGCTTAAAGCACCTCCAAACCCTGATAAAAAGCTTCTGTGGGGGAGGGGGAATGGTAGAAGGGGCTGGGCTAAAGCCCAGATAAGAGGCTGGGTTAATGCGGCAGTGGAAGATATAGCCTTAGATGCAAATTTTCAAAGTGTTGCCCCTATTCTAGGCTTTAAAACTCCCCTTAAAGTCAGAAGGTTTTGTATTGGTAACATTGTGTGCAATTGCTATTAAAAGGTAAATTGTTCAGTAATCTTCTCTTGTGGATGAATGTACAGTTATTATATTCTGCTTGAGTTGGTCTTCTGGACTGTGCTAGTCACAGAAAAAACCCTGTAAATTACAACAATTTGTTTTATAATCTCCCTTTCTTTCTTGCTTTTGGGCCATACAGTAAGGGAAGGAAAACAAATTTCAATATTTTCTTGATCATAAGATTTCATACTTTTAGTTCAGATTGTTTTTCTGAGAGATATTATCTTGTAAACCCAGCAACGATTTTTAATACTCCTGGGCTGAACTTGAAATGACCCAGATCTTGCCATGGCTCAAGCTATGACTTTATTTAATTGAAAATGCATAACACAGGTTTTGTTAAACATTAGAATTCTGCCTCCCCTTGGGGTTTTATTCCCAAAGAATGTTTACAATGAACTGTTTTTGGGAACAGCGTACTGTCTTTTGTTTTTGTATAAAATTGAGGGCTTGCAAATGAAGGAATAAAGAGGCCTCTTTATTCATGTCCCGAAGTCTTTGTTTCATTGGGCATTGTTTCACTTTATAAGAGTTGT
Source organism: Eretmochelys imbricata (assembly GCF_965152235.1). Classification (NCBI taxonomy): domain Eukaryota; kingdom Metazoa; phylum Chordata; order Testudines; family Cheloniidae; genus Eretmochelys; species Eretmochelys imbricata. The sequence continues at coordinate 78,569,343 of NC_135573.1, forward strand.
TCAGTACATCTAGCTTGTTGGAAAGGCTGAAGGATTCCCAGGCACATCAGTGCAGACTTTTAAAAATCCCGTTATCTACTCAATTGCCCACCCTGGATTTATTTGTTTCACGGATACCATAAAAGACTATTTTTTCCCTTTTTTCCCTATCACGTTTGCTTTGAGATCACCTTTGCACAGTAGTTTAAACAGTTCTTTCTTTAAATTATGGAAGCTGTATGAAACCATTAGTTGTGTTATAAAGCTGGGAAAAAAGGAAGATTCAGTCATTATTTTTGATGTAGTAGTTTTTCAATATTGAAAAAAACTCTAAACATTTTTGTCATTTATAAATCTGATACTTAGCTGAGTGTTCAGTACAGGTCCCTCATAACTTAGAGTTATAACTTTGTTTGCAGTCTTAAATTATATATATGCTTTTGTCATTTACATTTTGTTTTAAGCATTTTTGTCTATAAAGTGTAAAAAGCATGTAAGTAATTGACATCGCTGAGAGATCTGTGGTGCACTTTAAGTTACAATTAAATGCAGTCCACAGTTTAAAGTTAATTGGACACAGACACACTTGACAACTAGGAGCCCTGTTACAGGTGCTTACTCTGATAAAATGTACTACCTCACAAATGGATGGTAGGTTAATTAAAACTAAAATTGCAGTATGCTGACAGATTTGCTGTTCTGATACAACTCTTGAAATGAACCAGGATCAGCTGGATGTGGGCTCAGCTGAACACTTCAAGAATTTCTCCAAGTGATAAAATTCTTGTAATGGGAGTTGGAATGCTGACTACCAATATGTGCCAATGGAAAAAAAGACTTTGGTACATTTATCCCCACTAATGAGTGAAAAGACCTGTGAGCCATAAAATGTATGAATATGTTTGAGTCCCACAAGACCATCTAAGGGGAGTCCAATATGGTGTTCCATTATGATCACAAACACTTCTTCTTTTGTTTGATACATTATTTTAAACAAAGTAAGTACTAGGATCATACAAAAGATGGCCACTGTGGCTTAAACAGCAGGACTGTTTGTAACCATACACTGTTATTTGGCCACATGTAAACTAGAATTTTGCTATGTGTGCCACTAATATAAAAAATGAACCAAACAGAAAACCTTTTTAGTTCTTTGCCTCATAGAATTGTATGTAGTTACTGATGACTATGCATAGTCAATAGGTTAACTCTTTAACTTTAAAACGTGCTTGGAAATAAAGGAGAAAGGTGAAAATTTTAAATGTCTTTTGTGGAAGTTATTTTTCTCAAACTGTGAAAACGATATGTGATTTGGAAAAGGCTTTATTTTTAGAAGTGAGATAGTAAACTCAGTTTCAGTGGCTAATATATTGCCGTGTTATGCTGATTTAGTAATATCTCCTTCTCTCTTTCACATAGAAGGTGATTGTAGTAGAAGTATGTGGCCTTTCTATGGTCTCTGTTTAAATATAGGTTCAACTAATTAAAATGTTGCACTTGTGATTTTTTTCTCCCAGCTATTTACCCATTGAGCGAATGCAGACACAGAAAAGTACCCACAACCAAACATTTTAAACTGATGGTTAAATCTCTCCTCTCAAAAGTAACATATCCATGTCTGAAAAAGTTGGTGATCAGTTTTGTGCAATGTTTATTTCCAGGAATGTTTTTGTCCCCTCTGTGATTCCACTTCAGTCTCAATGGCTGTTTTAGTTGAAATGTTCAGTTGTTAGAGGAATCAAGATTGTGTATTATTTAGATCTTATGAGACAAATGGGATTTGTTCCCTCCATTCCAGTTATCAAAAAGATTAACCCTTTGCCCTCAGAGTTCTAACTGCAGCTATTTAGATACAAAGACGGTGTGGTAACAAAACGGGGTTTATGCCAAGTGGAATGTTTCTCAGCTGAATGGGACTGCAAGTATTACATACATTTTGTCTTGCATTTCAGGCACCAATAAAAGCAACTTCTGAAGGCATATTATGCAAGACTGGATTTCCCGAAGATGTTTACAATGCAGTCATATCGAGGGGTTTAAACGAAGGACAGCCTCTTCTCAATGGTATTGTTAGAAGAGAGATTCTGTTTTCTTATTATCTATAATCTTGAACATAAATTGGACTCAAGGGCTTCTTTTAAGCTTCTTAAATAAGACCTTTTTTATTTCAGCTATATTACTTGATTTTTTTTCTCAACTTATTGTAATGAGACTTGAGGGAAAGTTTGTTGACCTTAACAGTAACTTGTGAACTTCCCACTGACAATAGTTTGGAGATATGTGAGTTCTGGCAAATATTCCCTTGACTCTGTCCTAATGTATTCCTCAGCAAAGACTTCATACTGAACTGTATTTCTTATATATTACCTCCCAGTAATTGCACTATTAGCATATGTCCCCACTGTGTTACTAGAAAGGCCCCTTACATGAATGGTCAATGGGGGGAATGGGGAATAAGAGCCTTCCACTTTACCTGACCCACAAAGGGGTCATAAATAACTGCAGTCCTTGTGATCAGCGTAGCACTGAGGCTGTTCTCTTACTATTCCTTTGAAGGCCCACCTTGCTCCAAAGTGGGTGGGAAGAGGCACAGAGAAGGCAGAGTCATGGCTCTGCTGTTCCATGCGTTGGCCAGTGGAGTTTACCAGTCACATGGATGTAGGGGGGTATGCTGTACTCCTTTAAGAGGTGTAGCAGTGTACCTGCTCCCCCTGTGCACTGGCAGAGTATCTCCAGTGCTACGTGTTGGGCAGTGTGGCTCTTCATTGCCCCAGCGCAGATCTATGTCTAAATGGCACAAAGCCCAGAATGAAGCTAACAAAGTCCTAAAGTCACAATGAGCTCTGCAAGTGCAGACTCCGGTGCCTATGAGGAATTTAACTGAACTTAGTGGGTCTCTCCATGGGCCCAGGTATCTTCTGGACTGGAGTTTTAATATGCAGTTCTGTATGTCGATTTTTTTGGGGGAGATACAGATGTTGTTTCTCTTTCGAGAATGCAAAGTGGCATATTTCCTAAGTATTTATTAGTGTATAAAATTGCACCTCAATAGTTACATTTAAGTGGAATAGTAATGGTTAGCAGATGGTCTAAAATGTAAGAAATACACATTAATTTTGCTGTTTTATAATTTGTGAATATCAAAGAAATTGCTTTCTAGCTAATTTAGAAATTGTGGAGCTGATCAACAGGATTAGTTTCAGGCAGTTTCAAATACATCTTAAATAAGGACTAATTTAATTCCATTCATTGTTTCTCTCCCATATGAATATGGCTTCACAGATCAAGACATTTAAATGAAAAGATCTTTCTTAAAGGAAGCTAAAACACAAACGGATCCTTGAAACAAAAGCATTAGTCTTGATTTAGCAAACTGTATGTAGCAGTATCTCCCCATAATTATATTTTACGGACCTGTTCTGTGTTTTTTATAACTATAATGGAAATTTGAATGCAGAAATAATTGATTAACTTTAATGTATTAGAAACTGAGTTATTTAAGTATTCTTCTGCTTTATTTCAAGCAACTAAACACTCTCCATTTCAGACTTTATTTTGTTAAAAGGGTAGCTTAGAAATTAATGTAATAAATTGAAGTAAATATTTTGCCAAATTGAGGTAGTCTGGTTTGAGTAAAGGTGGGGATTTTTTTTATTCCCCCCATCTGGGAATTGTTTATATTTTTATTTATTACTTAATGCTTATTTTACAGTAGCACCCACAGTTCTCACTGTGCTAGGTGCTGTACAAACACAACAGACGGCATTGTCCCTGCCCTGAAGAACCTACAATTTAAGAAGACAAGTGCTTGAGGAAGGTTCCAGCTGAGAAGCACTGAAGACAGAATGCTTCTAGTTAAGCATAAAACAGACACCACATAGACAGTGAAATCTTCCCTACGTTGCCCTGGTCAGTCTCCTTGGCCATTCGGTCTTTGCCCTCCTCAGAAACTTCTGACAAAGCTTTTTCCTTTGATTTTTTTTTTAAATGGTTTGGATACCTGTCCTATTAAGAAGTGAACTGAGATATTGAACTCATTTCATATCAACCATCTGATGGTAATGACTTTGTCACTACTAATCTGAGTGGGATTTGAGACAGTGCCATACAGATGAAAGACTTCCCCATTCATTACCAGCTCCATGAGCCAGTCAGTACGCTGCTGATTTTTACTTTTTAACTAAGTGTGTGAAGCAATATAGCCAATCTTCCCTTGAAAGATATAAAAATGTGTGACATTTTAGGGAAGTAGGAATTGAAAAAATGTACAATGCATACAATATGTATCACATATGTGAGATAACATAAACTAGTTGAAAAATGACCTGGGGGAGTTTGTCTTCCTACCACAACTTCCTCAACAGAATTATTGTAATGGTTAATTCTTTTGAAAATTTTGACATGCTTAAAAAGTATATAATTTGCCATTACACACAAACATACAGTCCATCATTGCATGGCTTTGACTTAAATGTAATTATACTTTCATTTTGAAATATGATTGTTGTGAAAAGCCCATTTTCTGATTATTAAGCTAGATGGAGATGACAATTGAAGTTAAGTATAGTTGCATGACATTTGCTTTCTAAAGAAAAATTATGGATCTGATTCTGATCTCACGAGTAAATAGTCTCATATCTCTAACTCCTTTGAAATCAGTGGAGTTACTTCAGATTCACTCTGTAATGACAGGTTTCCTGTAGGGTTGCAGAAATGAGAGCACTAAAGATTTTTTTGGTTATGCACTTTGATGTCACATTCACAGAGGCTTTATTATCCTCTTTGCCAGAAGTAAAATAGACAATGACCACTCACTGTCTTTGTTTTCTTTCATAGAAAATGTTGACTCAGAAAATTACCAAACAATTAACACTTTTTTCATTATTTCCCTTTTGTCTTAATGGTTAGACAGCCAACATCTTTAAGGTTTGTATTTTTAGAATATTATGTTCCCCTCCCTCCCAAAATTTAAATAAAAGTCAGACTTATGTGAATGTTGTATAGGGAGCCATGCCCGAGAGATCTTTCAGTTGCACACTCAGTAAGATACAACAGATACAGGGAATCTGTTTTAAAATATTATATATGGACATTTAATGTACAGGATGTTGGGTGATGTTCCACAGCTAATGAACCACACTGGGTCTTGTACTTTCTGTATGTTTTCCCCCCTCCCCCCCACCCCCCCATTTCTAGGTTCCTTCACCTGTAGTCTGTACTAAAGAGGTGGTGGGGAGATATTTGCAATATTGAATTTTTGTTTCATATTTAAAAATATTTACATTTTCTAGCAGATGTGCCTCTAATACAGAGTTTCCTAACCTGTAGGAAACTCAAACTAGTCTGGGATGTGTGGGGACCACGGGGAATAGTCTGGGGAGAGGAGAGGAGAAGAGAAGAGAAGAGAGGAACAGTAGAGGCAGAGATGGCTTCATAGCTCTGCACCCACTCCATGCTTTCACTGCATATGCTTTCTGTGGCAAGACACCAAGCCACAGATGGCAACCATGTCCAGGAAAAGAGGCAGAATGTAACAGATGCCTCACAATGGGATATTTTGCAAAAAGCATGCAGATCACCAGGAGCAGTAGAAACAATCCCAAGAGGATGTGTTGCAGTGGGGAGCTTAATAAAGATAGGAACTTCTTGGTCAGGGAGTTTTCTAATTGCTGCTTAAAGCATAGCTCTTATGTTTGTCCTCACACTGCACTCTCCTCTTTCTAAAGGTAGAGGAGTAGGTAGTTAGCTCCTTGAATGTTACCTGTCTTCCTTCCCTGTTTCTACAGCAGCTTCTAGAGCCAGCAGCAATGGGAAATCATGGGTTTAGGGGTGCAGGCTCCGATAAGCTCAGCGCATGGGCTCAAGCATCTCTTGTTTATTTCCATTTCACTTGTGTCAGCTGTCTGAGTTCATACCCCTTGGGGCGGGGGGTAAACATTCTTTCATTTGCAAGTTAAAGTTCACAGCAGGATTAAAGAATCTTAGCTGTCATTTTATCTTAGAATTACTTTATTCCTATGATCAAGATGCAGTACAGTCATGCTACTATGCCCTAATTCATAATGGCTCCTAAATGTAAACAGAAGATATGGGGGCTGATTTTGTGCTCACTCTCAAATGTTTTACACCATTATTATTCCAATCATTTTAATGGAGTTACTCTGGCTTTACATAAGTGTAAATTAGCTCAGAATCAAACTTACTATGTTTGCAGAAAATTAGAAATCTCTGTGACAACAAAATGGTTGTTGTCCGCTCCTAATCCCTATTATGATTTAGCTGCAGACAAAGCTGTGTGCTTTCTTGATAGAGATTCACCCTAGAGCTTCTCTAAAGACAATTCTCTGGCTTTCAGGGGCTAGACTCAAAAATTGATTCTTTTGAGTCTGTGTGATCTATTGGCTAGTAGGACTTCTTTACTGGAGGGCAAAAGTGGGGTAGTAGAGTAAAACCTAGAAACAGTTCAGAAGCAATTCCAATTTGGAAGTTAAAGGTTAAAATAGCTTGAAAAGTTTGATATACACAAATGAAAGCAAAAACCAGAAAGAGATAAAACTCTACCTTTAATTTACTGCCAACTCTGTCCTTGTCTTGACCCTTCGTGCCTGCATGCTACAAGGATGTATAATCAGTGATTTAGGTGACATAACATATGCCTTGGAATTCTTGGGGCAAAAGAGGGTAAGTTAAGGAGGGAGTTTGATTTTAAATATTAATAGTCCTTTCTTATGCTGATTTGTCACATTAACTTTTTTTTTTTAGTTTAGCGTGAGAAAAAGAATTAGGATCTTGTTTATTACAAATAAATTTCTAGCTTGTTTAGCTAAATCTTTAGGAGTCTATCCTGCAAACAATTACACAGGTGAGTAAAGTTGCATTCCCACTGAAGTCATTCATCTGAGTAAAATTATTTGGGGTCATGTTTGCAAAATCAGACCCTACATTTACAGATGCTTGATCTATTAGTCTGTGGTAGGGCTTATGAAGATATTTTATTTTTTGTCAGTCTTGTTGTTGCACATGTACTCTAAGTTTTGTGCTAAGAGGGTTCTTTTTCTAATCAAGATTTGTTATGTGGATTGTATATTTATAATAATGTTCAGAGCTGGCATAGTTACAGAATGGTTAAGGAGAAGATATCTTAGTGTCGGTCACTGAGATGAAACAATGATTACGGATGGGTAAGGTTATCTCAGTTTCTTCTTTCTTCTTCAGGACATCATTACAAGGCAGAGTTAAGATTGTTTTAAGATCATAAGAATAGCCATACTGAGTCAGACCAATGGTTCATCTAGACCAGTATCCTTTCTTCCAACAGTGGCAGGTGCCAGATGTTTCAGAGGGAATGAATAGAACAGGGCAATGTATCCAGTGATCTATCTCCTGTCATCCAGTCCGAACTTCTGGCATTCAGAAGTTTAGGGATACCCAGAGCATGGGGTTGCATCCCTGACCATCTTGGCTAATAGCCACTGATGGACCTCACCTCCATTAACTTAAGTAAATCTTTTTTGAACCCAATTATACTTTTAGGCCTGTGTTACACAGAAAAGCTTTGTTTATAGGTATATGTTAATTAATGGTCTTTTAAAGTAGGGTTCTGAATTGTATAGTTAATTATAGCTAATGATTATTCTGGGGTTTAGTGTTTTGTTTTTTAAATGTGTGTAATGGTAAATATTGTTTGTACAAACACTTCACAGCCTTAACTGTTACTAACAAGACTTTTTTGTTTTGGCATTTCCATGATTTTTTTTCGTAGTTGTAATGAACTACTGAAAATATAAATGTTGATTTAAAAAAAACCAAACTGGTTGGAGAATGGTAGATCAGTGGCATGAAAGAGGCTTTTCTTTTTGGGAGAATCCTGTTACTTGGGGCCTGTTGGCTGGCTTTCTAATTCCTTCTCTGTTGTTGATGTCTCTCATTATCTCAGACTCTGTATGAGGTCCATGTTATGGAGGCTGGAAATGGAAACGTAGGAGATAGAGGTAGCATGAATATAAAGACAGTCGGTTGCTGGCCATGTGGTCTGCTCGCATCACTCTAGCAACTTGAGAAATGAACCACTTGGAGATCCCCTGGAATTTCAACAGCCAGTCATGCATTCCTTTTCAGACTGGGGTTGGAGTGAACTCCTTAACGCAATTTCTTCAGTCCCCTGGATGATGAAGGAACACCAGCTGTATATTTTTCTACTACTGCTTCCTCAGCCTTCCCATCTCAGGCAGAGAAACAGAAGGCACGTTCTCCCAAGGTGCCTGAAGAGGATCCTCTTGCTATTTTAAGGAACCCTACTGTGATGGAGACCTCCTTGGGACTGTCACCTGATGTGCTGAGACTACCTCTGAGCCTGTTTGGACCTCCAGCACCCTGCCTTGTTGAGCCAGACACACCAGTCTGCTCTAACACAGATCCAGGATCTGAACCACGTGCCCCAAAGCTGCAGACGTAACTGAAAATAGCTTAAGAAGTGCTCCTGTCTCTAGCATCCAGACACCCAGCTCCCAATGGGATCCAGACCCCAAATAAATCCATTTCACTCTGTATAAAGCTTATGCAGGGTAAACTCATAAATTTACCGTGCTCTATAACACTGATAGAGAGAGATGCACAGCTGTTTGCTCCCCCACGTACTAATAATTTACTCTGGGTTCAATAATAAACAAAAGTGATTTTATTAAGTATAAAAAGTAGGATTTAAGTGGTTCCAAATAATAACAGACAGAACAAAGTAAGTTACCAGGCAAAATAAAACAAAAACACGCAAATCTAAGCCTAAAACATTAAGAAACAGATGACAGATAAAATCTTACCCTCAGAGATGTTCCAATAAGCTTCTTTCACAGACTGGACTCCTTCTAGTCTGGGCCCAATTCTTTCCCCGGTATAGTTCTTGTTATCTCCAGCTCAGGTGGTAAGTAGGGGATTTCTCATGACTGGAACCTCCTTTGTTCTGTTCCACCCCCTTATATAGCTTTGGCACAAGGCAGGAATCTTTTGTCTCTCTGAGTCCCCACCCCTCCTTCTAAATGGAAAAGCACCAGGTTTAAGATGGATTCCAGTACCAGGTGACATGATCACGTGTCCTGTGAGACCCCCAAGCCTTCATTCTTCCTGACCTGACTCTCGGGCAGAGAAAGAAAAGCCATATTCTCCCAAGGTGCCTGCAGAGGATCCTCTTGCTATTTTAAGGAACCCAACTGTTAGGCACTCCATGAAAAATATCAAACAGGATGAGGGGGAGGTATACCAATCAGGTAAAGGAGTGGAGTGCAAATAAACAGCCCTATACTTATTTTTCCCCCACCAAACACTAATGTAGTATGATGAATTTGCTGAACAGTCACAGGTCAGCAGAGGGGCTGTGTCATGAACTGTTAATAGCAAATCTGGTGCTCTTCTTGCTCCTGATTGGAAGGATATAGGCTGCGAAGAGGAGAAAGGGTCTGTGGCATTCGGTCATATTCAACAATAGGGCAGGGATGCAGGGTGTCTGGGTACCTTGAAAGGAGCATGGCAGTTGGAGACAGCTGGTAGAGTATGTTGGGTTTCACTAGGTGCTAGACCCTATGTCTAGTATTTTGAATCATAGAATCATAGAATATCAGGGTTGGAAGGGACCTCAGGAGGTCATCTAGTCCAACCCCCTGCTCAAAGCAGGACCGATCCCCAATTAAATCATCCCAGTCAGGGCTTTGTCAAGCCTGACCTTAAAAACTTCGAAGGAAGGAGATTCCACCACCTCCCTAGGTAACGCATTCCAGTGTTTCACCACCCTCCTAGTGAAAAAGTTTTTCCTAATATCCAACCTAAATCTCCCTCACCGCAACTTGAGACCATTACTCCTTGTTCTGTCATCTGCTACCACTGAGAATAGTCTAGAGCCATCTTCTTTGGAACCCCCTTTCAGGTAGTTGAAAGCAGCTATCAAATCCCCCCCTCATTCTTCTCTTCCGTAGACTAAACATCCCCAGTTCCCTCAGCCTCTCCTCATAACTCATGTGTTCCAGTCCCCTAATCATTTTTGTTGCCCTCCGCTGGACTCTTTCCAATTTTTCCACATCCTTCTTGTAGTGTGGGGCCCAGAACTGGACACAGTACTCCAGATGAGGCCTCATCAGTGTCGAATAGAGGGGAACGATCACGTCCCTCGATCTGCTGGCAATGCCCCTACTTATACATCCCCAAATGCCATTGGCCTTCTTGGCAACAAGGGCACACTGTTGACTCATATCCAGCTTCTCGTCCACTGTAACTCCTCGGTCCTTTTCTGCAGAACTGCTGCCAAGCCATTCGGTCCCTAGTCTGTAGTGGTGCATGGGATTCTTCCGTCCTTAGTGCAGGACTCTGCACTTGTCCTTGTTGAACCTCATCAGATTTCTTTTGGCCCAATCCTCTAATTTGTCTAGGTCTCTCTGTATCCTATCCCTACCCTCCAGCGTATCTACCTCTCCTCCCAATTTAGTGTCATCTGCAAACTTGCTGAGGGTGCAATCCACACCATCCTCCAGATCATTTATGAAGATATTGAACAAAACCGGCCCCAGGACCAACCCTTGGGGCACTCCACTTGATACCAGCTGCCAACTAGACATGGAGCCGTTGATCACTACCCGTTGAGCCCGACAATCTAGCCAAATCTAGCCAATTTTTGTCCACCTTATAGTCCATTCATCCGGCCCATACTTCTTTAACTTGCTGGCAAGAATACTGTGGGAGACAGTGTCAAAAGCTTTGCTAAAGTCAAGGAACAACACGTCCACTGCTTTCCCTTCATCCACAGAACCAGTTATCTCGTCATAGAAGGCAATTAGATTAGTCAGGCATGACTTGCCCTTGGTGAATCCATGCTGACTGTTCCTGATCACTTTCCTCTCCTCTGAGTGCTTCAGAATTGATTCCTTGAGGACCTGCTCCATGATTTGGAGCCTCTGACTTCTAGTGTACAGCGTCACCCGTCATCTAGAAGGACCTGGTGTCCTCCTGCTCTCCACGAAGGGCCGGAGATTACAGTAATCTTGATAATGGGATTACTTGGCTGTTTTTGGTGCAAGTGTATATGCATTGTCTTTTATGCTGTGAACAAAACTGCTCATCAGTAACTTTAGAAGAGAGAACACCTCATACTGTGCTTAAAATTAGAGCCAATAACCCTTCTATTAAGGCTTCTCTTTCCTTCTGTAAACAATTATTCTCTTGTGCCGGTAGCATGTACTATGTTTCTTTGTGTTCCATCAGACCTTAACAGTAGAGCTCGTCAGGAGTTTTTCTGTTAGAATAATTTTGCAACAGGAAATTCCCTTTTTGTAAAATCCAAATTGTCCATGGGAGAATTTTAATTTTGTCAAAAAATGTCTGTTTTCCATTAGGAAAATCAAAATGAGGCTGCCTGCCTGGTAGGCTCTTGTCAGTTTTGCTTTCACCCTGCAGGCAGCAAATGAAATTGACAAGAGCCTTCCATGCTGGCAGCTGGGAGCTGCAGAGAGGCTTCTGAGGGAGGTTGAACAGCAGAGCACCATGGCTCTCTGCCTGCCCTGCAGCCCAAATGCTGGAGAGGCTGAGTGCCCTCGCTCCTTCTGCAGCCTCTCAAAGCTTTTAACTTATTCTCAAACACTTGACCTCTAGAAAACAAAATATTCCCTTTCTGAAGCCAGAACTTCCTTCTTGTCCATTGTAATGTGGTTTCTTACACACACCCTGCACCACAGTTAAATATAGAATATATCCTAGAGTATGTATAAAATATTTGTTCACCTTATTGAACAGCTGTAAAATATCTATATTAACTCAGCATCTTTTTTTGGCTTTTCAGTTTTTGTAAACTTTTACATCTGATTTAAAGTTAGGGTGTCCAATTTTAATTTCTTTAAATTTCTAGTTAAACTGTTCATTCATATTTTTGTCTTTTAATAACTGATCAAAATAATATATAGATAAAATGTGATACATAATAGTCATTAAATACAACATTTTGGATATATATACAGTGGGTCAAAATTAAGTTCTCACTTAAATGCATGAAATTCCATTGTCTTCACTGGGGCTTTTAGTTGTAATGAAGGTTAAAATTTGGTCCTGTGTATACATCCAAACTGTCAAGGGAGTGCTCATGTCTGTAATGTAGTAGCTCTTACTAGCTTGAATTCTGAATAAATATTTTTTGCCATTTGAATTTAAGCTTAAATATTGAACATTTAGCTTTTCTAAACCCTATATTCCAGTTTCATTTTGTTACATTTACTTGACGGAGAAAAGCAAATACTGAAAATAAAGAGAGGATATGAAAAGATGAAATGCTGTTTTCAAATGAGTTTTCAATTGTCATATCAATCAGAACTTCTTTGTTTTCCTTTTCTCTTGTGGAGTACCTGGGGCTAAAGACAGAAGTATTTGTTTAACCGTGTTAAACACCCGCCCCCAACAAAAAAACAAAACAAAACAAAATCACACTTCTGTTCCTGAATTTCAGTACAGTGGCTTATAATGCATTTTGATATGGTGAAAATCCATTTATAGAGAAATATAAATCCTGTATTGTTAGAATGTGTAAATTCTTATTCTAGGTAAGAGTGTGCTTTTGCTTATGGTGAAGTTATTTGTGGGGAGAAATACTTCATTCACGTTATTTCATTTCCTCTTTAACTGTATGAACAAATGCTTATAAAGATCTAAAATACAGTGTTCTTCATATGTAAGAAAATATTAAGTATAAGGGCTGAATCCTTGGCTGTGCCCAGGGCTTACTGGGCACAGCTCAACAGGGAGCTGGAAAGGAGTTGTTTCTGACTGTGATCTTAAGGCCAGTTTTACACCATTTCCAATGTCATTTAGAGCAGCCCGGGCTGCTCTAAACTATGCCATCTGGTAATAGCTCTCAAAGGACCATTACACCTCCTGGGATCACTGAAATGCAGCATTCTTCCGCTATCATCTCTCTATATGGGAGGGCTATGGCTATGCCAGAGTTTTGCACAGGGGCCAGAGCACACAAAGCTGAGGATTTGGCCCTAAAAGGGGGGAATTTAGTTATAGAGGCCTCCAATTAAAAAACAAACTTTAAAAATAAATTAGAAAGGGCCATTGTATTGGAAATTGCAGAACAAAAATGCAAGTGAGTATGTATTCACATAATTCCTACGTGAAACCCTATTGATTTTCACATTGTGTGTGTAATTATACATTCCCTTCTATCATTTAGAACTACAATGGCATCTTTTGTTGACTTGTCATCTTTCTAACAACCCAGGAGACAAACTTACAAAAGCTTCCTATTGAACTGATATTATAGGGAAATATCCTGTATTGCAGAACATATTAACATACTAAATAGAACTGATTTCCAGTAGTAGCTAAATACTTGATGACTAAATTAAATAATACTGTGTTAAAGTTCTTGACATCAATCAACAAATACAAAGTTATTTTGAGCCACTGTGACTTCAACTCTATGCAGTGAGCCAAATTCATTCTTGGTGTCATTTCAGTGTCTTCTATGGAGTTATACCAAAGATGAATTTGTGTTACTATATGTAATTCACAGATTAGAGGCAAGGATTCTGTAGAAATGCACATGTTGTACAGGCCACCATATTCTGTTGCTATCTATCATATAGTTTCACATTATGAAATTTTTGTTTTACAAGTTTTCCTTAAAAAGAAAAACTAGGAAACTCCATACAAAAAGCAATGTTAACAAAAAAGTAAGGTTGAAGAGAAAAGCATGCATATGTAAAGCAGTGTTAATATTGTGGTTGCACATATTTTGATGATTTCCTTTCACATATGCCTTGTGATGCAGTTTTACACACAGTTACCACAGGATCCTACCTCAGTCAGTGCCTGATCCTGCAAACACATATGCATGTGCTTAACTTACTATCATGATTAGGGCTCAGGATGTCAATACACAGACAATACGTACTGAATGAAACAGGTTGCCTAGCTCAGTGTCTGATTTTTGGGCCAAGATGCGATTGCAGATTCCAAAATGTAAATATGGAGTAAATCTTTTGAAAGCTGGAGACTTTGAATTTACACTGCTATAACGGAGGCCGTATTTTGTCACTTATATTGAATGGACTTGGTGTAATGAATGAGACCGGGGCCATTCATTAATCAATGAAAGTAAAATATATAATTCAGCTGCTTCAGTCACAGATCACTATCCAGTTTATTTCCTATGGAAATATATTTATATAACCATGTAATTAAAGAATACGTTGTAATGCATACACTGTCTGCGACAGAGTAAAGATTGCATAGGCAACCTTAGAAGAGATACTGACAACTTGACATTTTAGTTATTTTTAAAAAAATGTAAAAAGTAGTTTCAGGTAGGACACTTGGCTGAGCCTCCCCTGCCAGTTCTTGGGGTTTTACAATCACACTCTTATTTTTAAAATGTTTTTCTCTCCCTTGTATGGGTTTTTTGGACAGCACAAACAGGGAAGACTGACTGACAATACAGGGAAACTGACTAGACAAAATGTTGTCAAACGTAAAAGTAAACAAACGGAGGAAACACACCTTCTTTAGTATCTCAGTTACAGTATGTTTAGATAGTGGTACTGTTCAGATAATGACTTGTGTTTAAGTAGATTGTGGCCTTTTAAAATGATTTTAATGTGTCTTTTTATATAGTGGATAGAGCATAAAGAAGTGTGTATTACAGAGGCAACTAGAGTACTGCCGGCAGAGTAAAAAGCAGAATGGTAGCTTTAACTATGAATGTGCTCAGTTTTAATGACTTTCCCACTGACTTACAAGATGCAGGATCAAGGTGTGATTTGCCATTGACTTAGGTGAGTGACCTTCAGAGAGTGACCTTGAAGACCCATGGCCAAGTAGCTTAGGCAGGGAGGCAAAAGAAGAGCCCTGATCGGTTGAGTCCTCTTTAGACTGAGGTTGTTCACACCCCATTTAAAGAGGGAATTGTCCTTAATATTCCTGGACTTCTTCCCAGCATTCAGTACAGTCACTCAGAAGGTATTGTTATCCATTCTGCAAGAAGTAGCAGGGCTCCAAGGAAACTCACTACAATGAGTTAACTCTTTCTGGGAAAGAGGCACTAAGAAGGTAATGATGAGAATTGCACCACCCCTCGCTTGTAGAGACTCACAAGACTCAAGTGTCTTCCTAGACCTATTTAATATTTACATATATCCACTAGGAGAACCTGGGGGGACTTCACGGATTCATATGATGATAATATGCACTTACCTGTCCCATTTTTTTTCAACCTATAATAACTGCGTGGAGACCTCATTATCCCAGTATCTGGCTAAGATCAGCAAATGCATAAAGAATAGCTGGTTGAAGCTGAACCCTAACAAGATGGAAGTTTACTTGTAAATAGAAGAGAAATAGTTTGAAGAACTTCCAGCCATAGTGTGGCCTCCACTGATTAAGGATGCACAGCCACAAATCATTGTCAGTCTGCAGTTCTGGACTCTGCACTGAAGCTAAGCTTTCGCATAGTAGTGTCTGTAAGAACTAGCTAGAAAACTGCTGCTTGTCACTGCTGCTGATGACCTGGCTTCAGTAATACATACTTTCAGCACTTCTCATCTAGATCATAGTAGTTGTCAAGGTTCCTTCCTCACTCTGAACTCTAGGGTACAGATGGGGGGACCTGCATGAAAACCCCCCAAGCTTATTTTTACCAGCTTAGGTTAAAACTTCCCCAAGGTACAAACTATTTTACCTTTTGCCCTTGGACTTTATTGCTGCCACCACCAAACATCTAACAAATATAACAGGGAAAGAGCCCACTTGGAAACTTCTTTCCCCACAAAATCCCCCCAAGCCCTACACCCCCTTTCCTGGGGAAGGTTTGATTAAAAATCCTCACCAGTTTGCAAAGATGAACACAGACCCAAACCCTTGGATCTTAAGAACAATGAAAAAGCAATCAGGTTCTTAAAGGAAGAATTTTAATTAAAGTAAAAGAATCACCTATGTAAAATCAGGATGGTAAATACCTTACAGGGTAAGCAGATTCAAAACATAGAGACTCCTTCTAGGCTAAACCTTAAGTTACAAAAAGACACAAAAACAGGAATATACATTCCATTCAGCACAACTCATTTTATCAGCCATTTAAACAAAACAGAATCTAACGCATATCTAACTAGATTGCTTACTGACTTTTTACAGGAGTTCTGACCTGCATTCCTGCTCTGGTCCCGGCAAAAGCAACACAGACAGAGAGAATCTTTGTGTCCCTGCCCCCGCCCGTAGCTTTGAAAGTATCTGGTCTCCTTGTTGGTCATTTTGGTCAGGTGCCAGCGAGGTTGTCTTAGCTTCTTAACCCTTTACAGGTGAAAGGGTTTTTCCTCTGGCCAGGAGGGATTTAAAGGTGTTTATCCTTCCCTTTATATTTATGACAGTAGTGCAGTCTACCTCCGCGTGAAAACATCAACGCTGATAAAACTACAACTGGTACAGAATGCTGCTATACGTTCTGCAGCAACACGGGATGCTACAGGCATGTATATCTGCCATTCATGTGGCAGGAAGGGAAAAGAACTATTGCAGACAGGCTAAGCAATGGACTGTGATGGACTGTCAGAAATAGTCCCCAGACCAATGAGTGCTACAACAGATCTTCTTCCAAAGGGAGATCCCAAAAGTTCAGCTGTTCATCAGTCACCTTGTCATAGGGCCCTTCTTCAGCTACCCTCTGTGCCACACTGCCTTGCCTTGTTCCCATTGCCTGGTGGTCATAAACATACACAGGCTGTTTCCCTTTCACCACATGTACCTTTTATTCCACAGTTCTTTTGGAAGCAGAACATGACACAGGCATACTGCATCAGAAGCTTTCCACACAGCTCACTCACTGAGCTCCTCTCACCTGCTACCTGTTCCTCCCACCTCCCAGTTACTGCCAATTGTGTCAATAGCCTAGTAATGACCAGTCCGTGCTTGTAATCCCCCCAACAGAAGGTGGTTAACTGCTTTCAGCTGAGCCTGTAGTCATCTCCATGGAGTAGCAATCTTAGTGACCAGGGTATTACAGCTAGCACTCTGTCATACCCCTGAACAAAATGCCACCTGTCATCTGCCTCTAATGCTGAAAAGAGATCAGAGTTGGTGAAGGCCATCTTCTCTGTCCCCTGTGAAGGAAAACTTGATGTTTCATCTTCCTGCCAGAACTTCTGGTAGTGAGGGTCCTAACCAAGTTCAGGCGATCCAAAGGTTGGATCATCTTAATGGTCCCTTGCTGGCTAATAGGAACAGAAAGAAGATCCAGCCCTTATACAGCACAAAGTGAAATTACACCAGCTAGAGATTTCCGTTGGAGAACTTCCCCTCTGTCAGGGGACGCTTCAGCCAGTGTAAAGCTGACAGAGGCAGCTGTTCTGTCTCCTGTGGCCTCTTCCTCTCTCGCTACTGCTGCCTCTGCTAGAGGTGCACCACGCAGCAAAAGGGGAATCGTCTTACTGGGGAAAAGAGGGAGGTGAGGGAAGAGAAGAGGGCATGGCAGAGGGAGACTCCACTATGGCGGATTCTCTGTTGGCAGGAGGTCTTCTGCCAGCACTATCATTTAAAGCTGTCCTCCTGCAGCTACAATTTATGCCAGACCTGGGTATCTGAGGATTTGGAAGATACGATTTGCTCCCTGTCAGTTCTCAGCTGTACATGACATTATGTGGAGGATTAAGCCCATAGTTCTCAACTCTGTTGCAAATGGCAGTAACCAATTCCATTACTTCCTGAGTCTGGCTGCTGGTAATCTCTGAGAACCAAGGCACCTAGTCCATCACTGGGCTGGGATCACTTTCTCTGGTGGCATGGCTGGTGAGAGGGGAGAGAGCTAGCTCTTAGTAGAGGGTCAGCAGAATGAAATTGACCTGATTCTTGTCAGTTTCTCTGTTGCCCACAAGGTTCTGAGTAGGAACAGTAACTTCAGTTTTCCATTTGCAGCAGTTTGGAAAAGCTCTGAGCAGTGACACAGATTCTGGAGCTGTCCACCTGCAAACTTAAGCCTTATTTGCATAAGGAAGTTGTTCCTTGTGTGCAGTATTACCTTGTAACCATAAGGACTACATTTTCTTTTTTGTTTTTAAATGAAGACCTTAATGACACTAGCCTATGAAAGATTCCTACTTGCCACAGACAGGCAGCATTTTCAAGCTGTATGTGTGTTTTAAGTTTAGTGTGATTTTAAAAGGACAAAAATCTTTGAAAGGCATAATTTGTCACAGAAAAGCTGACAGAAGCAATGGGATGTGTTTAATACAAAAGTGTTTAAAAATTGGATTCTGTGCAGTTAAAAATCTGAAATATATATACTAATTTTATTTCAGTGCAGATGCAGATAATATTTGAAGCCTGTCTGTAAAGGCATTGGCACTGCAGTTAATAGTGAAATGATACTTTTTCTATAAGGGGATCAGTGATGTTCTCTAATTAGCTGGAAAACTGATATTCAAATACAAGTAAACTAGCAATCAAATGGAGGCAAAACATCCAAATATACTTTTGGTTTATGCCTTTAGCATACCTCTGTCAAAATTGAAAAATATAATTCTTGGTCATTTTCAGTGAGGTGTCTGTTAATAATAGCATTGGATCTAAATCAAGTTGTTGCTTTAAAAGGGGCTAATGAAAAGGTTACAAAAACCTGTCTTTGACTAATGGGTGGTTGTTAAGCATCACTAAAAAATCAAATATAGAGATCGGGGTTTGTTTGGGTTTTTTTTGTTTGCTTCCCCAGAGCTTATCTACTGGTTCTGCCCAATAGGGTTTGATCCAAAGCCCCACCGAAATCAATGGGAATAAAAATAGAATAAAAATAAAATAGAATGCAAATTTTACTATCTAATGATGTTGTATAGCCTGCATATGGAGTAATTACTACAATAACTGTAGACATAACGCAAAAAGAAATGTGACACTTAAAATGTCATCTGATATTTGTTCTGAGGTTTTGCATTGCAGAAGGAACACTGCTTTTGAATCTTACAATTTAATGTATAGTTGTTTTCCACAAAACACCCTCAGAATAAATAGAGTAAGGGGAAACTGTTGTGCAAAAGATGAATAAAGCTCTTGCAACTAAAATTTGGATTTCAATTAAAAAAATCCCTGTTCAGTCCTACTCTGCTCTGAAAGAGTCATTGGCATGTTGGTAGTTTAGTAACTATCTTCAATCTTTCCTTATTCATATGCACATTATGTTTGTTGGACAGATAAAAGTGTGAGTGCATGAGGATAGCAACTAATCATTAATCATGTCCTCCTCCCGCTTTGATTTGAAGCCCATTGCATTTGTCATTCAACACAGCTTTCAAAGTAGTAAGCTATTTGGAACATATTTTTATAAACAATTCTTATAAAGTGTCTTTGTCAAACCCATTTATTATAGTTTGCTTATTATTGTTAGAATTAACATGCAACGTTATGCTTATTTTTTAGACTTCCAAGCTCTTCAAAAAGGGGATAGTGTGTCTATAGACTGCAAAGCAACAAGCACGCTTTTTGGCACTGTAGAAATAATAATGCCAACCAAAATCTGTAGTTCTCTTACTGAGCATATGCCCTTATACTCAAAGAACAACACTTTCCTTTCTTACTTAATAATATAGTGCTGGAGTGCACACACTTGCTTTTATAAAATTGATTAATTCAGTTCTCAAGAGATTGGTAATGGGGAATACAGCCTTTCACTTCTAGGTCACTAGTTCAAATTCAGTCTGTCAGTTGTATATGAAAGGACTTACTAACTGATGACTCCTCAGTAGCCTATTGTGAAAAAAATGTGCTGGTCTCAATCCAGTTTCTGGTAGATATGTGTCTATGTCACACAAGCCACCATCCATGAATTAGATGACTAACCCTTACATTTAGTAGTATAACTGAGTTGGGTGGGAAGTGGGATCACATATGTGAGTAAGTCTCACTCACACGACTAAGGGTTTCAGGATAGAGTAAAGCAGTGCTTTTCAAACTTTTTTCTGGGGACCCAGATGAAGAAAATTGTTGATGCCCATGACCTAGCGGAGCTGGGGATGAGAGGTTTGGGGTGTGGGAGGGGGGCAGGGCTGGGGCAGAGGGTTGGGATGCGGAGGTGAGGGCTATGGGGTGGGGCCGGGAATGAGGGGTTCAGGATATGGGAGGAGGCTCTGGGCTCGGGGTGCAGGGCTCTGGGCTGGGGGTGCAGGCTCTAGGCTGGGGCCAGGGATGAGGGGTTTGCGGTGCAGGAAGAGGTTCCGGGTTTGGGGGGCTCAGGGATGGGGCAGGGGATTGGGGCATGGGTTGGGGCACAGGCTAACTCTGGCGGTTTCCTGTCAGCGGCGCAGCTGGGGTGCAGAGGCAGGCTTCCCACCTGCCCTGGCACCCCAGACCGCGCTGTGCCCTGGAAGCGGCCAGCAACAGGTCTGGCTCCTAGGTGGAGGTGCGCAAGTGGCTCTGCGTGGCTCTTGCACACAGGCAGCGCCCTCGGCCAATGGGAGCGCGGAGCTGGTGCTCAGTGTGGGGGCAGCACATGGAGCCCCGTGGCCCCCCTGCCTGGAAGCCGGACCCACTGCTGGCCACTTCCGGGGTGCAGCACAGTGTTGGAACAGGTAGGCACTAGCCTGCCTTAGCTGGGCAGCACCGCCAATGGGACTGTTAATGTCCTGGTCGGTGGTGCTTTGACCAGAGCTGCTAGGGTCCCTGGGTGCTGAGCAAGGCGACCCAGTGCCTTATATGCTGTGACCCAGTACTGGGTCGTGACCCAAACTTTGAAAAACACTGGAGTAAAGGCTGCAGCACTAATTGTTAAACTTGCTAGAGCAGAAAACAAGTAAAAGGGAGTCACAAGTAATTGTTCTCAACTGGAAGGACTCCCTCCAAGTCAGAGTTAAGGTACATGGGGTAGCTTGGAAAAAGTGTTTCCAAAATTTTCTGTTTTATCAATCTCCAGGACTATCAGTTCAGCACTTTTTTCATGAGCCCTGCATTCATATAAAGTAGTAACATTGAAAGTCAACGACTCACATCCTTATTTATACATTGACTCAGTCAAGTTTATAATGCTACTTTACCACCATTTCCAACTATATTAAGTCTATTTTATTCAAACCTTGTTTACTTATTTACCTTAATCAAATATTTCATGCATATAGCCATAGGTTCTGGAACTAAGGGAGCTGGGACTGCTGCCACACCCCCTGGCTTTCCATCATATGTAAAGTTTGGTTTAATGGCTCTCAGCACTCCCACTATACAGATTGTTCCAGGACCTCTGCATATATCTTATGTTAATAAAATGCATTATTTTCCTTTAATTAAAAAGTTATTTTCATATGACAATATATTTGGTTTCCAAATTCTCTTTTTCTCTATTTTGTTCTTCTTAAATAGCTACAGAGTCAAAGATCATGTTTAACTGCTTAAGGGGGTTTTCTTTAGAAGTATTCTTTTGATTTTTAAAACAAAAACAAACCCCATGCCTTAGATATGTTACACAGCCTCCCCCCCCCCAAAAAAAAAAAAAAAAAGTAAAACTAGAGATTCCTGGTTTTGAAGAGACTTTTACTTATAAGCAAATTACAATTGTGACAAAACTACAAACAATGGATGTGATTTTTAGAACAGAGTTCTGCAACGGGATCTTTGACCCTTATGTCTTGATAGCCTACATTGTGATTCAGACAGGTATTGAAGTCAGCAGGGCTCCATTTGGTGGTGTGGTGCAACCACACAGATCACAACGCTTTATGTGGGCCTGGCTTTGCAGGATCAGGGCTTTGCAATGTGTGACGGGGTGCGACTCACCACTGCAGCGCCTCCTGCAGGCTGTCATGGGGGTTAGTTCTTCTCACCAGTGTGCCCTCTTCTGATGGTGCCTCACTGCTGTCACTTCTGCTCTGGGGACTCACATCATTCCCAGGACCATGGCTTCCTCTTCATGACATGGTCCTCCGGCTGTGCCGCACTCTGTGCTCTCCTCTTCCAGGGGACAGTGTAAGAGTCCGCTGTCCAGCCACTTCCCTCAGTGTCTTCTGCAGCCAATTGTCTGGCCACTTCCTCAGTGGCATGGCAGGGGAGGGGCAGAACCTGGCCCACCCACTATTCCAGGTCCCAGTCCAGGGACCCTGTAGATAGCAGCCACATGCTGTGTCCCCTCCAACCTCTCAATACCTTTCCCTGGCCCACTTCCCCATGGCCCCAGCACCCTCTTTGTCCTTGCCTCAGGACCTCAGCCAGCAGATCCCTGCAGCCCACCAGAAGCTGCCTTTAGCTCCCCAGGTCTCTGCCTGCAGCACTGCTCTGTCTGGGGTGCTTGCTACCTTCAGCCTGCAAGGCAGCCAGTCCTCCTCCCTCCTCAAGCTCCAAACAGTGACTGAAACTGCTTTGCTCTGCAGCCCTTCTTAATGGGCCAGCCCGACCATGATTGGCTGCCCCTCTCTGATTGGCTCCTTCTGTGCAGTCTCCCAAGGACGCTATTAACCCCTTAGAGCGCAGTGTGGGGCAGGCGTCCCATCACCCACTGTAATGTGAATCTGCATTTTGTTCCAGTTTCTTTTTAAATTAAAGCCAAGTGTATTGACTATCAGGATAGAAATTCTTGTTTCCCTTAAATAAAAATGAAAATGGACAAAATGGTATCTTAATCTTGGAACCCCATTTTAAAATAAGATTTCAAGTAGCAAAAACTATATGGGCTCTGAATAGTTAATGTTAGTACCCCTTTAAGGTTAGTATGAACTTTCAGATATTACTGTACATTTTGTATAGTAACAGAGGCAGAGTGCAGAATAACTTTAGTTTTAATACTGTATGCTGTTTGCTAGTATTTGCTAGAGAGACAAGGTGGGTGAGGTAGTATCTTTTATTGGACCAACTTTTGTTGGTGAGAGAGACAAGCTTTTGACATGGGGCTGACGTGGCTACAACTGTGCTGTTTGCTAGTAGGTCAGTCGTAACTTTTCTTATGTACTGTAAAAAAAATACTGTTTGACCAAGGGGGAAAACAGTGTTGTGTTGCTCATTTGTTTAGTAATCCAGAACTGCACATCATGCATGGCCTAGCAAACAGTAAGGGGTTTAGTTAGAATTGATCAATAAATTCAGAGCCTGTTGTTTAATAAGATCAATACTCTGTAATGAAGTCTGTGCTCCAATTCTCTGCTAAGGATCAACTGCAGGGGATATGAAGGTGTCTGTTTTTCTGTTATAAAGCACAATGAAAATTATGTTTGAAGTTTTTTCCTATCATGCAAGGATTGAACTACACTTCTTATTTTCCTCTTCACAAATTCTGAAAATCCTCAATATATAATCTTTGTTTCCTGAAAATGAACTCCAAAGTTTTCCATTAGATTGTTTTGTTTTTGTTTAAAATGACCATGCTGTGAGCTAAATTGATCGCCATCCGAGTCTTATTAAAAAAACAAAATAAAAACCCAACTTAATGGAATCCTTATTTCGTGGGATTCTGTTGGGCTATTTTGTTTTGCCTGGGTCAGAGTAGATAGCATTTTACAAAATAACTTTTTTTTTAAATTAAAATGCATGGTTGTGGGCATAGCAGAAGAACGTTGTCTGAAGGTTTTAATACAATCCTGCACTTACACTAGTGGGCACATCTTATATAAAAGTACTATCTTGTTAATAGAATAGGTGTGATGATGGTGTGGTGGAGTGGAGTGGTTGTGGTAGCTGTTATGCAACCCTCTCAACAAGGTGCTTCGTTAGCCATTTGTATTCATTTGTGAAATGGAGAGTAGTGTGTGAGTTGTATGTAATGTTGTAGTTACATGAGAGGTAAAAATTGGGTTATTGGGTTTGGGATTTATTGCTGTTTTTATAGTATAAATGCATAATAAAAAGTTTGATATCAAAAGACCTTTTGATATCATTATTCTTGTAAGAATGTGGAAGTCTTTCATTTTAAAATTTTCTTTGGTGACATCTTTATGGGCCAAGACCCAGTGCCCTCCATGGCAAGCTGAATCTAAATTCAGTGGTACTCCACTGCAGCAAATTAAAACAGTTGAAGTAAATATAAAATGAACAGCACAATCAGCAAAGTATTCATTGTAGTGTTTATATTTATGTCAAACTTGGTTTATTTTTCTTGCAGTTTTCAGTACAATACAATAGACGTTTTGTATTAACAAAACAATTGCAGTGTACAAGTTGTCAAGAGAAGCAGTAGAGGATTGTTGGGGTGTTAGGCACATGAGAGACTGCTTGAGAGGTAATTTTGTATTGTTGGATAACTGGTAGCTGAATAGTTTTACTAAAATTATCAGAAGTTGGCTAGTCAATAGTGTTCATATTTAATGTGCCATCATTAGCATTCAGAGTTAACACACATTCAGATATGTGGTAGCTCATACCTTTGAGCTGTTGCTTCAAGCCATTTGCAGAATCAGGAATTCAGTTCTGAATTGGTTCACTCTCCATATCTGGAAGATTTTCTTTCCAGCATTAAGGGATAGAAATGTAACAAAAAAGAAAGCTTAGATTCTCTTAATACAATTGTGCAGAAGCGTCATGACTGTGGAAACACCAAATGTATGGGGCCCCGCTCTTCTCTCCCAAAGTTCAGTGCATTGGGTGATGACACGTAAGGATAGAGTGCTTCAGAACACTTGGAAAATGGCCAACACTGACTGACTGCCTGAGATGTAAAGATTTATAAGATAATGGTTTAGCTGCCTCTTATTGGGGAAGAGCG
Source organism: Eretmochelys imbricata (assembly GCF_965152235.1). Classification (NCBI taxonomy): domain Eukaryota; kingdom Metazoa; phylum Chordata; order Testudines; family Cheloniidae; genus Eretmochelys; species Eretmochelys imbricata. The sequence goes on from NC_135573.1 coordinate 78,594,001, forward strand.
TTGATTTGTTGTCATTTTAGGTGCAGTAGATCTGCAAAATTATAGTGAATGACTCAGTACCTCATATGCAAACAGGATGACCTTTCCTCTACCATTACATTTTAATGAATGTGTAAATCACAGTTATTTGACAATTAGTGAACACTCTCATATGAAATATGAGAACCAAGTGTTCCATTTTAATCTCTTTGATGTTTCTTTTTTTCCAAAGTATGAGCTTGCCTGGATTTGCACTGCAGACAAATCTGCAGTCTATTCAGAGGGTGAGATTCTGTGCCATGCCTCTAAAAGGTGAAGCACAGAACTTGCAATCCACCTGGGGAGCTGGTGCAGGCTATGATGGCTTTAAGCCACCTCTGCACCCTCCCAATCCTGGACTGTTCCAGAGGCTAGAGAGGTCTTCAGTACCATTTAGGTAGTTTTGGGGCTCTGTCTAATTTATGGCCGCTTTCTTGGCTGCTCTGTCAGCTGCAGTGCCACATCACTGCCTCAACGCTCCTCCTACAGCAGGGCTTTGGAAGGGAGTCTTTCTGCTGTTCTGTGCTGGGGGAATAGGGAGTTTTTAAGGCACAAGTAGACCGGTGCAGGCACCCAGAGTGTTTTGTATGTAATGAATGGCAACTGAGATGGGAAGATGAGTGCTTGAGGTAACTGAGAAAAGAATGACTGTATTTTAGGGGGTGACATGATTTATAATCAGTTCATGGGTTGTCTGAAGTTTAGAGCAACCGCTAGAACGCTTCAGTTTTTCTTTTTCATAGAATCATAGGGTTAAGTTATAGTCTTTAAAAATACTTGGAAATTCCTAGTACAACTTAAAAAAAAAAGTATTAAAAACCCCCCAAATCTTGCTTAATTATTTACTGTACATACCTTTACCCAGCAGGCCCTGATTCTTCTTTCACATCAGTAGTCTTTATAAGAGGTAACTCTTGAAATGTAAAACTTGTGTAAGTGTAAGAAGAATTAGGCCCATATGTTTTAAAAAGATTCTTATAACTAAAAGCAAATTATAACTAATTTGGTATGGACCAAAATTAGACACACATTCAGTGGGTTTCTTGTGCTTAATTTTTTATTTATTAAGAAAATTGCACAAAAAGGAAACAATAACTTGCATAGAAAAGATATTCTGAAAAAGATAATGTAGATGGTTTTACTATCTCATATAAACCACACATATGTTAATATTGTATTGTGTAAAGAATACTGATACTGTTTTTTGGTTTGGGCAAGGATGAGCTACATATGTTGATTACTGCACTTGTGTGTGTGTGTGTGTGTGTGTGTGTTAGAATTTGAAATATAATGGATGTACATCTGATATTATACATATTTTTCTCCTAATATACCGATTTTTGTCTCTGTGTTATTTTAATCTGGATCACTACCCCTACGGTCAAGGGAACTATTTATTCCTTTTTCTTTGTTTATCCGTGACAGGCTGAAATCTTTTTATGTGGGTTTTTAGTTAATTGAAAGCTAGATATGTAATAACATAGCATTGTTAGTCTTGGAGCACTGATATGCAACTGCGAAATGTGAACATGATAAGTAACATTAGGGTTTCCTAGTGGTTTCCATGGATTTTTTAATTTGTCCTTGACTTGTAATGAGCCTATTCTCTACAATCTATCTCAATGCCAGTGGGCAGATCCTGATTCCAAAAGTAAAAGCTGACAGCTGTGGCCAGAGGGGCCTTTATTGTGAAATACACTGTTGCTGTTGCCAATAATTCCAATTTCCTGAACAGATTTTTTTTTTTAATTGGTTTTCATTGATGGGACCAAAACTTAATGAAAGTAACATTTCTTTTTAACTCTTATTTCCTTTTTATTTACAGTGATATGGTTTTGAAATGTGTTTAAAATCTAGAAGTATACACGTTAACATTGCAACTAAAACATAAATCAATCATCTTTTGACATGTATTAAAGAATGGTTTCTCATCTGAATTTAGTCACTGGTGCTTTGACCTTGGAGAAGTTAGTAGGGACCAAATTCTTAAAAGTGGTCTCTTATTTTGGGTGTCCAACTTTGGACACACAGGGCTTGATTTTCGGAGCTGCTGGCTTTTGAACTCTACAGAAGTTGTTGGTGTCCAGGACCTTTTGAAATCAGGTGATTAAATTTGGGCACTCAGAAATTGTGATACCCAAAATTAGAGGTCACCTTTTAAAATTTAGCCTTTAATCTCACTGTCTACCTTAATTTCTGCACCTATAAAAAGAGGCCAAGTATATATCCCTCACATGCTTTGCAGGGATTGATAATTGTATAGCACTTTGAGAGTCTTTAATAAAAGGTGTTGTGTAAAGAAAGTGTGAACATTAAAATGCCATCTTTTGGAGGTGAGGGAGGGTGCCATGAAGAAGAAAAGACTTAGTAGCTCCTTGTGATTCCCATAAGAAAACCTTATGTGGTTGGCTTTACCATGGGCATCTTTTTAAATGCAGTTACAAGCTATAAAATATATTTTTCAAAAAGACCAAATATAAAAGTTTGTTATTCCCCAGTTACCTTTCATTACTGATTGTTAGGAGTCTGATAGTTATAAATCAGTTTGATGTTTTTGTCATCTTTCTTGCAAGCTGCAATAAACTTGAGTAAAATTGAGGCTGATTTTGTTGCATAATTATGCAATATGTCAATAACAGTTAAGTGATATTGGCTTTACTATCACTAGGATTTGTGTTTTTCTTTCTAAAATCATTGACATAGCAGCAAAAGGTAAGAGGTTGTTATTGACTGTAACCTGCAGTCAGCACAAAAAATGTAATCAGAGCTTAAAATGCATTGTATTTTGTAGAGATTCAAACTTAACGCTGAAGGTTTGTTCCATACACAACACTGTATCCCTTCTCTTGGGGACTGGAATGGTGGAGCATGTCACTTGCCTTGGTCTTTGTCCGTCCCTTTGGTTCGCAAATAAGTTCTATCTTTCATCCATCCACCCACCCACAGTAAAGAAATTATGATGAAACTTGTGGTATCAGTTGCCACAGTGGTAAGTTGGCCTGCGGGCTGCAACTACGTCTGTTCTAAGTCTCAGGCTTCACCGCTCTTTCCAATTGACAAGTGTGCTTCCCGCTGAGCAGAGCATGGTGGGGCAGAATAGACCTAGCTCCTGTGGGAGCTGCCAGGTCCCTCCCAAGGAGAGAAGAAAGACCCATATGAAACCCTCGTTCACAGAGAGCAGTACCCCACTAGCAGCCAATCCCCCTTCACCTCCTAGGAAGAAATGTCTGGCATTCTACGTCACAGCAAAAAAAGGCCCATAGCCCTTTTTGTTTCTGAAGAATCTCAAGGGGTTGCTTCTCATTTGGAGGGATGATCAGAGTACTTGTTACATTTGATGCAGGATGGACTGGTTGAGGGAAGGCTGCTGGTAAAGCATCCACTCCTCTGCCCTCCCAGCAGGCAGATGGAACTTCTCATTTCTTTCTTCAACCACCCTGCCCCTCAAAGGGAGTTTCCCAGGGGCTTCTCCATCCTGAAATAAAGGAGGTCCATGAAATGCCTTCTCTCATAATCTGCCTAGCTGAGTGGGAGCACTCGTGTAAAAGTGAGAGAATGGGCCCTGCAGTGTGACAGCGTCTGGGTCCCCTTGTGCAAAATTAACCGATGAGGAAAATGTTGCAGGCTCCACATGATGTGTGCAAATCTGATGCTGCCTTTTCTTTTAAGAGATCATTTTACTGTCAAATTTGTGTCATTCATAATTGCATAATAGAAAAAAATTAAATTAGCAAAAACATTCAGACTTTTTTCCTCCACCCCTCATATCCAACATGGTTATTAATATTGATATCTTTCTTTAAATTTGTGTGTGGGTTTAAATTACACCTTGTCTATATTTCAAAAGAAGGGAAGTATGACTTTTTGGGAAGTCCTATGAATAGTCATACTATTTTAAAAAAAATAAATAATGTTCTTTAGCTGTTAGAAGAAAGCTTACAAACTCACGTGCAAATTTTCAAGTGGCCGCTCAGTCTGGTTGTGTCTGGTTTTGGGTGCCCGACTCAAGATACCTAGAGCTTGATTTTCAGAGATGCTGCAGAAGTGCTGAGAACCTGTAGCTCTATTTGACTTGAATAGTGTTTGTTGGTGCTCTAAACTTCTGAAAGCCAGGCTCAGGGTGTTTCAAGTTGGGTACTCAAAACTTGAGACACCTAACATTAGTGGCCCCTTTTGAAAATTTTGGCCTTTTATCCACTATTTGTGGGGCAACGTAGTTATTCTTTTAAATAACTTCACTTTTTAATATTTTCTGAGTAACCCACTTGTGTTTTTAAGTGATAAATATTCCATATGTGCAGTAGCTCCAAAGGGTGCTTATTGTGCTTTGTGTTGGCACAATGTTATACAATAACATCCAGTTCTCCATAAAACAGGGTGAAGCAGTCTGTCTTTGACACCCAGCTGTCTATCTCATTTTCCATAGATGGAACTGATACTATTCTTTACAAAGATGCCACAATACATACAGGAGGTCAGCACACGGATGAAAGGCAGCTGGCTCAAACTCCGCATGTAAAAGACTGGCATGATGCTGGTTGGAAGGGGAAAACAGAGGAACTAACAATGACACTGTTTTCTCCTTACATGGAGGTAATTTCCCCTCCCATGCTCCATTTGTCAAGATGGTACGAAGCCTCAGGATCAAATCATCATTAAGCATAAACAACCAGGTGTAGTATTGGTGGTAAAAACAGCTTTCATTCTGCTAGGAAACTGCCCCTTCCACCACAATGAGGATTTGGCCACAGCAATCCACACATCTGTCATGTCCTGACTGGATTATTGTAATTTTCTGTAATTGGGGCTGATTGTGGAAATAATGTGGAGACGCCAGTTAATGCAAAAGGGGCAGGACGCCATGAACCTTTCACTCCCATCCACCATTTCCTGCACTGGTTCATAGGCTCCGACTTCCCCGCTTTCCCCTGGGTGCTCGACCCCCCGGCCCCTGCCCCACCTCTTCCCACCCCATTCCAACTCCTTCCCCAAATCCCCGCTCCAGCACCGCCTTTTCCCCGCCTCCTCCCCCTCCCTACTAGAGCATACTAATGCCACCAAACAGCTGTTTGGTGGCGGCCTGGCGGGAAGCGCTGGGAGGTAGGTGGAGGAGTGAGAACGTGGTGAGCTCAGGGGGAGGGAGAGGAGAAGGTGGGGTGAGGGAAGCTTGGCTGCCAGTGAGTGCAGAGCACCCACTAATTTTTCCCCATGGGTGATCTAGCCCCGGAGCACCACGGAGTCGGCACCTATGCACTGGTTTCCAGTCTGCTTCTGGTATCAGTTCAAGGCCTTGATTGTGTAACCACACCACCATCCTTAAGCCACCTTAGGCTATGCCCTTTTGGGACAATGCAGCTCACAAAAGCCATAGACGATAGTGTTGTTATTCAAAGGGGTCCGGTTATGCACTAAGCTCTTGGAGGAACTTGACTGACCTGTAGTATAATCACCTTTAGGGCACAATAGCCTCTTTGAGAAAGCTTTCCTCCCATAACAGGATAGAACACAACAGAGAGTCCCCACAAAAAAACCCAAAACAAAACCCAGATACAAATTCAACTGAAGCATCGCATCGAGGGAGAAGAGAAGAAAATATCATGAAAAACAAGAGGTTCAAAGTACAGCTACTAGATTTATAACCAAACTATTACTGATTTTGATTTTTTTTTCCCAACAGCCAATTTATAGGCAAAAAGTTGAGGAGGACCTTTCAATCTTTAGCTGGACTTTTCTGACTTTTGTAGGCTTAAATCAGACCTCTAACAGTCAGTTTTTGGGTAGAGTTTGTGGGGTAACTGATATCAGTAAATGTCTGAATAAACACACAGACAGGAGCAAGGTGTAAGAGGTTCTATAGTCTTTAATATCATTTGATTTATTTTTAAATATAACATTGAGCCTTCAATTGCTCGATTGCAGATCTATAATATTTGAGGGAGTACAGCACAAGTAAAAAGAGAGAATATATAAAATTGCTCTTTGATTATTACAGACATTAATACTGTTTAAAACAAATTATCTAAAAAGAGCAGTAATAAAACATCAACAGCGCGGTCTTTAGGTCTAGCCATCACCTTGATAGCAGATCCAGGATGGGGGGGTGGGAGAGAGAGCGAGAGGGTGTGTACGTACATACAGCATTTCTAACAGTCACTCTGCTTCAGCTATGCTGAGGTCATTAGCACACCATGTGGAATTCTTCAAATATCATTAACTAGCTTGCAGGACAATAAAGGCAGAAAGTGGCTGTGGTTTATTTTGGTTCAATGAGTTTATGGCCACATAGCAGAAATATGAAATAAGTAGGCCTGCATACTTCAAGGAACCCATAGTGGGTGTGATTTAAGAAGTTATCTACGGGTGACAAGGCTTTCTAAATACATCAATGTATAGATACTGAATGTCATTTCTATGAAATCCGTCACTAACTGCTAACAGCTAATAGTTTCACACATGCTATAACATCAGTTAAAGTTAAATGGTAAAGAGATGAAAAACTTCCAACCTTACGTATGACCTAAAGCAAAAGCAAAGACCAAATCAAACTCAAAAGACTTTTAAAAAATTTGGCATGAGTATTAATGTAAATTAGAAAAAATAGACTTTAAATGTTTGATATTTTTTGATTGATTTATTTTTGTGAACATCACATGTGTACAACTACAAGATGAAGAATCAGGCCCAGATCCTGCCACCCTTACTTGAGTTATTACTTACTTTGCCACTAGTTCCCTTGAGGTCCATGAGACTTTTTTTGGAGTACTCATTGTGAGTAAGGGTGACAAAATCAGGTCTAATAGAATAAAATACAGTTTAAGAAAATGCCATAACATACAGAGAAAATCTCTACAACAAGAACGTGTATAATATGCTCCCATTTCTTTTGTCAGTGCACATGGATAAAGCTACAATATAGATCCATTAACTTGGAAAAATAAGTAGATTAGTAAGATTATTATTTTGAAAGAATTTCAAGTAATTTCTATTTAATGTCAGGTGAAGCTAGATAAGGCATTTCTCTACCTATTGCCTGATCAATGAGCCCTGCCATTAAAATGACCAAAGAAATATTTAAGGGGTGGAGAATATTATACTGCAGTTCAGCACATTTGATATTGTAGAAAACCTCACTCTCAATTTTAATTTTCAGCTAGTGTACTTTCTTTAAGAATTTGAATTGTTGATTGTGCTATTAACAAGTGCTTTTTTCATCTAAAGATTAACGCTTGCCCATACAAAAGTTTAAAAAATAAAATTTAGAAATGCTTTGCTTGGTTCATTTGTAGGCTCTGGATTTTAGGTTGTTGGGTTTTTTTTAATGAATGTAGTACTCATGTCTGCTGCTGGTTTATGTGTACTGGAAGTTGATTTCTGTACCTTGTAACAAATACTTTATGAACAGTGGTATTGCACGCTTCCCCATGCTTGTTTTGCCTCAGATCTGCTGTGGAGAAACCTCCAAAGGCGTGAGAGGGCAGGTCATTCTTTATGTCCTTTCAATCCCTTGATCTTTCTGCTGAGTTTGGATAACAGGGCTCCCAAACGGGAGGATGTGTTTTTGCAATGTGAATATTCACTAATAGCTGGACTGCGACCATACATTCACTTCAGACAGGCCATTTAGCAATTGGTAACTAGGTCTCTACTGACACAGGTTGGAGCTGAGCCAAAGATTTGAAGGAGAAAGATTCAGGCCCAGTTTCCTTCTCAGACCAGCTACACTGCAAGGTAGCTCTATGTGGTCCTCCTGATTTACCCTGGTTTCAGTGAATGGAGAATCAAGTCCTCAATTTCCCATTACCAGTCCTTTGAAACCCTTGGCTCATATGGAATTATATATAATGTGGATAATTGTCGGTCTTGATTTATCCTTTATGGGAGTAAACGTGGAGTTTCAGAGGCTTCGTTTGAGACATTTAGATAGCACTGGAGTGAGAAATGTTCTTAAGGGGAACAGAAACTGAGCCTATCAATACTGGACAGGGAGGAGGAGCAGAAACAGTTGGGAGGAAGCTGTCTGGGCATGGAAGGAGCTTACAGATCTTTCTGGGCAAAATACCTCAAAGGGATTTAGTGAGGATGATTTTTGTTTGCAAAGCACACAGAAGACAAAAAAGAGTATAGAAGTGCTGAGTACTATTACTTCTATCCTTAGTCTGTCTGGTGCATAGTAAATACATCTTGTGATGTCTGTTATCTTCTGGCCAGGGAATGCTGGTGAAATTCCACTAAGTGTTTGTTACGGCCATTCCACTAGTCAGCCAGATTCTCTTTAAAGAGCTGAAGTTGCTTCCTGGAAAATTTTAGAAGACATTGTCTGTAGAGTTTTGTTCTTTCCCTTGTTTTCTGTAGTTCCCTTCCCTCTTTCTATATGCAACTCCTCTTGATAATGTAACAATGAAGGTCCAATAGTTTAGGCATCATAATCCTCTGCACAGCTGCTGACTGTGACTAGATTGATCCTTCAGGCTCAGTCCTCAGTATGGGGCGCCACTTAGCTATGGACGAGTTCTGAGAGGAATAATGGCTCAGTCTCAGCTCGTCTTCTGCAGGGAGTGGTAAGAGGGAGAAAAGTTACTTTATCCCTTTTCAGGGGGCAGCTTACTTCCCCTCTGGTACCTAGTCAAATATTTTGGTCAGTGCTTTGATCCATAGCTTCTCTCAAACTCCTTGCTTCTTCCCTATTCACGTGCTCCAGAGGTGATCGTGGATGCACAGTTCTCTCCTTCCCCGGAACCCCCAAACCACAGTGTGAGGCAGCTCTAACAGAGTCATGTGGAGGGTTGCAGGGGACCTTTACTCTTCTGCATAGTTGCATTAGGATTAGTCAAAAACGAGATTTTTTTGATACTATAAACTGGAGCAAGAACTGCCTTATTCTGTTTTGGAGCAGGGACTGTCTCACACTATTTTGTAAAGTGTTATGTGTATGTAGGTGCTATATAGATTATGTATTTAGTGAGATAATTTAATTATTTAAATAGTTACTGCTTAACAAGAAATAAGGTGAGTAACTTCATGTAGACGTCATGGTTGATAAAATAAGAGAAATTCTGAGATTACATGATAAAGAGGCATAAATGGTTCTAAAGGAACTGAAAAGAAGTTCTCTTGCAGACGTCATTTGCTGTCTAAGGATTTGGTACAGAATCCAGATTTGCTTATTTTGTCATATAAACCCCATAATTTGTTACTTAGATGATGGTATAATTTTGGAGGAAGCCTTCCAGAAGATACATAACTCAGAGTTATATTCTTTCTCAAAGTAAGATTGCAGGGTGGAGGGAGGTGTTGTCAGCTTTTTATATCCTTTCTGATTTTCTACGTGGTAACGTTAAAATTAGACTGTGTATTCATGTTAGCCTGCATTTTTACATCCACATATGTTGTCTCAGAGCAAGTTGAGAGGGGACAGCATGACTTGTATTTATGTAGCCTTTTGGAGATGTTTAGGAGATTACAAGCTTTTAATCAAACCTAAATAAATAAATTAAATAGATTACAACTATACCAATGTTCTGACTCTATGTAGGACTTTTTGTTTTGAGGAATGAAGAGACACAGTATAAACTAGTCTTCAGAATTGTGATGATCACCTTACCTGCATACATGCTAAATATAAAGTATTGTTTGCTCACATCAGTGCCCTCCTTTGGTCGATGCTGATCATGGCCAGGATTGCAGTGCAAACTTCAGTGGGGACAGGAAAATAATTCTGCCTGGATCCTCTCTTTCATTAGAACACTGGATATACCACCTGTAAATACAAGCCATTTGGTTCAAAATACAACTCTTTCTCCCCCGAACCACTGCATTAACTCTTGCTCTCATCTCAACCCTCTATTTTTTTTTTTCTTTCAAATTTTAGCTTAGACTTCCAGGAAGGAGCAAGGTGCCTAATCTACCAAACTGTTAACATTTAATGCATGTGTTGCTTTAAGAGAAATAGAAGACATGTAGAGGGGAAAAAAGAATTGCTGGATGTAGCGCCTGCCCCTTTAAATAGGATTTTTGAATGCTTACCAGAGGAATTTGGTCTTTCAGAAATGGCAACTGGAAACTTGGGAGGGAGAAGGGGAGTTTGTTTTATCAAAATTTATTGTCCTGCGGAGAGATGTCAAAGTGTACTGTTTTTAGTTGAAATGTAGCGATGCAGTGCATACACAAGTTTTGTGAATTGCAAGAAATCCTTAAATGTTTAAAACAAAATTGATTCTGATAACCCTGCCTTTGGCTTTACTGCTGAAGTTGACTCTTATAATGGGCTCAAAAGAGTCCTGTAGCAGCTGTGTGATTAAAGACTGAGCACCAGCCTATCAGGATGTGTTAGACTTGGCAGGGTCCCAAATGTGTGTGATTGCATTTAATCTGTTTGGTGTCTCGACAGCTGGACCTGTTTAGCTGGATACTTGTGGTTTGTCCTTCAGTAGTGGGCTGAAAATTCCAGTTGCAATTAAAAGAAAAAAGTTAATGAGGGCATATGCTAATAAGGAGTAAATGTGCTAAAGAAGTTTATATTTCTAGATGTGTTAGCGACTGGTAGTTTGCAATACTTTATTTCATTGCAGGAAAGGACACTTTGGTCAAATGCCAATATTAGGAAATGAGTCTTAACATTTTTTACAGTTTATGCTCTTGAACACCTATGCTTTTAACACATAAGTGAGTAGTTCTCACTTCTCAAAATCCGCAGCCTTTCAGATGCAGAAAAAACAATTGATAGGCGCCAGCTTTGTTTGCCTCTTAAGGGGGGTGGGGTAGGGTGTGTGTTTAATGGAAACTGTAGGGTAATTGGGTTTAATTTGTAACAAGAGAATATTTGTATTGTAAACAATCAGTTCTTTTTAAGATAAATCCTGTCAGTAGCTTCAGGAAGGATGCTAAAGAAAGCATAGTCTTTTATGGCCAGGAGTGGGAGGGCTTTTCTTTTGCTAGACAACAAAGTGCTAGCTACAGAAGGTGTTAATTGGTAGTCTTCACCTGCTTCCTTTTTTGCAAGCTGGCTTATTAAAATGCATGAGGAAAGTTTCACTTATCCTTTTCAAGGAAAAATATTTTCCATTTGCTTCATTTGCAAAAACTTTGTTTCCTTACTTTTGTGGTGTTGGGTGAAAGTATATAGACAGTGAGCAATTTTGGGACCCTATAATAATAAATTAATGCACACATGTATATTCATAGCACTTTTCCTATTATTTGCTTGATCCTTGTGTGCAGCCAATAGCTAGAAATTTACATGAAGCCTGCTTCCTAACACACTGAAAGAAAAATTGCATCTCATGCATATGACCAAAAACACAATAGGTACTCCTACCAATCAGTTTTCCCTTTTTTTGTTAAGATAATTTGCCACTGAAAATGAGATTCAGATTTGAAAGGCAAGTTCCATGCTTTGTTTGTTACTTTCAGAATCTTTCATCTTAAGTTTCTTGATATGCAAGTCTAAAAGCATAACCACTTTTTTGGTTTTGGATTATTTTAAATATGTTCAAATTTTTTACATCCGTGAAAAATACTTTGATATTACACTTCGTTTTTTCCCATGATCTCTTTTCCTCCTCCTTTCTCTATTTTAACCTTGGAAGTAACAGTGAGTGAAAAATAAAGTGTCAAAAAGAGTATGGAACATTTTTTAATACTCTTTGCTCTTGGAGGGAAGTAGCATGGGAAAAAAAATATCCAGTATATTTTTTAACATATATCTGGGGTTCAGAGATACTGATTTCTTTTTCCTGCCTCTAAGATGAATAGCCAAGAAAGGAGATTTGTCATCTAAATTCCTCTCTTGCGCTTTCATCCTAATTTTACAGTTATAAATGTACTAAATGATACAGCTATTTACAAATTGGTGTATTAGTTCTCCTTTGTTTTTCATTAGCCATAATGAATTTGCAAAAAAGCCTTGATGAATCCTCTAGATAGTGGAACAAACTGTAGGTGGATGGTTAGCCATAGAATGCTGGGACCATCTGAGGGGCTTGCAGGCAGAGGCTGCTGAGAAAGGTTGAAGGCAAAGTGGACTGTGATTGGTGTCAGGTTTCAGAGTAACAGCCCTGTTAGTCTGTCTTCGCAAAAAGAAAAGGAGTACTTATGGCACCTTAGAGACTAACCAATTTATTTGAGCATGAGCTTTCGTGAGCTACAGCTCACTTCATCGGATGCATACCGTGGAAACTGCAGCAGACATTATATACACACAGAGATCATGAAACAATACCTCCTCCCACCCCACTGTCCTGCTGGTAATAGCTTATCTAAAGTGATCATCAAGTTGGGCCATTTCCAGCACAAATCCAGGTTTTCTCACCCTCCACCCCCCCACACACAAACTCACTCTCCTGCTGGTAATAGCCCATCCAAAGTGACAACTCTCTTCACAATGTGCATGATAATCAAGGTGGGCAATTTCCTGCATAAATCCAGGTTCTCTCACCCCCTCACCCCCCTCCAAAAACCACACACACAAACTCACTATCCTGCTGGTAATAGCTCATCCAAAGTGACCACTCTCCCTACAATGTGCATGATAATCAAGGTGGGCTATTTCCAGCACAAATCCAGGTTTTCTCACCCCCCCATCCCCATACACACACAGACTCACTCTCCTGCTGGTAATAGCTTATCCAAAGTGACCACTCTCCCTAGAATGTGCATGGTAATCAAGGTGGGCCATGTCCAGCACAAATCCAGGCCTTCTCACCCCCCCCGCCCCCCCTTTTTTTTTTCCAGGGACACACACACACACACACACACACAAATTCATTCTCCTGCTGGCAATAGCTCATCCAAACTTACCACTCTCCAAGTTTAAATCCAAGTTTAACCAGAACGTCCGGGGTGGGGGGGGCGATAGGAAAAAACAAGGGGAAATAGGCTACCTTGTATAATGACTTAGCCACTCCCAGTCTCTATTTAAGCCTAAATTAATAGTATCCAATTTGCAAATCCAAAATGCAAATCCAATTCAGCAGTTTCTCGCTGGAGTCTGGATTTGAAGTTTTTTTGTTTTAAGATAGCGACCTTCATGTCTGTGATTGCGTGACCGGAGAGACTGAAGTGTTCTCCGACTGGTTTATGAATGTTATAATTCTTGACATCTGATTGGATGAGCTATTACCAGCAGGATAGTGAGTTTCTGTGTGTGGTTTTTGGAGGGGGGTGAGGGGGTGAGAGAACCTGGATTTATGCAGGAAATGGCCCACCTTGATTATCATGCACATTGTGAAGAGAGTTGTCACTTTGGATGGGCTATTACCAGCAGGAGAGTGAGTTTGTGTGTGTGGGGGGTGGTGGAGGGTGAGAAAACCTGGATTTGTGCTGGAAATGGCCCAACTTGATGATCACTTTAGATAAGCTATTACCAGCAGGACAGTGGGGTGGGAGGAGGTATTGTTTCATGATCTCTGTGTGTATATAATGTCTGCTGCAGTTTCCACGGTATGCATCCGATGAAGTGAGCTGTAGCTCACGAAAGCTCATGCTCAAATAAATTGGTTAGTCTCTAAGGTGCCACAAGTGCTCCTTTTCTGATTAGTGTCAGGCAGCCATGCATCTTGCTCTCCTGAATCTTCAGAGGTTTACAACAGGACTTTTAAACCACTAAGTGTGTCTGAATTTGATTCCATTGGCCAGTGGTGCTGCCAACAACGTAAGATTCCTGTTGAGTGGTAGCCACACTGGGCAAAGGGTTCAGAAACAAAATCAAACAAAAAAAGAAAAGGAGTACTTGTGGCACCTTAGCGACTAACCACTTTATTTGAGCATAAGCTTTCGTGAGCTACAGCTCACTTCATCAAGTACCAGCTAATTAAATTCTAGGTTGCAGTAGCTAGAAGCTCTAGGGTTCCCTACTACACGAATGTAGTGAAGAATATCATTTGATAATCTAGATTATGCAGCTGAAAACGGCCAAAATGTAAGGTGCTGTGGCCATGCCACTATTCCTTATGCCAGGGAACTGAAAACAGGTGGCATAGACCCAGCTGTGCTGGCTGTATGCCTTCCTGGGATTCCCACACACGACAGAATCTCCATTTGCCACGTTAGGAAAGCTTTCTGGTCCTCTTGCACTATGGTCCTTATCCTTTTTTAGGAGACGAAGAAGAGGGAGACAAGCCAATCCTTAAATTGCATTGGCAATGGAGAGAGAGAGAGAGAGAGAGGGGATTGGGTTCAAAAAGGAAATAATACTCAAAATGAGAATTTGCTTGTTTATAGTGAATGAATTTGCAGCACCTTCAGGACCCTAGCAGTTCTTGAAACACTGTGACTTCAAATAGCTACATAGCTTTGTTTCCTTGATCTGGTCACTAACAGTCATTTGGTTTGGAAGTGATGATCCCCATATCTTCAGACCCATGAAGAGACATGAGTGACAAAGGAGTAATTAACAATGAGCATAGAACATTGCTGTGCATTTAAATGTCAAGCTGCTAAAAGGCCTACCATTCTGGTGGAAGCTTGTTGAGATTCTATAGCACTGTAAAAGAAAAGATCTTTTACCTCCAGACATTTTAATGCAGACAGTTGAGACTATTTAGCGTATGTCTACACTTGCAGAGTTTTTGCGCTGTCAGATTCACCGTGAAAGAAAAGCGCTGGTTTGTGTACTCACTTCCACAGGTGTCAGATAGTTTGCAGCACTTCCATCGCTGATGAGAGCAGTGCACTAGGGCAACTATCCCACAGTACAGCTCTCTCCATTTTGTGGATGGGGGGGTGAGCGCAAGGCATTCTGCGTCCCTGCTCAGTGCCCCGAGATGTACTGCCTCATGTCCCAGCAGCCACATTACTACTTCGTTTCTTTCGTGGCATTTTTTAACACCCCTGCTGTCTGGCTGTTTTCACCACCACATCTACAAGCAGGAATGGATCCTGCACTGCTGTCCATTACTCTGTTAACTGTCAAAGAGAACTGCAGTCAGAGATGCCTGATGAGCTGCCTGAAATGGAAAGCAGTAACATTTGATTGCTTTTGGCATTAACTGAGCAGCTGAGCACTGTGGAATGGCATTTTTGGGCTAGGGAAACTAGCTCAATGTGGTGGGGTCGTATCGTTATGAATGTCTGGGATGACAACCAGTGGCTTTAAAACTTTCTGATGCAGAAAGCCACCTTCATGGAACTGTGTGCTGAGCTTTCCCCAGACCTGCGTCGCAAGGACACCAGATTGAGAGCTGCACTCACTTAGGGTATGTCTACACTACGAAATTATGTCGAATTTAGAGAAGTCGGTTTTGCAGAAAGCGTTTTTATACAGTCTATTCTGTGTGTCCCCACACAAATGCTCTAAGTGCATGTAGTCGGCAGAGTGTGTTCACAGTACCAAGGCAACCGTCGACTTCCGGAGCATTGCACTGTGGGTAGCTATCCCACAGTTCCCACACTCTCCGCCGCCCATTTGAATTCTGTGTAGAAATCCCAGTGCCTGATGGGGCTAAAACATTGTCATGGGTGGTTCTGGGTACATATCATCAGGCTCCCCTTCCCTCCCTCCTTCCGTGAAAGCAAGGGCAGACAATCGTTTTGCGCCTTTTTTCTTGAGTTACCTGTGCAGACGCCATGCCACGGCAAGCATGGAGCCCGCTCAGCTAACTGTCACCGTATGTCTCCTGGGTGCTGGCAGACGCGGTACTGCATTGCTACACAGCAGCAGTTTATTGCCTTTTGGCAGCAGACAGTGCGGAATGACTGGTAGCCATCGTCGACGTAGTCCTGGATGCTCTTTTAACCGACCTCGATGAGGTCAGGGGCACCTGGGCAAACATGGGAGTGACTCAGCCAGGTCATTTCCCTATTAAGTTTCGTCTCATGGCAATTGAGTCCTACCGGCACTGCCAGCAGAAGACGATGGCCAGCAGTCATACTGCACCGTCTTCTGCCGAGCACCCAGGAGATGACGATGGCTAGCGGTCATACTGCACAGTCTGCTGCCAGCAAGATGTATAAAGATAGATGAAGTGGCTCAAAACAAGAAATAGGACAGGTTTGTTTTGTATTCATTTTCTCCTCCCTCCCTCCATGAAATCAATGGCCTGCTAAACCCAATTTTGAGTTCTATCCTTGAGGTTTTGAGTTCTATCCTTGAGGGGGCAATTCAGTTTCTCACAAAGCCATCCCCTTTGTTGATTTTAATTCCTTGTAAGCCAACCCTGTAAGCCATGTCATTAGTCGCCCCTCCCTCCGTCAGAGCAATGGCAGACAATCGCTCCGTGCCTTTTTTTCTGTGCAGAGGCCATACCACGGCAAGCATGGAGCCCGCTCGGATCACTTTGGCAATTAGGAGCACATTGAACACCACACACATTATCCAGCAGTATATGCAGCACCAGAACCTGGCAAAGCGAAACCAGGCGACTAGGCGACATCAGCGCGGTGACGAGAGTGATGAGGACATGGACACAGACTTCTCTCAAAGCACGGGCCTTGGCATTGTGGGCATCATGGTGCTAATGGGGCAGGTTCATGCGGTGGAACGCCGATTCTGGGCTTGGGAAACAAGCACAGACTGGTGGGACCACATAGTGTTGCAGGTCTGGGATGATTCCCAGTGGCTGCGAAATTTTCGCATGCATAAGGGCACTTTCATAGAACTTTGTGACTTGCTTTCTCCCGCCCTGAGGTGCAAGAATACCAAGATGAGAGCAGGCCTCACACTTGAGAAGCAAGTGGCAATAGCCCTGTGGAAGCTTGCAACGCCAGACAGCTACCAGTCGGGAATCAATTTGGAGTGGGCAAATCTACTATGGGGGCTGCTGTGATGCAAGTAGCCAACGCAATCAAAGATTTGCTGATATCAAGGTTAGTGACCCTGGAAATGTGCAGGTCATAGTGGATGGCTTTGCTGCAATGGGATTCCCTAACTGTGGTGGGGCCATAGACGGAACCCATATCCCTATCTTGGCACCGGAGCACCAAGCTGGTGAGTACATAAACTGCAAGGGGTACTTTTCAATAGTGCTGCAAGCTCTGGTGGATCACAAGGGACGTTTCACCAACATCAACGTGGGATGGCCGGGAAAGGTACATGACGCTCGCATCTTCAGGAACTCTGGTCTGTTTCAAAAGCTGCAGGAAGGGACTTTCTTCCCAGACCAGAAAATAACCGTTGGGGATGTTGAAATGCCTATAGTTATCCTTGGGGACCCAGCCTACCCCTTAATGCCATGGCTTATGAATCCATACACAGGCAGCCTGGACAGTAGTCAGGAGCTGTTCAACTACAGGCTGAGCAAGTGCAGAATGGTGGTAGGATGTGCATTTGGACGTTTAAAAGTGCACTGGCGCAGTTTACTGGGTCGTTTAGACCTCAGCGAAACCAATATTCCCATTGTTATTACTGCTTGCTGTGCGCTCCACAATATCTGTGAGAGCAAGGGGGAGAGGTTTATGGTGGGGTGGGAGGTTGAGGCAAATCACCTGGCTGCTGGTTACGCACAGCAAGACACCAAGGCAGTTAGAAGAGCACAGGAGGGCGCGGTGCACATCAGTGAAGCTTTGAAAACCAGTTTCATGCCTGGCCAGGCTACGGTGTGAAAGTTCTGTTTGTTTCTCCTTGATGAAACCTCCCGCCCCTTGGTTCACTCTACTTCCCTGTAAGCTAACCACCCTCCCCTCCCCGCTTCGATCACCGCTTGCAGAGGCACTAAAGTCATTCTTGCTTCACATTCATGCATTCTTTACTAATTCATCACACAAATAGGGGGATAACTGCCAAGGTAGCCCAGTAGGGGTGGTGGAGGAGGGAAGGACAAGGCCACACAGCACTTTAAAAGTTTAAAACTTTTAAAAGTTTAAAACTTTAAAACTCATTCAATGCACCGTGTTCTTGGGTGTCTGGGTGTGGAGGCTATGGAACTTGGGGAGGAGGGTGGTTGGTTACACAGGGGCTGTAGCGGCGGTCTGTGCTCCTGCTGCCTTTCCTGCAGCTCAACCATACGCTGGAGCATATTAGTTTGATCTTCCAGCAGCCTCAGCATTGAATCCTGCCTCCTCTCATCATGCTGCCGCCACCTTTCAGCTTCGGCCCTCTCTTCAGCTTGCCACTTACTCTCTTCAGCCCACCACCTCTCCTCCCAGTCATTTTGTGCTTTCCTGCACTCTGACATTGTCTGCCTCCACGCATTCGTCTGTGCTCTGTCAGTGTGGGAGGACAGCATGAGGTCAGAGAACATTTCATCACGAGTGCGTTTTTTTGTCTTCTAATCTTTGCTAGCCTCTGGGAAGGAGAAGATCCTGTGATCCTTGAAACACATGCAGCTGGTGGAGGAAAAAAAAAAGGACAGTGGTATTTAAAAAGACACATTTTATAGAACAATGGGTACACTCTTTCAGGGTAAACCTTGCTGTTAACATTACATACATAGCACATGTGCTTTCGTTCCAAGGTTGCATTTTGCCTCCCCCCTCTGCGGGGCTAGCGCCTTCACCCTCCCCTCCTCCCTGTGGCTAACAGCGGGGAACATTTCTGTTTAGCCACAGGCAAACAGCCCAGCAGGAACAGGCACCTCTGAATGTCCCCTTAAGAAAAGCTCCCTATTTCAACCAGGTGACCATGAATGATATCAATCTCCTGAGGATAACACAGAGAAATAAAGAACGGATGTTGTTTGAATGCCAGCAAACATACACTGCAGTGCTTTGTTCTACAATGATTCCCGAGTACGTGCTACTGGCCTGGAGTGGTAAAGTGTCCTACCATGGTGGATGGAATAAGGCTGCCCTCCTCAGAAACCTTTTGTAAAGGCTTTGGGAGTACATCCAGGAGAGCTGTGAATGCCAGGGCAAATTAATCATTAAACATGCTTGCTTTTAAACCATGTATAGTATTTGAAAAGGTACACTCACCAGAGGTCCCTTCTTTGCCTGGTGGGTCCCGGAGGCAGCCTTGGGTGGGTTTGGGGGCTACTGGCTCGAGGTCCAGGGTGAGAAACAGTTCCTGGCTGTCGGGAAAACCGGTTTCTCCGCTTGCTTGCTGTGAGCTATCTACAACCTCATCATCATCATCTTCCTCGTCCCCAAAACCTGCTTCCATGTTGCCTCCATCTCCATTGAAGGAGTCAAACAACATGGCTGGGGTAGTGGTGGCTGAACCCCCTAAAATGGCATGCAGCTCATCATAGAAGCGGCATGTTTGGGGCTCTGACCCGGAGCGGCTGTTCGCCTCTCTGGTTTTCTGGTAGGCTTGCCTCAGCTCCTTAAGTTTCACGCGGCACTGCTTCGGGTCCCTATTATGGCCTCTGTCCTTCATGCCCTGGAGATTTTGACAAATGTTTTGGCATTTCAAAACTGGAATGTAGTTCTGATAGCACGGATTCCTCTCCCCATACAGCGATCAGATCCCGTACCTCCTGTTCGGTCCATGCTGGAGCTCTTTTGCGATTTTGGGACTCCATCATGGTCACCTCTGCATGGTCACCTCTGCTGATGCACTCTGCATGGTCACCTGCAGCTTGCCACGCTGGCCAAACAGGAAATTGAAATTCAAAAGTTCACGGGCCTTTTCCTGTCTACCTGGCCAGTGCATCTGAGTTGAGAGTGCTGTCCAGAGCAGTCATAATGGAGCACTCTGGGATAGCTCACAGAGGCCAATACCATCTAATTGTGTCCACAGTACCTCAAATTTGACCCGGCAAGGTCGATTTCAGCGCTAATCCCCTTGTCGATTTTAAGAGTCCTTTAAGTTGCAAAAAAGGGCTTCGTCGTGTGGACAGGTGCAGGGTTAAATCGATTTAACGCTGATAAATTCGACTTCCAGTCCTAATGTTGACCAGGGCTTAGAGAACTGTGTCACATTGTGGAAGCTGGCAACTCCAGACAGCTACCAGTTGATTGAGAACCAGTTTGGAGTGGGGAGATCAATCCTGGGTACCATGGTAACTCAAGTGTGCAAGGCCATTAATTGCATCTGACCGTGCAAGACCATGACTCTTGGTAATGTGCATGACATTTTGTATGGCTTTGCAGAAATGGGCTTCCCTAACTGTGTGGGGGGGCAATAGATGGAACATACATCCCTGTTGTTGCCCCGGTCCACCTTGGCACCGAGTACATGAATTGTGAGGAGTATTTCTCCATGGTTTTGCAGGTGCTAGTGGATCACCGTGGGTGTTTCACTGATATTAATGCTGGATGGTCCGGAAAGATGCATGACACACGTATCTTTAGAAACACTGGCCTGTACAGAAAGCTGCAAGTGGGGACTTTCTTTCCAGACCAGTGGATCACTGTCAAGGAAGTGGAAATGCCCATTGTGATCCTGGGAGACACAGCTTACCCATTAATGCCATGGCTCATGAAGCCATACGCTGGA
Source organism: Eretmochelys imbricata (assembly GCF_965152235.1). NCBI lineage: Eukaryota > Metazoa > Chordata > Testudines > Cheloniidae > Eretmochelys > Eretmochelys imbricata. Next base: position 78,614,330 of record NC_135573.1, read on the forward strand.
AACATAGATGTCAGTAAGGAACGTTTCAACAACAGGCTGAGTAGGTGCAGAATGGCTGTCGAATGTGCTTTTGGCCATTCGAAAGCGTGCTGGAGATGATTGTACGGTAGACTGGAAATGAGTGAGGAAAATATTCCCATGGTTACTGCGGCGTGCTGTACTTTACATAACATTGGTGAGGGGAAGGGCGAAAGGTTTACTCAGATGTGGAGCATGGAGGCCGAACGCCTGGCTGCTGAGTTTCAGCAGCTAGATACCAGGGCTATTAGAGGGGCACAACGTGTGGCAGTTAGAGAAAAGAACTACTACTACTCACTGCTGAAATGGGAATATTTGGGTGGACACTGGATAAGATGAGAGCTGATTGGCTATGCTGTGAAATGGGTCTGAATAATATCTCCCCGTCACAGAAAAGCTGAGGGAGTGTTGACTGGAATGGCTGGGTCATGTGAGACAAAGAGATATGGAATATGTTGGGCAGACGGTGCATGAGTGAATATTTCGTGGGACAAAGATCACAAGGAAGACCTAGAAAAAGGTGCTTTGAGATATTGATGGGGCACATGAAGAAGGTTAATTTCAGCTTGAAAGATGCACTGGAAAGGACACTTGGAGATGAAGAACAAGACCCTTATTGATGGGACCAGGTGAAGGCAAAGAAGAGGTGTCTGATAGTGAAACATATTCAGAAGGAACTGTAAAATTAGTCCCATCTGGCAGTTGTTTTCAAAAGATCTTTATGGGCAATGAGGTCATTTGTGGACTAATATGTGGTGTCCTCTGTCAGAAATGTTGTCGAAAACTTATCAGCTGTTCCTAAGAAACATGCTATGTAGAGTCCTGCACGGAAACAAATTTATACCTGCAAATATAAATTGGTATCCACGGAAACGCAGTGGCAAAAGGAGCAGAATGTGAGGCCACCGCTCCCAGGAGCCAGCGCCCCTCGCTGGCAGCTCCTCAGGCACAGCTGTACCACTCCAGCCCTTTCACCCCCCAACCCCCACCCACCCCCCACTGGGGTGGGCACCAGGCTCCAGCAGCTGTCCCTGGTCGTGCTCTTGCGATGCTGCATGGAAGGGACAGGGGCAGGGCTGGGAACAGTACAGCTGCGCCGGAGGAGTGGCCCAACGTTCTGCTGTATTCACTGCTGTGGTTCCCAGGAGAGCTCTGCGGTTCTGTGGATACACGTATCGACAGATATAAATTTGTATCCACTTGGGGCTCTACTTATGACGAGGACAGAAAGACTGATCACTATACCTGTTGCAGGTTGAAGGAGTTGAAATGTTGGTTTTACTCTATCAACTTCCCTCCTGAGATTAGTACCTTTTCCCAAACACCCAGTTCCCCATCCAATAGCTGTTTTTGGAGGGGTGTAGAGGTGGATATGTAGGCTTCCTTTGGCAACTTGAACACAATTACCGCAGCTAATTCCTGGTTTAAGTATTGGCAAAAATTGTGATAAATCAGATGTTGTTTGGTAGCTGCTTGCAAATGCTGAATATTTATTTATTTTTAATTATAACTGCTTAGGTATTGCCTTACAAAGAATATTTAAATCCACAGGGAAATATTTACAAGTTCTCATATATTGTCCTTATACAGAGAGTACTTTTTGATGGAAACTGGGACTGAAAGATTCCTTATTCATTTTTCCTAATTTTGTGACTACTGGATATGGGATGGTGGCAAATCTCAAAGGAGTACTGTAGGCTTGCTGGCTAGGTCCAAAGTCATTTTGCCACAGGTTTTGGCTACTGTAAAACTTTTGAAAGTTCATGTGCATTGACCCTCAAAAATTAGGTGGAAAAATCTATGAACTACAGCAGAAATTGTTGACAGACATTCTGAGAGATGCTGGTCTGCATGGATAGCTACAGTTTCTCCGGGGTTATTGTTTGTTTGGAGGCTTGTGATCAAGCAGAAGAGCTCAGCTTCTGAGTAATATTTTTTTGAGACCATAGTTGTGTTTCTCTCCTGGTTAAGGTTTGAACATATAACCGAGGGCATATCAGTCTTAATCAGGTCTGACAACACTGACACGGTGTCCTACATAGGGAACTGAGGAAGCATCAAGAGCAGAAACCTTGCAACAGAAGGCCACAGACTATTCTTTCAGTTTCAAAGACCCAACTCCCATGTACCCAACTGGTCAACTAATTAGAAAGACAAACATATTAGATGTTTGGCTTACCCAATAGGGATGGTGCTTCCCCCTGAGATCTTCAAAGACTTGACTCAGAAATGGGACAGGGCAGGAATGGACTTTCTGGAGTCTTGTCAAAGCTACCTGTAGTAATGAGACGATTCTACAGTAAATATGGGATTGCAGTCTGTTACCATTTTCACAAGAACAGAAGTCCTATGTTTAGTCTCAGGTATTCAAAGGTAAATTTATTTCTTCTCACAGATCTGTAGGTATTTTTGTGGTAATTTTGTTTGGGCCAAGTATAGTGCAAATAGGTGATATGTGCAATCTTTCCCTTGTAGCTCTGTCACAAAACATCAGTCTTATCCATAACATGTATGATATTCCTGTCCTAGGGCTCTCTCGCGCAAATACCGACTTTGTGCTATACTATAGCAGGCCATGTGTTGATTTTTATCTACTAGGAAGAAGGGGTGAGACCACCAAACATTTTTAGTTGTGCCCTAAGCTAAGATTTAGATGCCCTCATCTGGAACACTGAAAAAAGTGTCACAGGGGGTTTTGCTCCTAGTCTTTTATTTCTAAAAAAATCATAATTATGACAATTATTTGTGCACTGAGTTGATTTTTGCAGTTAATCAAGTCATATGATGTTAAATATGTTCTGGATTATACAGGAAGTTAGACTAGATGATCACAGTGGTCCTTTTTTCTGGCCTTGGAATCTATGAATCTGTGAAAAGCTGCTTTACCTGTCTCTGTTTTCTTTCAAAGGTGAAAAGTGAACAAAAAATGCAACCTATCTACTGTTCAAGTCAGAAAGTGTTAAAATCATGTGTGTCTTCAAATTCCTCTCTATTACTGTATTTCAAATGTTTCTTCCTGAACTAAATTGCAGGAATCCCAGCAGAAGTCAGACGTTAATGGACATACCAGTTTTCTTCACCATGTGAAGTAAAGGCCTAGAGATTAGCACCTTTAAAGGGACATTTAGGGTTAGAGTTGACTAGGATACTGATTTATTTAAATATTTGTTAACATGTAATGTCTGCAGGTGAACTTGATGTGATTGATGTTTTACTGTTTCACAAGCCTTGAGTTGAGAAATTAGTCTTTTTGAGTGTATTTACAAAATGAAGAACAGTTTATGCACTGTTTGCTATAGTTTGTGATTAATTTCTTTCTTTTGTATATTTCAATGGGAACAGTGGGTACTAAACCATTACTATCACAGAGAGAGAGAAAACAGAATAGTGAATTAACGGAAAGAGTTCTTAAAACCAGAACTTTGCATCTCTACATATTTTTTAAATGGTGCTTTTAACCGAGTCAAATAAGTATGGATTTTGTTCTGAAATGCTGTCAGTTTTAATATTTTAGCTAATAGGGCATCAATTCTTTTGACAAATCTAGAATCTCAGCAGAAGAGGATTTTTTTTTTTCATGTGTAATTTACACAATCTATCCTTGCAAAAGAAAAACTAAACTTTGTAGGCAAGCACTGCCCTGTGTTCAGCTCATACCATCAAAGCTGTCATTCCTTTTTTCCAGTGCTTTTACAAGCAAAGTTTGGTTCTCATACAAAGATTATGTGGGGAAAAAATACAGAAGGCAACTGTGAATTAAATAGCATAGCTATTGTATACATGCATTGTTACTCTATGAAAAATATTTGGCTTTTAGTATTACAGACTACAATCTAGAAATATTTGGGCATGAATAATGAGATCCTTTTTATTGGACTACTTACACATTTAATTATTAAAAAACTGTGTTCCAAAAGTTTTTATAATCTGTAATCCTAATATTTTTACACGCACAACTTTGCACTTGCAGTGAAATGCAGACAAAAATATTAGCAGATTGATATATAATTACTTACACATCTTCAGAAATGAAATAATGTAGCTAAACATTAAAAGGATTTTGTCAGTTTAAAACCACACTTAATGTAGACAATCTTTTTAACTTATTGTTAAAAGTACAGTTAATAAAACCAAAAAAGTGATCAGAAAGAAATATTTTCTTTATTTTTTTAGTTTGTATATAGTCAGTTTCCCTGATTTCCCTGTAGAGTCAGTTTGATAGGGCCCCATTCCTGCAAAGTGACCTGTGTACTTTTGAGCTCTGCTACGCCCATTCAAACCCATATCGAAGTCGTCAAGCATCTGTGCAGCTGTAAGGGTCTGTCATAAATCATTCTGCAATATGAGGGCCTTCTTCAGTTTTCATGGTTTTTTGTTCTTTTGCACAACGGAAGAGAGAGAAACAATTTTTTTAAAAAACAGATAAAAGATGTGATTGAAGCACCACAGTAATTGTTCTTGATGTGGGGATGGATATAATATGAACTGCTCTGATATTGTTTTTTGAATTACTGGATTTAAATTTGACAGTATATCTTTTCAATGACTATTTCCATCCATTGTTCACTGTATCTGCAAAAAATCCAGGCTGGGTTGTTGGCCTGGCTGAATAATTGCCCCTATGCATATACTACTTTTTTATTTCTATATGTGGTACTATAAATATATTTTGGAGCACATGATGGCAAAAATACAGCAGTGCAAAATATAATCTTGAGTTGCATTTTGGTATGAATGATGGGGGTGTTAAATTTTTTATTCATTCTGTATCAGCAGTTAAAATCAAGATATGCTGAATCAGTAATATTTTTCTCCTTTTTGAGACTGAAGTTCTGCTACTGTTTCACTTAAAATATAGTGGTTTGTGCTTGTTCTGGCTTTAGCTTTTGGTTTCTTTGCAATCTTGTATTTTCATCATTACATCTTCGTTCATCATCACAGATCAGTGGGAGAACTGCTTTATCATGCTTTTCTTTACACAGATGCACAGCTCTTTGTGTGCTTTGCTTCTAACTTGTCTTTCATCCTGCCTTTTGTCTCTTTTGCATGGAAATTGATCCCTCATAAAGAATGCTATCAAATTCAGGAACTGGTAAAAGGATACCATTTCAAAGGTAGACTGGAGATCGACAGATTCTGAAGGATGAGACAGTGAGTTTGCCTGCTTCAACATGGCTGCATAGCTAAAATATTACAGCTGGTGGCATGCTGTTAAATCCCTTTGTGCATACCATCTTAAGAATTTCTCAATGTGGATAACCTCCAGCCCTCTGACTGTATGCAAAGGAGGAAGCCTGAATGAGAGCATTGTGTTGCAAATACTTAAAATGAAGCAGGACTAAAAGCCCAATCTCAGTGGTTATTTTGGACATTTAACATTCAAATCATGTCTAAAAGAAAAGAGCTCATTATGACTCAGTTCCGTTAATTAGACGTAAATTGCCATCTTTAGTGCCTTAACACAAAAGAAGGTAGCGGGAATTCTGCAAGACCAAAGGATACAGAAATTCTAATCAGATGAGAGCATAGGCTAGGAAACTAACTGAATACAAGGCCCCATTGAACTTGAGCAAAACCCTCATCACATATATATATATGTGTGTGTGTGTGTGTGTGTGTAAGTATGGTATTTAAAATAATTACTACTTAAACTTTTTTCCTTGATTATACACTCATGTTTGGATTGACTGTAAATAGTGTGGTGAACAGATGCACTTCTTCCCAGTAGAGACTGTGTGCACTACATCATGGCATGAAACAATTATGTTCAGTCTAAAAAAGTGAGAGATCATTCTTTTAGACAAGAGTCATAACTTTTCATAATCTTGGGATTATGTTAGGATGACTGATTGTCCTTATTAATTGTATGACTTTGGGCCTAAAAACTAACAGAATACAGATTGCATTGAAGCTAACATACACTGATTTTAGGATCCTGTGCGTCTTTAGACAAAACAAAAAAACTGAAAGCCAAAAGAAGTAAATATGTACGTGTAGGCAGCTTGATGTTGTAATATTGGTAATGATTATTGTTATATTAACTTAAATATCCTGCATATTGCACTGTACATTTGTTTTTACCTTTCTTGCAAAATTAATAGGAAAATAATTGTATGTTTAAAACATTATTTGCACAGATTAGAGCCTACTAAAAATAGATCAATTAAATTCATACACATGAAGTTTTCATCTTCCTCTCTTGGGATTTTATGATGCAGTGACTTCTAATAAATCTCTACGTTGTGCACTAAATAATCTTTCACAGACTTGTCCTCCAAATTAAATTCAGAAATAGAAAATTAAATGTGAAGGAATGTTTAAACAATCAAAGGCAAGAAAATGGAATAATGCTTACTGGGAGACTAAAAAAAATTAAAGCATTTCAGATTAATGTTTTTTTTTTAATGTAGGCATCTAATAAAGAATAACTTAGTTATGTAGAAATGAGATAGGTGATGTGGGCAAATTATTTTTAAGAAATTGATTTCATTTTTTCCTTTGTGTTAGATTGATAAAGGCCAACTGACTGTTACTTTCTACATTGTTGTGAAGTTATTTGTCTCTGTTCAGTTAATAAATATTTTTATTTGCAAAAATGAAAGCCAACATATTTTTGGAGCTTGGTTTTCTGTTATTCTTTTAAGGTATGGTTTCTATTGGTCAATATGATGTCCTCCACCACATGATATCTTGTTGCCTTCTTTACCTACATACTCAGTTACTTTGGTTTAACTGAATCTAAAAGAGAAGGCCAGTGCTGCAGCATGAACAGAAGAAGCCTTAGAGATTGTGTGTAATTGATTGTGTGCTTGGTTCTCAGAGTTGTTGAGCATCTGAGTTGCAAGAGCGGGAGAAAGGGAGGACACCCTTAGTGGTGTAGAGCTGGCTAGCCTCAGCTCTATGACATCTTGGGACTCCCCGAGGCCAAGGGAATCCTCAGCTACTCCGTTAGGATGGCTCTCCAACCCCTTTGTGCCTCCAGAAGGGAGTCAGGAGGTCCTAGGCCATGAACTTATGGTGGTTGTTTTTGTTTGGTTTTTTTTGGTCAGTTCAGCAAATAGTAGGAAAAAATAAACAGGTATAAAGGAAGTCTGAAAGAAGAAATAGGAGCTTCAGTCACTTTCAGAATCATGCCACTAGTGTATAGCACACAACATAAAGCACTAAAAAAAATTAAAACCCATAAAAATGTCCAAGTAAATATGAATAAAAGGAAAACTTAAAGGGTGAGTGAAAAGAACATAAAGCCTATAAAATGAGTCATTTTTTAAATTCAGACTACTGACACCTCAACAGGATTCTAGACAAGGAAAATATGGCTCTTGGGATAGCACAATAGTTTAAAAAACAAGAACCAGAAATATCACTGTTTTCAAAAGTTAGCTGACACATAAGCAAGCTTTTTTGTCTTCTTCAGATAACATATATGTGAATTTAGTAGGTTTAATGATTTTGAATTATTTTAAATTAATCAGCACTAATTTTGAAACTGTTTTATTGAAAGTACTTTCTTAAATAACAACCTATAAAAGTACAAAAATAAAAATGTCTCAAACCCTTTACACACTAAAAGATAAATTATGGCACGTGTAACTGTAGGCAGAATTTGTCACTGAAAATGCTGATCTAGAATCTTAAAGCAGCTGCTCTGCTTTTATGCTATTGAAGAATTATGGAATTTTAACTTGTCCTCATGTGTGTCTTTTTTTTTTTTTTAATTCACAAATTGATTTCTTTTGTCCTCCTGCATTGAACTATTTGGTTTGTGGATTTTGTGTTAACCATTACTTCAGAAAGGTGGTGGGAAAACACCAATTTTTATTGTACATCCCCATTTGTTAAAAGTACGTTCTGTAAATCATCACAAGTAGGGATTTAATTTAATGTACTAGTTGTAGATTGAAAATATTGCTTTTACCCATGCAGGTACAGGGTTAAAGTGATATAACCCCAAATCAGATCAGAACACAAAAGGAGTTAGCAGATATTCATTTTATTAACCATATTTTCATGTCATATGCATCCAGTTTATAACAATACATGCTGTACAGACACCAGGCACAAATTCTGCACCATTTACACCATTACAGTGCTGTAAATGTGGAATGACTTCATGGATGTTAGTAAGGTTACCCCAGCTTTAGACTGGTATAACAGAGTAGAATTTGACCCAAAGATTCTTCCTTGTCAAAAAATGTTCGGTAGGAGTGAAGTGCTTATTAAATAACATTATAAGCTATATGAGTCATGCAAGAAGCAGGTCCTGGAGCAAACCTAGGAACCCAACTGTAGCAAGTAATGTTCTTTTCTTCTATCAATATCAGGCAATTACATACCGCAGTAGTGGACAAAGTACAAGAACCTAAATACTCATCAGACTTGTGCCAGTGGCAGGACCAGTAAATTGCTTCCCTCAGCATCCTGGTGTGCATGTGTGTTTCTTTCCATTCTGTTAGTCAACTGAGGAATGAATGTAAAGAGGCTTTGTTCAAGCCATGCACTATCAAATTAATTAAAGAAATTGCTGTTATTACCAAATATTTATTTTTATCATTTTGCTAGAATAGAAATGGTGCTAATTATCTGAAACATATAACTTAGGAGCACTTCATTTACAGCTGTGAGTCTTTGGTGGGTGTGTGTGTCTGTTTGTTTCCTACTTGTGTGGCCATAGATGCAGACTTCTGTGAAGGCTGCTGATTAGTTATTCCCTGTGACTCACCCTACCTCAGAATCTTAGCAAGCCTAAGAGGAAGTAAAACTCTCTTCATTTAAGAAGGCAATATCTATCCACATAAGTGCACTGGCTTCTTTAGAGTTAGAACTAGATTTGGAGTTTTCAAGTGCACCCAACTGTATCTCTCTATTGGCCCAAGGCGCTGGTATTCTTCAACTAGTTCTCTTAAAAATAATAATAATTAATAATAAATTAATAGTGTGTTGGAGACTGTCTGTGGATGCTGATTGTCACAGCTATGTTCTGATTGCTCAGTTGGGACTTTGGGTGAACTCAAAAGTGCAAAGCTAGGACCTCATCAAGACAAAGCAAGGAAGTTCAGACATCCATTAGGTTAAACAGAATTTTTTTTAAAATAAATGTTTACTAGTATACTTCCCCACCCTTAAACCTATGTTTTTTTCCTTTGTACCCACAAGATCCCTTCTTTTCCCACATCTGCTAAACTTTGCATCTTCAGAAACTAAATTGGGAGCCTTAAATCACTTTCTAATTCAGGTTTGTTCAATATACTTTTATCTTAAAAGCACTCCTAAAGCCTCTGTAGCACTGCTGCGCACCACAAAGCTGTGCTGAAAGTGAAGCAGAGTCCCTTTGAAGCACACTGTTCGGTGTTCTTTATGCAGAGGTCCTTCAAGGGAATGGATGCTTCTCAGCCTGGTTGAGTGCTCACAGTGCTCAGCAGCGTGATAGGTTTCAGTTTAAAGAGTGTTGTTGAGAAGCTGAACAGGGAGCTGGTTTGAGGGTCACAAATCAGCTTCCTGAGCTGTAAAGTTTACAAAGTGGGGAAAGGGGGGAAATTGACACTTTTAAACTGCCTGTGTCTGTCTGAATTATGCTGCCCTTTCAAGCAGCAATTTGTGGTGCTTTGGGCACTTTCATGTCTCTCTTAACTGAGACCGGAAACAAATGAATTTTTAAAAAAACCCTAACATTTTATTTAAAAAGCCATGATTTAATAACAATAAACCATTAAGCATTAACGCTTAATAATAAAGCATTAGGCAGTGAGGCCAAATACACGGTCAGCATGCACCTGTAAACTAGGCATGCACGTTCTGATGTGACTTACCACTCCAACAGTTGCTTTGTGAGCGCTCATTTCTGCCCTTCCCCCACACTAACTCCTGCCTGCTTCTGACACTGGCATTATCATTCCATGGATTTAGGCCTTGCACCATTGGATACAATTGGCTTACATCTTGCCGCCGCTGTAGTCTACCAGTTGCATACTTCGCTCATCCAGTTTTTCTTCAATGGCTGATTTAAAGCTTCCCTCTGGGTTCTTCCTGCTCAGCTGGGCACAGTTCAGCAATTTATGGGAGGCTTTTTGTTTGTGCCTGTCAACTCCATTTCGAGCCAGACGAGGGCATTGTTCCTCCCCAAGCAGCAGTATTAATTGCAACCCAAATTGGCCATATTGTAAAGACTATTTTGGATCCCTTGCTAGCAGCCTTTGCCAGGTCAGCCTCTATCCATCCAAGGTCAGGTTAGCCTATGAGTCCCTAAGGACAACTGCACTGAAGTTCTGTTTTTAAAATCTAGCTACAGTTCACTGGAAGGGTTGTGTGAGAGCACAGATTTTTGGAAGACTGGTTTCCCTTAGACGTTGATTCTAACGTCAGGCAGTCCTCAACCTCAGAATTGTAAACAAATGTATCTGTAATTTTTTCCCCTCTGGGTTGCAGTGTATATAAACCTCTTGTAATCTGTACTGACTTTATCAGAGTCACTGGCTGCAAACAGACTTCCTCTTTTCTCCTGTTTTCCTTAGTAAGAACAAATCACATTCAGTATTGGGTTCAAACAGGAAAAATATTAATACTCCCTTGCAGAAGACTGTCCACTGAACTTGAAGTACCTCTGTTTCAATGAGTTAGTACATCTATTCATTTGTGCAGTTTTTGGTGTTTTTTGTGGCTTGTGTCAATGTGATTTGATATGCCTAGCTATTTGTGTTGTGGATTGTATCAGTCCTTCCACTGGGGACTTAAATTCTGGCCTACAAAAGAGCATACTTCCCACACCCATAAAGATTGGTTATGACCAGTGCCAGAATGATGGGCAGAGAAACTCACTTTAGGCAAACCTAGTTTCAAAGTCTGTGTTCTTATGTATAGCAAGCACAGCATTAGGGGAGTGGAGAGGAAGTATGGTCTAGAGGAATGAGCACAGAAGTATACATCAAGAAATCCTAAGCTCTAATGTCTGCTTTACCATCAACTTGCTGTGTGTGGCATTTGGCAAGACATTTAAGTTTTGTGTCGCTTCCTCCATTTGTAAAATGAGAATACTTATCTACCTCAAAGTGCCATTGTCGGGGTTGTATGATTCTTTGGAGATGTAAAATGCTATCTGTAGTCAGCGCTAAACATTGTTAGCTATCTATCTCTTGCAACCTTTAAAGATGTTCTTACTTATGTGAAGATCTATTGTAACAGTAAAACTGCAGTAGTTTCTGAGAAAAATATGGGTTTAGCCAATAAACTCTGGAAGTCCAGTTTTTGGATGATCAGCTAAAAAGAGAAATTGGCCCAATAAAAGATATTACTTCATCCACCTTGTCTCTCTAGAAAGAGATTCTTTGCATTTTCTTTTTGGCTAGCCGTGTACATGGAAATGTGCAGCTGCACAGTGTTAAGAACTTTTGCCTGACAAAGAGGGGGTGCTTGTCATTCATTGACTAAGATAGTTAAATAGGGTTTTGTTTTTTAATTATTACTTAGTCTGTGCTCCTCTATCCTTGTTTCTGCACTAGATGGGAGGATTGCTAGCCAGTGACAGCCATAGATGCCCCCTGAATTGGAACCTGGAGGGAAGTTATCCCCTCTTTGATTTTTTTGCCATTGATTCTTGTGCTACTTGGGAGAATCAAGGATGTCAGTATGTAAATCACTCTGCTAGCACACTTTGGGATAGAGGTTTTGATAACTGTTTATTGTTTGCCTCTTGAATTCTACTTCCAAGGAGAATCTGAATCTCTTTCTGAATCTCTGAACCTTGTATGTACTCCTTATTAATGACAAAGGAGAAACCAAGGTCTTATGCAACAGATGAACATTGGATATGATAGCTCTTATTCTTACAGCAGCAAACACCATCTGCTTAATACAGACTGACCCTTACTGTTGTATTTGAAATGGTTGATTTGGAGAGACAAATAATGTTGCAATATTCACACATTATGGCTTATGTTTATTTGGGTAAGTTGAAGAAATATCATATGCATTCTGGGATGTGTGTCAAGGGCATAGGCGCAGTTTGAAAATCTCTCTTGCCCACAAACACCCATGATGTCGAGAGAATACTGTATGTACTTGTAGCGCCCCCCCTCCACCTGGTTACCTCCTTTAATGCCAATCTGCTTACAGGTTTTGATGGACAGGTCTGGGTTCTTTTGGATCCCGCCACCCACTCAAGGGGGTATCTTCTTTCTTTTTTTCCTATGAAATTATTTGGCGGTGCCTCCACCCCCCTCGCTCCTTCCTGGCAGGGTCACCAGGGCAGCTTGGGCGGAAAATTCTAACTACAGAGTAATCCCTACTTACTTGCCAGATAGTTGGAGACTTCCAAGAAATAAAACAAACACAAAAATATATTCAACACAATAATTATATTAAACAGGAGACACATACAACGTAACAAGGTAAAACACTATTTTTAGGGTCACTGGTGCCCACACTGCAAATACCCATGACTTGATGTAGCATATGTAAAATTAGTGTCCCGTTGGTACGCGTACTTTGCTGTGGCCCTTGATGACCTGTGACCACAAAATTCTTCTCTGTAGTGGTTTAGCAGTGTGGCTGACTAGGTTCAGTACAGCCCAAAGGACTCACAAGTGGGAGAAGGTGGTAAATCCCTCCACAGATGTAATATGCAGCAGGTTATAAAATCCTCAAACCCTTACTCCCTGGCTTGAGGACACAGTTCAGGGAGTAGGGGGTCCCCAAAACAAATTCCCTGACTAACTAAAAGATGGTGCACGCAAAAACTCCATGAATGATCCTCAGATTCGAAGATGACTCTGGACTCCTCAGTCACTGCAGAGGGGCTGTTCTCTGTTGGCGGGGATCCTCCTCAGGCAGGAATCAGGCTGTGTCCGTCCCAGGATTTCCGATTTCCCCTCACCACAAAGGGGTGCAGGGCTCAAGGTGTGGGTTACACAACTACATTAACATCCAAACTGTAGCCTCCTAGCCCAGCCTCCAGTCACACACTCAGCAGGCAGCTTCCCTGGACTAGTAGACAGAGCAGAGCTGACCATGTGGTGACGGGTCTCACCTAGGGAGCTGGAGGGCGAACTCAGCCTGGCTGGGAAGTTTCCCAGCAAATGCTACAAAGTGGGAATCGTCAGTGGGGAAGGAAAAACCCAGCTGAGGGATCTGGTGCAGATCCCTAGAGGCCAGTTCTCAGGGGGAACCCTACATGCAGGCCTAGGACTCACCAGCTCCCCACGCAGCCAGCCCTGCCCTTTCCCTCGCTGGCTCCAGACTGTCTACAAAATGGCTTCTCCCTTGGAGAACCTTTCACTCCCTATTGGTTGCTGGGCGGACTCTGAGTCTGCCTTGGCTCCCCCTCCCAACCAGGGATAGTGTGCCTCTCCCTGAGCTGCCAGCAGACAGCGTCACAGGAATCTAGGTAATCTCCTTGGGGGATACATACTTAAATGCACAATCTCCTTCAATAAATAAACGGACATGAATTAAGTTATTTAAGTAACAACTGACTTATCTCTTTGCTTATGTGAAGTTTTACTTTTTACTCTGAAACTAAATGTATTGCAATGTAAAAAAAACTGTGTGCTTTGAAAAGCAAATAATTTATAACCCATATGCATTTGTATACTTGCTTTGAAAAGATCACAGATGTTCATTTGTGGAATGACTGATATGTTTTGGAGTCTGTGTTTGTGAAAAGTGTCCTGACCTCCTATTAAGGCCTAAAGTATGAAAACAATACCAAATACTTTGATTAGGTTATCAGGAAAAAACATATGAAATATATTTTTCTATTGAAAAAAGTGAGGATTTTTTGTTGATCTTTGAGAATTCTAAGGAACTTCTAAATCTTTGTTTTCACAAAAGAGAGGAAAAACAACCCTAAGATGCACTTTCTAATATGAAAATGCAACTCCATAACTTTTAGAATCTGTTTACTCATTCTTGTACATTGAAATACTTCAGTGAGTCACTTTATGCAGACGTTGTACGTAACGTATTTTTGTCTGTAGTGGTGGTATAGCCATGTTGGCCCAAGATATCAGAGAGACAAGGTGGGTGAGGTAATATTCTTTATTGGACCAATCAATGTATGTTGGTGAAAGAGACAAGCTTTTGAGCTACACAGAGCTGAAGAAGAGCTCGAATGCTTCTCTCTCAGCAAAAGGTCCAATAAAAGTTATTACCTTACCCATCCTGTCTCTCTAATATTTTTCTAAATAAACTGCATCTCATCTCTGATGTGTTTATTTGTTGAATTAAATGTGATCAAATTTACCTTATTTTAGATGAAGGCCTTGATAAAATATGGAGATAGGATGAACTGAACACTTGGATTTTTATCTGGTTGATTATGTATTTTATTATTTTTGCTTATATTCCCCCACCTAGTTGCATTATGGAAGTTATAGAGGCACACATTAAGAGGCGTAAATTGTAAACATCCTTTGAAAAATATTACTCATTTTATATTTTCATAATTACTTCATTATTATTTAATATATTTATACTGCAGAAGTTCACAGAACCATCAGTCAAGATCAGTGTCCTATATGCTGTACACATGTTCAGACTTGGGCCTTGTCTTTGCACATTGTTAGCTCGAGCTATAACTCAAGTTTTTCCCTTGTCCCAATTCCTGTCCACACACACAAATCTCTAGCTGGAACTAGGTGACCCCTCAGAGGGGATGGGTTGAAATTGGAGTGCTGCTGAAGCTCTAATCGTTAGTAATGCTGTGGGGATGCAGAAACGCAAGTTACAACAATTCCTCAATGGCTAATCTAATCGGTTTTCTAATCTAACCACTCTGAGTAGCTGGATTGGTGTTGCTACTAAGAGTGTTGCCACACTGAGGCCTGTCTACTCTAGGAAATTAAGTCAGTTTAAGTACATCACTCAGGGGAGTGAAGAATCCACATCCCTGAGCAGAGGTGAAAGTAAGCCGGTACGCCCCGGTATGGCGTACCGGTAAGAGCCGGTACGGCGTACCAGGACCGGCTTTCTGAGAGGGCAGTTTAAAGCCCTGGGGTGGCTGCGGCAGGGATTTAAAGGGCCCCGGAGCTCCAGCCGCTGCTACCTCCCCCCCCCACCCCCCGGGTCCCTTTAAATCCCGGCCTGAGCCCTGCTGCCAAAGCCCTGGGGTAGCGTCAGCGGGCCTCCGGAGGGGATTTAAAGGGCCGGGGTGGTAGAGGCGGCTGGAGCCCCAAGCCCTTTAAATCCCCGCCTGAGCCCTGCTGCCTGAGCCCTGGGGTAGCAGCGGCGGGGCTCAGGCTGGGATTTAAAGGGCCCCAGGGCAGTACCAGCGACTGGAGCTCCAGGGCCCTTTAAATCCCCGTCAGAGCCCCGCCGCCGTTACCCCAGGGCTCGGGCAGCAGAGCTCAGGCTGGGATTTAAAGGGCCCCGGAGCTCCAGCCACCGCTACTGCCCCGGGGCCCTTTAAATTCCCGCCCGAGCCCTACTGCCTGAGCCCTGGGGTAGCAGCAGTGGCGGGGCTCTGTTGGGGATTTAAAGGGCCCTGGAGCTCCAGCCCCCGCTACCCTATTTAAAGGGCCTGGGGCTCCGCTGTGGTAGCAGCTGCTGGAGCCCCGAGCCCTTTAAATCCCTGCCTGAGCCCTGCTGCCAAAGCCCTGGGGTAGCGGCGGCGCTCCGGAGGGGATTTAAAGGGCCGGGGCGGTAGCTGCAGCTGGAGCCCCAAGCCCTTTAAACCCCAGCCTGAGCCCTGCTGCCCGAGCCCTGGGGTAGCGGCGGTGGGGCTCCGGCAGGCATCTAAAGGTCTGGGGCGGTAACGGTGGCTGGAGCCCCGAGGCCTTTTAAATCCCCGATGGAGCCCGGCCACTGCTACCCCAGGGCTCGGGCAGCAGGGCTCAGGCTGGGATTTAAAGGGCCCCAGGGCAGTACCAGCGACTGGAGCTCCAGGGCCCTTTAAATCCCCGTCAGAGCCCCGCCGCCGTTACCCCAGGGCTCGGGCAGCAGAGCTCAGGCTGGGATTTAAAGGGCCCCGGAGCTCCAGCCACCGCTACTGCCCCGGGGCCCTTTAAATTCCCGCCCGAGCCCTACTGCCTGAGCCCTGGGGTAGCAGCAGTGGCGGGGCTCTGTTGGGGATTTAAAGGGCCCTGGAGCTCCAGCCCCCGCTACCCTATTTAAAGGGCCTGGGGCTCCGCTGTGGTAGCAGCTGCTGGAGCCCCGAGCCCTTTAAATCCCTGCCTGAGCCCTGCTGCCAAAGCCCTGGGGTAGCGGCGGCGCTCCGGAGGGGATTTAAAGGGCCGGGGCGGTAGCTGCAGCTGGAGCCCCAAGCCCTTTAAACCCCAGCCTGAGCCCTGCTGCCCGAGCCCTGGGGTAGCGGCGGTGGGGCTCCGGCAGGCATCTAAAGGTCTGGGGCGGTAACGGTGGCTGGAGCCCCGAGGCCTTTTAAATCCCCGATGGAGCCCGGCCACTGCTACCCCAGGGCTCGGGCAGCAGGGCTCAGGCGGGGATTTAAAGGGCTCGGGGCTCCAGCAGCTGCCACCACAGCGGAGCCCCAGGCCCTTTAAAGCTCTGCCAGAGCCCTGGGGTAGTGGTGGCAGCCGGGAGCCCCCAGGGCTCCTCAGTGATTTAAAGGGCCCAGGGCTCCGCTGCGGTAGCGGCAGCTGGAGTCCTGGGCCCTTTAAATGGCCCCCAAGCCCCAGGGCTCCCAGCCGCCTCTGCAGCTGGTAGCTTGGGGGTGATTTAAAGGGCTCCGGGATCCCAGATGCCACTACCGCAGCTGGAGCCCTGGCCCTTTAAATCAAGATTTAAAGGGCCCGGGGATTTAAGGCCCTGCCTCTTCCGGTTGAGGCCACGCCTCTTCCGGTGGAGGCCATGACCTCTGCTCAGGACTCTGGCGTACCGGTAAGTCTTCTAACTTACTTTCACCCCGGTCCCTGAGTGACATAGTTAAGATGACCCCAACCCCCAGTGGAGACAGTGGTTCCATCAAGCTAACCACTGCTTCTTGCGGAGGTGGAGTGCATATGCCAATAGCAGAACCCCTCCCATCTGTGTAGGTAGTGTCTACGCTGAAGTGAAGGAGGACTTGTGGCACCTTACGGACTAACAAATTTATTTGAGCATAAGCTTTCGTGAGCTACAGCTCACTTCATCGGATGCATTCACTGGAAAATACAGCGGGGAGATTTATATACACAGAGAACATGAAACAATGGGTGTTACCATACACACTGTAACGAGAGTGATCAGGTAAGGTGAGCTGTTACCAGCAGGAGAGTCGGGGGGGAGGGGGCAGAAACCTTTTGTAGTGACAATCAAGGTGGGCCATTTCCAGCAGTTGACAAGAACATGTGAGGAACAGCTGGGGGGAGGGGGTGCGGGAGCGGGGAATAAACATGCGGAAATAGTTTTACTTTGTGTAATGACCCATCCACTCCCAGTCTCTATTCAAGCCTAAGTTAATTATATCCAGTTTGCAAATTAATTCCAATTCAGCAGTCTCTCGTTGGAGTCTGGTTTTGAAGTTTTTTTGTTGAAGAATTGCCACTTTTAGGTCTGTAATCGAGTGAGCAAAGAGATTGAAGTGTTCTCTGACTGGTTTTTGAATGTTATAATTCTTGACATCTCATTTGTGTCCTTTTATTCTTTTACGTAGAGACTGTCCAGTTTGCCCAATGTACATGGCAGAGGGGCATTGCTGGCACATGATGGCATATATCACATTGGTAGATGTGCAGGTGAACGAGCGTCTGATAGTGTGGCTGATGTGATTAGGCCCTATGATGGTGTCCCCTGAATAGGTATGTGGACAGAGTTGGCAACGGGCTTTGTTGCAAGGATAGGTTCCTGGGTTACTGGTTCTGTTGTGTGGTTGCCGGTGAGTATTTGCTTCAGGTTGGGGGGCTGTCTGTAAGCAAGGACTGGCCTGTCTCCCAAGATCTGTGAGAGTGGTGGGTCATCCTTCAGGATAGGTTGTAGATCCTTGATGATGCGTTGGAAAGGATTTAGTTGAGGGCTGAAGGTGATGGCTAGTGGCATTCTATTATTTTCTTTGTTGGGCCTGTCCTGTAGTAGGTGAGTTCTGGGTACTCTTCTGGTTCTGTCAATCTGTTTCTTCACTTCTGCAGGTGGGTATTGTAGTTGCAAGAATGCTTGATAGAGATCTTGTAGGTGTTTGTCTCTGTCTGAGGGGTTGGAGCAAAAGCGTTTTATTGTAGAGGTTGGTTGTAGACAATGGATCGTGTGGTGTGGTCTGGATGAAAGCTGGAGGCATGTAGGTAGGAATAGCGATCAGTAGGTTTCCGGTATAGGGTGGTGTTTATGTGACCATCGCTTATTAGCACCCCTGTACACTGAAGTGGTGCAGCTATGCCGCTGTAGCATTTCAAGTATAGACAAGGCCTAAGTAATTGGACTGTAATGGAATAACCAATTTTAGCTAACTGTTGCAGTGACAACAACAGCTTCCTCTCTACCCCAAAGAGTTTACAATCTAAGGCCCCAATTCTGAAAATATTGACACATATGAGTAGTCATGTGGAGCTCAATGCCTGTAAAGTTAAGCATGTGTATAACCCTTTGCAGGATCAGGGCCAAAGAAAACGTTCACATTTAGAGGTATATATTTGTGTGAAAAATCACTATTGCAGTCTCCTACTGCACCCTCCAAAAGGAAAGTTAAATATGCAGTTTCAATTACAGATGCAATCTTTTGTAATCACAATTCTTCAGGAACCTTGATATTCTCGAATTTTATTTTGTGTAGAAATTGTACTCAACTTGGAATAAGTATTAGCTTAACAGTAGTGTATAGATTTTAAAGATCTAAGAATGGATTACAAAATGAAGGACTCATCTCTGTCAGAAACTTTTAAATGTTTCTGCTGTGCAAACTCAGATGGTTGTGAGTCTATTTAATAACAGCTCTGGCAACCAGATCTCTTTTATGTGAAGTGTACTTATCTTTGTCTCTACATGAAAAAAAGCTGTTACCAAAATTGATGTGTAAACATTGTATTAGGGAAACAAGTATTTCCGTGTAAATGTGTGGTTTTATTTGAATTTATTAGCTTTGAACCGTGATTAATAATATGAGATAAGAGCATCAAAATTATAGATGTTTAAAATACGTGAGTGTTGGTTACGGGAATCACAGTCCTTGCTTCTGTTCATGTGAATATGGTTTAACTAACAATAATTTTGCATGGGACAGTGTGGTTTGTAGTTATTTTTATTATGCCCCAGAGAATGTAATGAGGTGACAACAAACAGCCATGTCCAGTTTTAAGTGCTTTTCTGATGTTGTCTTATACAGCAATTTAAAAAAAGTTGTATGAAGCCAGTTTACATTTTAAATGGCTTAATCCCAGGAGTCCCACTGTGCCTGGCACCCCCACCTCCCTACATACTGCCCCATACTCATTGACAAGAACTTTGCAAAAATCTCATTGGAGCATTGTAGTGTCTATTCTTCTCCACAATAAAGCCTTCCCAGTGGTGTCAGTGGAAATAGAGTGAATCTGACACTGTATGAGCCTAGTTAGCGTCCCTGTGCTTTTGCTGAAACAGAATCCCAGAGCTGGGATACAGGCTCCTTTGCACTTTCTGGCCTTTCTCTGCTTCTGCACAGTGGAATAATTGTCTGAAGCAGGGGGGAAGAAGGACAGAATACAGAGGGTTGAGGAGAAAGGGAGAGAAATAAGGAAAGGCTGTGTGGAACTGAGCTATAAGCGTAAGGTAAAAATGAACTGCATAACAGCATTGCCATCTTGGATTTAATATCAAGATGTGGATGCACTTAAAGGTCAAAGAGTCCTGTGGCACCTTATAGACTAACAGACTTATTGGAGTATAAGCTTTTGTGGGTGCATCCGAGGAAGTGGGTATTCACCCACGAAAGCTTATGCTCCGATATGTCTGTTAGTCTATAAGGTGCCGCAGGACTCTTTGCCGGTTTTACAGATCCAGACTAACACGGCTACCCCTCTGATACCTGAATAAGGTCAGTTACTGAAAACTCTTATCTCCCATCAACCCCTGACCTGCTGGGTTCCTGTCTCTCTCCTAGCAGCAGAAGACAGAAAACATATACTCTTTCATTGTAGACATTAAGAGTGGAGTAAAATCTGGCTGCTTCAATTAACATCAGGATACAGAGGTAATTATAACCCTAATTTTTAAGCATATGCCTAATTTGAAGCATATGAGTGGTTCTATTGACTTCACTGGAGATTGCTCACCTCTTAAAGTGAGGACATACTGAAGCAGTTTGTCAGGGCTGACTGTCCAATCCTCCAGGCTTTAGTCATACAAGACTTCAACACGCAAGTAAGTGTTGAAGGATCAGGCCATTACTGATTTTGCGTACATTATTTAATATTGTATACTCTCACCTGTACCAGCCCATTTCTTTTCTTCATCCTCTTCCCTCTCCCTTTATTCTAGCAATTTCAGCTTGATCTGTTGGGTATCTCTTGATTTTGAAAACATTTTGGAGGTTTGGCTTTAGTCTGAAAATTTCAGATGTCATGAAAAAATATGTCAGAGGGGTGTTGGAGCTGAACTTTGAACCTCAAATTCCCCAAGATAATTTTGGCAGGATAAATGCTAGCTGGCTTTTGAGTTTTATCCATAGACTATATAAAGCCTCACTGCAGACTGACAAAGGATTGGAATTCCCATAAAATATTTGAATGGAAACTAGTGGCTTCTGTTAAAAAAAAAAAAAAAAAAAAAAAAAAAAAAAAGGGAAGGCCTGTTCCATTTAGTGTAATAAAAGCCTCAAGATGTAAGTTTGCAAATATTTATTTTTCTCACTAGTTTTGATAAGATTCTGCAAATTGGCTAACCAATTACTGTTGTTACGGAGAGCACGCAGAGTGTGCTAATCTAAATGTTAATACATTCGTAGCGTTTCATTCTGTTCTGTGAAAAGAGAAAGTAGGGCGGGGGAACCTTCTTGGTTCTAGTTATTATAATTATGTCACGTTTTGTTTTTGTTTTTCTTAAATGAGCTTGTTTCGGTTTTACTGAAGCCTGTTAGGTGGGCTAATAACTTTAGAATTTGGCATTCCATGTAGCTCTGCCACATGCAGCAAAGAATTGGGCAGGTAAAGGCCTTTGGAAATTGAGCATTCCTGTAAATCCTAAAAAAACCAACATTATAGATTTCAAACTGCGAAGAAAGAAATGATAAATATTTAGGTAACTTGAAGATCACTGTTTCCCTGCTTTGCTATGATGAAATTAGTTTTTATAGACTCTCTCTGGTATGTCATGAGCACAGTGGCACAATTTAGCAAACACTAGATGAATACCAACTACTCTATAAATAGAGATAGTAGAAATTCTAATTCTGATAATGTCCTTGATGGACTGTATGAAAAATCAGAATTAAAATTTTGGCTTTTCTGGAGGCATGAGGAAGGATCAGAATTTTTTTTTTATTGTTTTGGCATGGGTAGAACAAACAATAGAAGAGGGTTTTAAAATTCTCCACATCTTGAAGAGAGTTTACATTGAAATATGGCAATAATGTAATAAGCAAAATTAAATACTATAATCTCTACTTGTTTAACCAAATTTTCATGGATTGATCTGACATTATGTTGCAACTTCACATGAGCTAATTTTGAGCAATTATTTGAAGATATTCTCCAAAAAAGGGATAAACTGTGCATAGTAAGCATACATTAAAGCAGTGGTTTTCAAACTGTGGGTCGCGACCCAGAACTGAGTCATGGAATGGAAGGGACTGGGTTGCGGCAGCTCTGGTCAGCACTGCCTACTGGGCTGTTAAAAGTCCCATCAGCGGTGCTGCCCGGCTAAGGCAGACTAGTCTCTACCTGTTCCGACACCACGCTGCACCCCAGAAGCGGCCAGCAGCAGATCCAGCTCCTAGGCAGGGGGCCCACAGGGCTCCGCGTGCTGCCCCTGCCCCGAGCACTGGCTCCACACTCCCACTGGCCGGGAACCAATGCACACCTCCGCCTAGGAGCCAGACCTACTGCTGGCTGCTTCTGGGGTAAGGCACAGTCTGTGGTGCCAGGACAGGCAGGAAGCCTGCCTCTGCATCCCCATTGTGCTGCTGACCAGGAGCCACCCAAGGTAAGCCTGCACCCCAATCCCCTGCCCCAGCCCTGATACCCCCCACAAACCCAGAGCCCATTCCTGCACCCCAAACCCCTCATCCCTGGCCCCACCCCAGAACCTGCATCCCCAGCCCAGACCCTGACCCCATCCCACACCTCAAACCCCTGCCACAGCCTTGAGCCCCCTCCCACACCCTGAACCCCTCATTCCTGGCTCTACCCCATAGCCCTCACCCCAAGCCTCTGTCCCAGCCGTGAGCCACTCCAACACCCCAAACCCCTCATGCCCAGCTCTGTTGGGTCGCAGGCATCAACAATTTTCTTCAACTGGGTTGCCAAAAAAAAAGTTTGAAAACCACTGCATTAAAGGAAGAATTTTCATCTGAAAGAGTATGTGTATTTTAAATCCTACAGCTGCTGCTCCTGCTCCTTAAAGTGTGCAGTGGATCTGAAAAGTGACTATAAAAATATCATTTGTGACAAAGCTCTGTCCTTGCCTCCATGGGTCCCACATTTCCTGGCAGATTTCGCTAGCCTCAGAGGCTCACTGTGACCCTCCACGTAACCCTTCTTTCTCTAGAGACAAGGGTCACAGTCTACTGAGCCATTTTCATCATAAGCCGGTGAGGGAGGTGAGGAGAAGTTATCCTTCCTTGCACAGTCTCTGTTGTCTCCCAGTCTCAGTGATTAATCAGGGGGCAACAGTGTGTGTGTGGGGGGGAGCCCAGGCCCACCCTCTACTCCAGGCTCCAGCCCAGGGACCCTAATAGTATCAGCTATGGTAGCTAACCTTTTAGCAACATGACATGTACGATTCCCTGGGCTACTTTCCCCACAGCAGCCCTCACTTCATCAAGCTCCACTTCACCCTTACCTCAGGGCCTCCTTCCTTGTGCCTGATATGGTGTGTACTACTCAGCCTCTCCAACAGCATAACTTCCTTCCACAGCACCTGACATGCACACCCACCTGACTGACTGGGAGGCTTTTAACTTAGTTTCAGCAAGCCCCTGATTGGCTTCAGGTGTCCCAATCAACCTAGCATTCTCCCTGCCTTCTGGAAAGTTCTTAATTGGCCCCAGGTGTCTTAATTGATCTGGAGCAGCTTCCATTTCATTTAACCTGGTACCAGAGATTTGTTTAGCCTGGAGCTAATATATCTATCTCCCACTACTTTTCTATAGCCATCCGGCCTTGCCCCGTCACACATTGTAATATGTATATTACTGCTATCTGTATGTATTTCAAATATTTATTTAGTTTTTACTTCTGCAAATTCAATAGAAGTGAGGAACAGTATTTTATATTTTGTTCTCCCTCACGAATCATCAACAAAATGGTCATCTGTTTTCTGAGTTCAGTCTTTATTGTTGGTGTTGATACATGGAAAAGGGAGGGCACAACTTGGTTATTTAGTTCTCCTAAACTTTACAGCAAGAGTCTGGACGTTATGTTCCTGTGAAATGCCCCTATATCCATCTTAGAGGATCTCTTTGTGGAAGCAAGATCAGAGTCATCTACCACTGATGTGGCCTGATCCTCCCACATTGCCATCTCAAGTATGCTTTAAGGTACAAAGACACATTTGTCCCATCTTTATTTCAGAGTTCATCAACTTGCTCATTGCAAAAAGAATTCAAAATGAGGTATGCAAGTGCAATTCTACCTCTGCTAGAGGAAGGTGATATACTGAGATACTGCGCTCATACTGGGATACCAAAACAACAAAGTTTTTTACCCACGAAAGCTTATACCCAAATAAATCTGTTAGTCTTTAAGGTGCCACCGGACTCCTTGTTGTTTTTGTGGATACAGACCAACACAGCTACCCCATGATACTATCCCTCCCACCAGACGCATCTTATGTTTGCCAGTTCACAATGTTCAGGCTGGCACTGGGGAAATGTTTGTGTTGTACACACAGAATGGGAGTGAATATTTTCCCCTTACCCGGATGACTGGCTGATCAAGGACTTCACTTTAGAAGGAATCTAAGCATCAATCTGTACCATCATCAGAGGGCTGGAGTCACAAGTGTTCATTCTAAACTTCCCAGGTACTTGGCTAGAACCCAAGAGACAACTGGGATCCTGGTAGACTTGGTTTGACTCAAGACCAGATCCGTGACATTGGAAATCCAGCAAATAGGATTTGTCAGAGTTAACCTGTTTAAATAAGAATCAGGCTTTAGATGCCAGGCCGTATGGCTACAGTAGTATTTGTGATATCTATAGCATACCTCCACATAAAAGCACCCCTCTATGGACTTTGAGGACTTAGAGGTGAAAAAGCACATATAAGTAACCACCACATCTGGGTAATAGACTCCTTCCAAGACTCACAGTCTAGGTACGCTTTACACTGAGGAATGGATTTCCAGATCTGTAGTAGTATAGTAATTGCAGATGCACCCATCCCGGAGAGGGTGCCCACAATGGAGAAATTTGGACCAAGATTTAAAAAACTAGCTGCCTAAAGTGAGGTTCCTAAATTCATATGTAGGTGTCTAAATGGCCTGATTTTTCAAAGATATTGAGCATCCAGCCAGCCACCAGTTACTTTAACTAACACAGTGCCTTTTCCTTGGCTCTGTTTGGTAGCAAAAATCCTGACCAAGCTCAGAAGAGAGACAGCGTCTATGGTCTTAACAGCTTCTTACAGCTGAGGCAAATCTGATTTTTAAACCTGGGTGACTGATAGTAACTGATCCCATGAAGCTCTGCATCTCACCTCATCTGATCGCAAAACCAGGTACAACCTGACCTAGGCTTTCTGTCCCTGTCATTATTGCTTCTGAAATCTCTCAGCTGGTTCAGATATATCCACTTGAAGGGCATATCACTGTAAATTAAAATAATAAAAGATTCTAGTCTTCATTAATTTACTGAAACATCCTTTATTCAAGTGCCACCTCTTCATCTATCCTACAACCACTCAGAACAGAATATGGAAGGGTTGCAGACCTAACTGGATGAGCAAGCATCTCCAACAGATTATTAAGAGAAAGCAGGAAGCTTACAAGGAATGGAAGATGGGATGGATCAGCAAGGAAAGCTACCTCTTGGCAGTCAGAAAGTGTAGGGGAAAAAGGGAGAGCTGCCAAAAGCCAAGCAGAGTTGGACCTTGCAAAGGAAATTAAAACCAACAGTAAAAGATTCAATAGCCACACAAATAACAAGAAAACAAGGAGTGAAGAAATAGGACTGCTAAGCACTGAGGATTAGGTGAAGATTGAAGATGATCTAGGCATGGCCCAACACCTAAGCAAATACTTTGTGTCAGTGTTTAATAAGGGTAATGAAGATCATAGGAGTAGCAGCAGGGTGGCAAATGGAAATGAGGATATGGAAGTAGAAATTACCACATCAGAGGTAGAAGTCAAATTCAAACAGCTAAATGGGACCAAATCAGAGGACCCAGAAAGTCTCCATCTAAGAATATTAAAGGAACTTGCAAGCCCAATAGCAAGGATTTGTAATGAATCTGTAAATTCAGGAGTCATATCTTACAACTGGAGAATTGCTTATATACAAGGTTTAAATTCAGCAGAGCTGTCTGGAGAACAGCTCCAGTAAATATTTCCAAGCCTGTGGGAGCCCCAGAGCTTCCCACGGGGCTGAAGCCCCGAGCCTCTGGGAAATACTCAATGAGAATTTAAGTCCTATTACTATATTACCTATTTTTAAGAAAGAGGAAAAAAAGTGATTCCAGAAACTTCAGGCCCATTAGTTTGACCTCAATTGTATGCAAGATATTGGAACAAATTTTGAAAGAGAAAGTAGTTAAGGGCATAGAGGTAAATGGTAATTGGGATAAAATGTGACATGTTTTTTCAAAAGGTCAATCGTGCCAGACCAGCCTGAGCTCTTTCTTTGAAAAGATAACTGATTTTTTTTAGACAAAGGAAATGCATAGATCTAATCTACTCAGATTTCAGTAAAGCATTTGACACAGTTCCACATGAGAAATTATTAGTTAAATTGGAGAAGATGAGTATTAATATAAGAATTGAAAGGAGGATAAGGAACTGGCTAACGGGGAAACTACAATGGGTCGTGCTGAAAGGATGGAGTGTACCAGTGGTACTCATGGGAGAATTCTGTGCCACCGTGCACGTGCAAAATTCATGTCTCTCACAGATTTTCCCCACACCTTCAGAAAATACATTCTTCTGGGGAGGCACTGCAATTACACCTTTTGGCCACCAGGGCTGCTGTGGCACCAGAAGAGAGGACAGCCAGCTCAGCCAGCTGTGCAGAGGGAGGCTAGGTGAAGAGGCATGGGATATGGGGAAGATGGACACACAGGGCTGCTGGGGGGGGGGGTCACATAGACTAGGGTTCAGAAGGGCTAGTGTGGGGGGGCAGATTGAGGTGGAGGCACAAGAGCTAGTGGAGTGACAGTACTGAGCCGGGGCTGAATGGGAGTGAGGGTGCAATGACACATGGGGACAGGGAGTGGGGGAGCACAGAGCCACATAGGGACAGGAAAGAGGGGTGGCTAAAAGGGGTGCAGGGACACATGGGGATTGGGGAGGGAGGTGCAGGGACACATGGGGGAAGGGCAAATGTACCTGACTGAATGGGAGAGAATACAGGTCAGCCAGGGTCTGTATGGGGATTGCTCCCCAACTCCCTAACAATCCTCGCCCCCCAAAAAACTATTTCATACTTCTCCCACCCACACACAACAACTCTCCAAGTTCACACCCAGGCTCCTTCACAGCAATTATTTCCCTTTTCCTCAGTTCCTCCATTACCCCTGACTCCCCCAAACCTTTGCACTGCTTCTGAGGGAAGTACGTTTCAGTATTGTATTTTAAATGAATTATTACTCAGAGTTCTGTATTAATATTCCTAACAAGGAATCTATTTATTAAACATTTCCTGAATATTTTTTGCTGTCTGTATTGTTACAGATATACTTTTTGACAGGTATTTTGAAATAAATTACCAAAATAATTGAAACTAGCATGATTACACTGTATTATTTTAACACACAAAATATGCAGAATTTTAAAATAC
This sequence comes from Eretmochelys imbricata, assembly GCF_965152235.1. NCBI lineage: Eukaryota > Metazoa > Chordata > Testudines > Cheloniidae > Eretmochelys > Eretmochelys imbricata. The sequence continues at coordinate 78,641,388 of NC_135573.1, forward strand.
TGTGTACAGAATTTTTATTTTTTTGGTGCACAATTTGCCCAGGAGTACCTTTCCTCAGGGATTGATCTTGGGACCAGTCCTATTTCATATTTCATTGATAACCTTGGCACAAAATGTGGGAGTATGGTAATAAAATTTGTGGATGACATGAAGTTGGGAGGTATTGCCGATATGAAGAGGACCAGAATATCGTACAAGAAGATCTGGACAACCTTGAAAACTAGAATAATAGAAATAGGATAAAATTTAATAGTGCAAAGTGCAGGGTCATGCACCTAGGGGCAAACAACAAGCCTTTTTGCTATAAACTGGGGATGCATCAGTTGGAAGTGACAGAGGAGGAGAAAGACCTGAGTGTATTGATTGATCATAGGAAGACTGTGTTGCCAATGTGATGTGACTGTGAAAAAGGCTAATGCAATTCTAGGATGCATATTTCCAGTAGAGATAGGGAAGTGTTAGTACCATTATACAAGGCACTGGTGGGACCTCATCTGGAATACTGTGTGCAATTCTGATCTCCTACGTTTAAGAAAGATGACTTCACACTGGACCAGGTGTGGAGAAGGGCTACTAGGCTGTCCAGAGGAGTAGCGAGCCTGCCTTATGAGAACAGACTCAAGGGGCTTGGCTTGTTTAACCTAACCAAACGAAAACTGAGGGGAGATATGATCTCTCTCCATAAATACGTCAGAGGGATAAATACCATGGAGGGAGAGGAGTTAAAGTTGTGCCAGTGTTGACACAAGACCAAATGAATATAAACTGTTCCATCAACAAGATTAGGTTTGAAATTAGATAAAGGTTTCTAACTATCAGAGGAGTGAAGTTCAAGAACAGCCTTCCCGGAATGGGGGGAAGTGGTGGAGACAAAAAGACTAACTGGCTTCAAGACGGAGCTTGATAAGTTTTTATGGAGGGGATGGTATGATGAGACAGCCTAAAACAGTATGTGGCCCATATGCAACTGCTAGTTGTAAATATCCCCAGCAGTTGGAGATGGGATACTAGATGGGGAGGGCTCAGGTCAGATTGGCAGAGACCCTGGCGGGGAAGGGGGTTGTCTTCCTCTGCGGCAAGGGTCACTTACAGGTTTAAACTGGAGTAATGGTGGATTTTCTGTAACTTGAAGTCCTCAAATCATGATTTAAAGACTCAAGTAACTCAGGCAGATATTATGGGTCTATTACAGGAGTGGGTGGATGAAATTCTGTGTCTTGCAATGTGCAGGAGGTGATGTAGATGATCACAGAGGCCCCTTCTGGCCTTAAAGGCTATGAGTCTGAAGTCAAGGAATAGGCAGACAAAAACAGTCACTAAAGTTAATGATGTGTGTATTGCTAGACTCTTCCTCTTCAGTCAATCTACTGTAAGATGAAGAGGGAAGTAGCGTGAAGAAAGAGACTTTGATGAGGAGTATTGTCAATGGGCAATTGTTTTTTCTAGATCATCTCACGTTCCCCCACCCTACATTAATCAGAACTGAATGTGGATGTACTGAGCCAAATTTTTAGTGTAGATACAGAATTTTAAAATGAATGTACAAAAAAAACAGTAACTCTTAAAATCATGACAATTACAAATACACACACATCAAATTACCCAGTAAAGGAGTAGAATCCAGATCCTCTTTATCAGAAATTAGTACAACTCTAATAGCATCTCTTTACAGCAGTGCTAAGCAATAGCAAGTCTGTCCTGTGAGAAGTTCTGATACGGGGGTAGGTAGGCATCATATCAAGATCCTTTATAGCACGTGTTTTCTGGCAGATGTCGTGGAAGCCAGCCACCACCCGACAATATTAGCACTTAGTGCTAGTACTACAGGCAGGATGGCAGCGTGTACCTGAAGATACTGATATTAATCACCACAGTTGCTATTGTAGTACTGTGATTTTTTAGCCCCTTTGTTTAAAACAAATAATAACATGGGTGGTAACAGCTCCTTAGTTCAATTTGAACTTTTTCAATATAAGGCAATTATACTCAGTGAGACTTAGTTTTGAATTAGATTATCAAGAAAAATGGTGGAAAAAATAGAAACAGTCCTTATCCAGCATGCACTTGGTAGAAACTCCCAGGAGGGAGCCGGTTAAACTGAATGCTACTTTATTGCTGTAATTGTTCCTAGCAATTGAAAGGTGCAGAACAGGTACTTGTATGGGATGGATCAGATATGTAAAGGTGTGATATGCTAATTAATTGAACAGTTCAATAGAGAAGTTACTGGATGATGGACTTGTAGTAGCAACGCAACAGTTAGAACTGCAGAATTCTATCTTCATTCCACTGTAATTTGATTTAAAAATTCCCTGGGAGCTGAAATTTTTCATGCTTCATCTTACTCCAAAAGTGAGGGGCATTTGTAAAAGTTGATACTTTGATATTTTTACTGATATGGTAGTCATAATGCCCACTTTAAAAAAAAATAAAAAAAAAATCAGAGATTGCAAATAAGGAAATGAAGTAAAATGGTTGCCATTTGCCAATAATAATTAACACACAAATACAGACTAACACGGCTGTTACTCTGACGCAAATACCACAGTTCTTTCCTATTCTATGCCTAGTGGGGAACTGATCACTTAGATACTTGTTAGCAAAAGCTAATTTGTAATTGTGGCCATTGTAACACACACACACACACACACACACACACACACACACACTCGACCAGAGGTTGGATATCTGAATTGCTTCCAGTTGTTTGAAGGAATGTATCAGAAGGGCATTCCAATCAAGTGGAAATAGTTCACAGTTTGGTTCCAAAAGCACTGTGTGAATCCCTTTACACAAGCTGCTAGACATTGTCTCTTTTATTTGTCAATCTGGTTCACAGACCTCTTCCCCAACTGTACATTTTTCAGTTATTTGGGCTTTTCATAATCATGTTTAAAAGTTTATCAATTTATCTGCAATTACTAATCACTCAGATTCATGGGATGCTAATTGCAATTGAAATCCCCCATTCAGAAAACTTGTGTCATGGGATACTAATATGGGCTTTACAAAGCTGATGAGACTTCTTTTTCAACTTGTGAGCTTAAATTTCTTACATAGAAGGTTTAACACTTCTGCAGTGTTAAACTCCCCAAGTGAGCCATCTTCAGTCTTTGTCAATTGATCACCAAATAGAAATACTACATTCTCTAAGGATAAAGTGGTGCTGTGAACCCATTCTAAAAGCTAGTGCTAGAATTCAACCTTAATCAGTTAGTCATCCTGCCAACATTCTTTGCATACCCATCTTAGCAAGGCCCTTCTCCGCAAAATCAACATGAAAGGGAGTAGACGAAAAGCTTTAGAAAGTGCACCCAGCTTTTTGTTTCTTTTGTAACCAATACACTAGGTTTTGTTATCTCCAAGACAACCATGTCTAAAAGGTTGTCTGACTGCATCTCTCATTGCTGTTCTGTAATAGGCTTGCTGGTAGGTCTGCTTCTGCAGCCAACCTCCAGTCATGTTTTATACGGGAGAGTTTAGAACAGCCACATAAGTGCGTAGGGTACCTGTATACTCTTGCAAGAGCAGTGTAGCTTGGAATCAGGCTTAACACAAGACTTAAAATGTTTGGTTTATCGGTATTAAAGAAATTTTGGGTATCCGAACTCTTCTGTCTCCTAATGATTTTGTGACTGGACTGTCCCAACTCTTTGTTATAACAGTATAACATTTTGGCCCATTGTGAATTTAAAATTAAGCATTCTACTGCCACTGAATGAAGGAACAATGTGGGTGAGGGAATATCTTTTTTCTTGGACCATCTTCTGTTGGCAGGAGACGAGCTTTTGAGCTTACCCAGAGCTCTTCTTCAGGTGATGGGAGGCACATTTTACCATTTATTCTGCCTGCTCTTTGCTGCATTAACATGTCTTTGTATTTTTCTTACATCATTGCAAGTCATAAATTTAAGCTTAGACTGTCAAAACATACACATACTTTTGCATGTCCATGCTCACCTGCCCTCAGAACTTTCCTAATGGCAGGTTATACCACGTTTTGCTCAGAAAGAGCTAATGGTTGGGAGCGCTAAGGGTTCCTGTGGCTGCGTTTCAGGAGCTGTTAAGTCAGTGGTTTTGAAACTTCAAGCTATGGAAATTTCTGCTAGTCACCCCAAGAGTGGTGACTGTTATAGCGATAGGGAACAACAGTTACAGATAGATAAATATCTCTGTTTATTATCAGTAGCAATATCTCATATGATGCATTAATAATACATTAATGTTTTAAGTATGCAAAAAAGATACATGTTCACAAATTTTATGGAGAATGTTTAACAGAATATTGTATATTGCAGACACCACATACAAATAGACACTGAAATAAGTATAATGGTCCCTGGAAAAATCATGGAGCAGTTCCTCAAGGAATCAATTCTGAAGCACTTAGAGGAGAGGAAAGTGATCAGGAACAGTCAGCATGGATTCACCAAGGGCAAGTCATGCCTGACTAATCTAATTGCCTTCTATGATGAGATAACTGGCTCTGTGGATGAGGGGAAAGCGGCTGTCCAGTTTTGGGCCCCACACTACAAGAAGGATGTGGAAAAATTGGAAAGAGTCCAGAGGAGGGCAACAAAAATGATTAGGGGACTGGAACACATGACTTATGAGGCGAGGCTGGGGGAACTGGGGATGTTTAGTCTTCAGAAGAGAAGAATGAGGGGGGATTTGATAGCTGCTTTCAACTACCTGAAAGGGGGTTCCAAAGAGGATGGATGTAGACTGTTCTCAGTGGTAGCAGATGACAGAACAAGGAGTAAGTTGCAGGGGGGGAGATTTAGGTTGGATATTAGGAAAAACTTTTTCACTAGGAGGGTGGTGAAACACTGGAATGCGTTACCTAGGGAGGTGGTGGAATCTCCTTCCTTAGAAGTTTTTAAGGTCAGGCTTGACAAAGCCCTGGCTGGGATGATTTAGTTGGGGATTGGTCCTGCTTTGAGCAGGGGGTTGGACTAGATGACCTCCTGAGGTCCCTTCCAACCCTGATAGTCTATGATAATGAACAATTAAATCAATGTAGCAGTGTATTCAGTCACGGGCATTTTTATGGCTATAGTATCTTAATTTTTCACAAGCATTGATGAATTTATCTTCACACACACCCCTGAGTTGAGGTGTTATTATTATCTGTCTTGTGCACTGACTGAGGCAGAGTTGATGTGGAAAAACAGTATGTGATCACATAATTAAAGATTAGATCATAATGCATATGTAAAAGAGGACTGAATTAAGGCTGCATGAACAACCATAAATTTGGTATTTCTTTAACCTTTGAGTGTTCTGTCATTTGAGCTAACTGAGTAACAGGTGGTAATAGTAGGCTATTGTCCTCTGTGTCGGCTATCTACTGGAAGGGTGAGATAAACACTTGCCAGTGGGCAACAGAGGAATATTTGGACTCAGACATCATGGGTTCTAACCCATGTTCTGGAGGGGAGTGTTCTCTAGTGGTTAGACACTTCTGCTCCTGTCCCCACTAGCCTATGGCCTTCATCTCCTATCCTCTAGCAATCCCTTGAATCTGTCTCTATTGCATTCTCCCCCCCCCTCTTTTGTTGCTGTCCCATCCCCTATTCTGTACAATGCCCCCTCTGCTTTGGTCCCTGTTTTCCCCTTCTCTTATCCCTTCTTTTTCCCTCCCCAAATCCTCACCTTTCTCCCTTCAACTCAGGCTGCTTCCTCCTTCTCCTCCTCACTGCCTGGGTCTGCGAGAGGAGAATTGAGAACACAGGAGAGACTGTTTCCCTTCTTTCAGTGCTGGTGTGCGGCGCCATCAGCCAGGAGGAGAATCGCAGCCCCAGGCTGGAACATGCTCATTGAGCTTTGTGGGGGTGGAGCAAGCTCATAGTGTTTAGCATGGAACTCTGTAGGAGTGGAGCATTCTCAGTGGAGATAGAATGTTCACTGAATTTTGTTGCCAGCCTCTGCTGAGCATATGCAAATGGCTATTTTCAGACTGAGGTGTATAATTCAACCAGATTTTTTCAGGGAAGCAAAAGACACTCCTTCAACACCAGGGTGATTGCTATACTAGATTTCAAGTCCCTGCTCCCAAGCATAGTGGAGTCCAAGCATAGAGGAGCCTCTTAGATCAACAATTGTAAGAATTTTTTTAACACTTTTTCTCCTAACCTCATTCTCAGGAGTAGTTGAACCATTTTGCTGAAACTTTTTAAAAAATTTAATCCAGGGTAGCATGGAAAATTTCAGCCAGAATGGTTGAAGTTTAGCAAAGTTTTATAAGCTATTGAAAAAAGGAGGATCTTTTATATTAGAAGGGTTTAGGAAACCTTAACTAAATGTGATGCTGCCAGATGTGCCTATAAGTATATACATTCCCATCTGTTTGAAATCACTAAACTGGTCTAAACCCTGTTGCAGACAATTAATGTATTCAAACTTCACACACTGGCATCTTCAAGGTAAATTGGCTCCCACTGACTTTCAGCTTTGCATGTAGATGGAAGCACTAAGGCATTTGTTAGCATGTGTTAATGAAGTTTTTGTGCTCTGTGCCATTGATGAGATCAAAACATATTTGTGGGTGTGAGCATTACCATAAATAACTTGAAAGAAATCTCCCGTTCTTCTTTGCTTGCAGTTATGGAGACCAATTCTTGTACTCCCTAAACATTGTCTACATTAGGATTTTTCTAAATTTTTCTACCAATGCTACCAGTAGCTCCACTGTACTCACAGGAGAAATGGTGCAAGTTCTAGCATAGACCAGGCACCCTTAGTAGCTGGTGGTTTAAGAACTGTCATCTAGACTTGGTCTGAGCAAGATTATATGGCAGGGATTGGCAACCTTTGGCACATGGCCTGCCAGGGTAAGCCTCCTGGCGGGCCGGACCGGTTTGTTTACCTGCCGCATCTGCAGGTTCAGCCAATCGCGGCTCCCACTGGCCGCGGTTCGCCAGTCCAGGCCAATGGGGGCTGTGGGAAGCGGCGGCCAGCACATCCCTCGGCCTGCACCGCTTCCCGCAGCCCCCATTGGCCTGGATTGGTGAACCATGGCCAGTGGGAGCTGTGATAGGCCAAACCTGTGGACGCGGCAGGTAAACAAACCACCCAGACCTGCCAGGGGGCTTACCCTGGCAGGCCACGGGCCAAAGGTTCAAGATCTCTGTTATATGGCACAGTGCTTGAAACACCAACGTCTGCTTGATGCCCTGTCGATACTAGCGCTCCCATTTTCCTACCGTTGGGGTAACAATGGTGGGGAATTTTAGAGAGAAAAATCCTAGGGGCAGAGCCTCATCTTGTGTAAACTGTCATATCTCCATTGACTTTCCCCCTAATATAGACAAATAAGAGCCAATTCTTGTAGTCCTCATTCACGCAAAACTTCCTTTGGAGTCAGTTGGAGTTTGTATAGTCAACTGGAGTATTTGCAATATTCTCTTGCTTTCCTTTAGTGTCATCTTTGCAGATCCAGTGACTTTATTCTACAGCAGTGACTATATATTTCCACAGAAATCTTTTGATTGTTGGCATTTATTTATTTAGATTTTAAACACAAAGTTGTGTTTTATGATTGTAGTCCAAAGATGTCTTTGGTGTAACTTTCATAATGAAGTCACAAATGAAAATTAGCATTAATTTAATGATTATTTATATCCGTGTTCTTGTAAGTTATTTCTCTTGTGTAGCATTTATAGCAAGCATAATACAAAGAACGCTCTAACAGTTTCAGATTTTGATTTTCATGAGCTGAAGTTACATTAAGTAGCCAGAAGATACTGAAAGTATACTGTTCAACAGTTTTAATGGATCAGTGAAATGATATTTTGTCTGGAATCTGGCTTTCTCAGTTTAAGTTTTATAAGCTTTTAGATGTTTTCAAAATTTTGTATAGACTTTTGAGAATATAAGGTTGATTTGATTGGACTCCAATCTGCTTCCCTTTCAGGCATTAACAGGACATTGCTAGTTGGTGCTGTTTAGAATAAGCTTTTCAGCCTTTGTATAATTTCACACTAATAATGTGGCTGCCCTGCATTAGCTGTTCAGTTGCACAATAAATCATTTTGTTTCATGTGTATGTGCTGATGTTGTGAGCATAGAGTTTACATAATTATGAAGACCTTAAAACCTCATCCACTGTGCAGTATCAAAATAATGAAAAAGACAGAACTAAGACTTTTTCTCAGACGATGATGGTATTTGAGTTTAATAATTTAACAGATTCTGAATTGTTGTTGGTTTAACATGAAACACAGAAATAACTAACATTTTCATTTGGAAAGGTTGATTGTTCCTTTCTGTAAATGGATATTAGATCAATATTTACCAAAGTCACCTTCTCAGTCTTCAAGAAATTGAATGTTTTTACATTTGTCTCATTTCATACAGTAATTTTAGTAGTTTGGGTACAAATAGCTCCTTTGCTTAGATAAGATTTGGAAAGGAGAGTTACATTGATATTCAAGGTTATTATTAAAGGCCCTCTTTGCCATCAGCTGTGTTATAATTTCCCATATTTAAACCATGAAAGCAATGTAATTTAAAATAAATTACCAATAAATAATAAAGATATCAATCTTTATTATTATTGTTGTTAAATCAGTACCTGATAGCATAGCTATAAAGTTCTGTCAGTTTACAAACAAATAATTTTTCAGCAATTTATAATTTCTTTTTAACTTGCCATACAAATTCTCAGCCTAGGAATGTAAGAACCTTGAGAACTGGTTATACTGGGTCAGACCAATGATCCATCTAGCCCCATATCCTGACTTCTCACAGTGGACAGTGCCAGATGCTTCAGAAGGAATGAACAGAAACCGAGCAATTTCAATGATCTATCCCCTGTCGTCCAGGCCCTTATTCTGGCGGTTGGAGGGTTAGGAACACCTAGAGCATGGGGTTGTATCCCTGGCCACCTTGGCTAATAGCCATTGACTGTGCGTTGGTTGACTGTGCGTTGTATGAAAAAGTACTTCCTTTTGTTTGTTTTAAACCTGCTGCCCATTAATTTCATTGGATCATCCCTGGATCTTGTGTTATGTGAAGGAGTAAATAGCACCACTTCATTCACTTTCTCCACACCATTCATGATTTTATTGATTTCTGTCATAGCTCCCTTTAATTGACTTTTTTCTAAGATGAACAGACCCAGTCTTTGATCGTTTCTCATATGGAAGCTGTTCCATATTCCTAATCTTTTTGTTGCACTTCACTGTACCATTTGCAATTCTACTATATCTTTTTTTGAGATAGAGTGACCAGAACTGCAAGCAGTATTCAAGAATAGTAAATATGGCAGGCGACCACCTTGGCTTAATGGTGAAATCCTAGCGGATCTTAAACATAAAAAAGAAGCTTACAAGAAGTGGAAGGTTGGACATATGACCAGGGAAGAGTATAAAAATATTGCTCGGGCATGTAGGAATGAAATCAGGAGGGCCAAATCGCACCTGGAGCTGCAGCTAGCGAGAGATTTTAAGAGTAACAAGAAGAGTTTCTTCAGGTATGTTGGCAACAAGAAGAAAGCCAAGGAAAGTGTGGGCCCCTTACTGAATGAGGGAGGCAACCTAGTGACAGAGGATGTGGAAAAAGCTAATGTACTCAATGCTTTTTTTGCCTCTGTCTTCACTAACAAGGTCAGCTCCCAGACTGCTGCGCTGGGCATCACAAAATGGGGAAGAGATAGCCAGCCCTCTGTGGAGATAGAGGTGGTTAGGGACTATTTAGAAAAGCTGGACGTGCACAAGTCCATGCGGCCGGACGAGTTGCATCTGAGAGTGCTGAAGGAATTGGCGGCTGTGATTGCAGAGCCATTGGCCATTATCTTTGAAAACTCGTGGCGAACGGGGGAAGTCCCGGATGACTGGAAAAAGGCTAATGTAGTGCCAATCTTTAAAAAAGGGAAGAAGGAGGATCCTGGGAACTACAGGCCAGTCAGCCTCACCTCAGTCCCTGGAAAAATCATGGAGCAGGTCCTCAAAGAATCAATCCTGAAGCACTTGCATGAGAGGAAAGTGATCAGGAACAGCCAGCTTGGATTCACCAAGGGAAGGTCATGCCTGACTAATCTAATCGCCTTTTATGATGAGATTACTGGTTCTGTGGATGAAGGGAAAGCAGTGGATGTATTGTATCTTGACTTTAGCAAAGCTTTTGACACGGTCTCCCACAGTATTCTTGTCAGCAAGTTAAGGAAGTATGGGCTGGATGAATGCACTATAAGGTGGGTAGAAAGCTGGCTAGATTGTCGGGCTCAACGGGTAGTGATCAATGGCTCCATGTCTAATTGGCAGCCGATGTCAAGTGGAGTGCCCCAGGGGTCGGTCCTGGGGCCGGTTTTGTTCAATATCTTCATAAATGATCTGGAGGATGGTGTAGATTGCACTCTCAGCAAATTTGCGGATGATACTAAACTGGGAGGAGTGGTAGATACGCTGGAGGGGAGGGATAGGATACAGAAGGACCTAGACAAATTGGAGGATTGGTCCAAAAGAAATCTGATGAGGTTCAATAAGGATAAGTGCAGGGTCCTGCACTTAGGACGGAAGAATCCAATGCACCGCTACAGACTAGGGACTGAATGGCTAGGCAGCAGTTCTGCGGAAAAGGACCTAGGGGTGACAGTGGACGAGAAGCTGGATATGAGTCAGCAGTGTGCCCTTGTTGCCAAGAAGGCCAATGGCATTTTGGGATGTATAAGTAGGGGCATAGCGAGCAGATCGAGGGACGTGATCGTTCCCCTCTATTCAACATTGGTGAGGCCTCATCTGGAGTACTGTGTCCAGTTTTGGGCCCCACACTACAAGAAGGATGTGGATAAATTGGAGAGAGTCCAGCAAAGGGCAACAAAAATGATTAGGGGTCTGGAACACATGACTTATGAGGAGAGGCTGAGGGAGCTGGGATTGTTTAGTCTGCAGAAGAGAAGAATGAGGGGGGATTTGATAGCTGCTTTCAACTACCTGAAAGGAGGTTCCAAAGAGGATGGCTCTAGACTGTTCTCAATGGTAGCAGATGACAGAACGAGGAGTAATGGTCTCAAGTTGCAGTGGGGGAGGTTTAGATTGGATATTAGAAAAAACTTTTTCACTGTGAGGGTGGTGAAACACTGGAATGCGTTACCTAGGGAGGTGGTAGAATCTCCTTCCTTAGAGGTTTTTAAGGTCAGGCTTGACAAAGCCCTGGCTGGGATGATTGGTCCTGCTTCGAGCGGGGGGTTGGACTAGATGACCTTCTGGGGACCCTTCCAACCCTGATATTCGATGATTCTATGATTCTAAGAAAGTCCAGAGAAGAGCAACAAAAATGATTAAAGGTCTAGAAAACGTGATCTCTGAGGGAAGATTGAAAAAATTGGGTTTGTTTAGTCTGGAGAAGAGAAGACTGAAGAGGGACAAGATAACAGTATTCAAGTTTGTAAAAGGTTGTTTTAAAGAGAAGGATGATAAATTGTTCTTCTTGTCCACCAAGGATAGGACAAGAAGCAATGGGCTTATAGTGCAGCAAGGGCATTTAAGTTGGACATTAGGAAAAACTTCCTAACTGTCAGGGTAGTTAAGCACTGGAATAAATTATGTGAAGTTGTTAAGAACAGTTTAGACAAACACCTGTCAGGGATGGTCCAGATAATACTTAGTCCTGCCTCAGTGCAAGGGACTGGACTAGATGACCTATTAAGGTCCCTTCCAGTCCTACATTTCTATGATTCTATGATTCTACGTGGGTATGCCATGGACAGGGCCGGCTCTAGGCACCAGCAAAACAAGCAGGTGCTTGGGGCGGCACATTTCTAGGGGCGGCATTCTGGCGCCAGCCATGCTGCCCCTAGAAATGTGCCCCAGCTCGCCTCTGCTCCGCCTCCGCCTGGTCCCATGAGCGCGCCACCACTGCTCCACTTCTCCCCCCTCCATCCCAGGCTTGTTTCACGTTGCAAGCCCGGAAGGGAGGGAGGAGAAGTCTAGCGGCAGCGCCTCGGGGGAAGTGGTGGTGGTGGAGCGGAGGCGAGCTGGGGCGGGGAGCGGTTCTTCTACCCCCTCCATTAATTCCTGCGCTCCCCCCGCCACCCTCGCTCACCTCCGCTCTGCCTGTTCCCCTGAACGCACTGCCTCTCCCTTGCCTGGTGGGGGGGGAGAAGCGGAGCGGTGGCGTCTTCAGGGGAGCAGGGGGAGCGGAGGTGGCGGGGGGGGGGAGCCGCAGGAAGCAATGGGAGGGGAATGCGGCACGCCCGGGGGAGGAGGCGGGACTGAGGATTTGGGGAAGGGGTTGGGAAGGGGCAGAGTTGGGGCGGAGCTGAGAGTGGGGGGCACGAAAGAAAAGCGGGAGCAGTCAAAAATTTTTTTGCTTGGGGTGGCAAAAATCCTAGAGCCGGCCCTGGCCATGGATTTATACAGTGACATAATGATATTTTTCTATATCTATTATCTATCCGTTTCCTAATGGTTCCTAACATTCTGTTGGCTGTTTTGACTGTTACTGCACATTGAGTGGATGTTTTCAGAGAACTATCCATGATGATTCCAAGATCTGTCTTGTGTGTTAACAGCTAATTTAGACCCCATTGTTTTGTACGTATAGTTGGGAGTATTGTTTTCCAACGTGCATTACATTGCACTTATCAGTATTGAAATTTTTTTGTGTAAAATCTATGTCTTTTTTTTTTTTTTAAGAAACAAGGCAAAAATACTTGTTTACACTGCAAACCTTTGGACAGGGAAACTTGTCAAATACGTACCCCTTTATTTAGACCTTTAGTAATGTTCCTGGTCATATGACTTGAAATAAAGTGAGAGCAAAATGAAAAATATAAAAGTCTTTTACATGCAGTAGAAGACTTGGCAGATTCGATAAAGAAGCGAATCTAGAACTCTCCATCTCTGATTTCCCCAGACACCAGTAAAGCACAAATGCTTTTATAGTATTGACTGCCCAGGCAAACCAGAAAGATTACTTCCCCTCCTAGTCAAAAGTCACTGGCACAGTAAACAAAATAGTCACTAAACAATTTGCTGCCCCTGATATTTTGTTGCCCTAGATGACCTCTTGTTCTCCCTATCTGGTAGAGTTGCCCCTGCAGCAGCTTAAAGATGGAAAACTCACTGGTTGAAATGTTTCTTTGGTATTTACATTTTCCACTGAAATTGTTGTCTTTCAGTGCTTATATGATCAAGTTTGAATTCATATTCCAGAGAAAGTAGAAGCTCATTTCTGTGTTTGGATAGGAGAGAGGAGTTCTTGACGTTTAAAGGAAGTGCAGAAATAGTGTACCATTGAGATCAGAGAAATATTTAAAGCTCTATATACCTATGTGCTAACAAGCTTCTCTGCCCAGGTCAGAGTGTACTTATTTGTGGGTTCTATAATATGAATAATCCTCTGCTCTAATAATTGTAATAATAATGAATACTTAGCATTTTAATACCATCTTTCATCAGCTCATCTCCAAACACTTTATAAAGGTTTGCTAAACATTATTTATTTCCAGTTTGTTTAAATATGAAAAATTATGTACAGAGGTTACTTGAACTATCTCAGTGAGGTTGCGTTATCTCGTTCAAGGTCACACAGTGAATCAATGAGAGAGGCAGGAATAGAACGTATATCTAGTTCTGTGTCTTATCCACTGGAGAATTATTATTTTTTTACAGTAGCCTACACTTTGTTTTGGAGAGCTTTCAAGACACTCAAGAGGGATGGTCTCTCCTTTGAAGAGCTCACAATCCAAAGTCAGACAAGTTAATGGGATGGGAACGACAAAAGGCAAGGCATATATATGCAAACCCACATAATTCAGTGGGTAACGTAGACTCGGCTCATGGGTCTCCAAAGTATAGTCAAGTAGCTGCGAGAAGCACTGATGCACCTTTCAGAACCTTAAATATTAACATCAGAAAGGAAAATATTTTTGAGTCCAGTACTAAACTGCAGTCAAAACTGTATTTAGTTTTGTCAGTGCTGTACTTTGAAGTCAAAGACTTTTTCCCATGACCTTCCAAACTATTCTCTACACCCAATCAAAATCTTCCCACATACAATCAAATGGAGTTGGCCAGAGTGTCTCAACATTTCTCAATTTATGAATATAACTATGAGCCTGAAAAAAAATGTCAGGCGTGTCTATGGGTTTTTTTTTTTTTTTTTTTTTGGAAGGTAAATATCATAAGTTGCTGAAAATACTGTCTGACAGAAAAATCATTCGGGGGCAGATTCATGCTTTTCGTGAAAGGGAAGCAAAACCCTAAACTCGCCCGGTGAGAGGACCACTGGGAGCTAAACTGAGTACTTTCCTTTAAAGGCTCAGATTTCCCTTGTATGACTATCATGTCCAACTACAGGTTTGATCTGCTGAGGCTAGCAAGAGGGAGTATATCTCCATTGATCAGGAGAGAGAATATGGGTAAAATTAACCTATTTAATAATTTTTTTTAGATAAGGACATGGTGGTTGTGTATTATTCAACATAACTGTAGTAGCTGAAATGTTTGCATTTTGTGAAGGTTATTTTATTAATTTCTTTGCTTCTTGTTCATTCTGGTTCGGTTTTCCTTTCTTCTTTTTGTATATAGCCCTTGACTAGTTTTAAACTCTAAATAAATTAGATAATTTTTTTCCTACCAAGTGAAGATTGCTTTATTTGAACTATAGTAGTAATCTACTTTAAAAAAAGAGCTTGGGGGAAGATGGTGTTTAACACAAAACATGGTACTCAGTATAATAGAGGGGACAAGGAAGATGTCCCCTAGGTTTGCTCTACACACAGATTTTGTACCAGTATAACTATTTTACTCATGGGTGTAATTTTTTTTAACAAAAATGATATATTAATGTAAATGAAGTACAGCTTACTCCCCTTTCTGCATGGGAATATCTAAATGGGTATGAACATTTTTATATTGGTATAACTGAGTTCACACAAGTGCGATTGTGTACTGCTATACTAGTACAGTTAAAGTGGTACCACTTTTATGTGTAGACAAAGCTTTAATCCTTGTAAATGTACACTAAAAATAGGAGTTAATTGGATGGCAGCTAAAACCTAGTTTATTCTATTTTCTGTTGGAATATCCTCCAAATTTCAATATGCATTGGCTGATTAGATAAGGATCAGAAGCTGCCATAAGATCACCTATTCCTGAGGAATCGTGCCCAGCTTAGAACTATTTTTTGATTCCTTTATGAACGGATTTTGAATTCAGTTCTCCCCCATTCGGTCTGGTGCAGAGAAATAATTGAAGAATTGCTTTGGGAAGCCTTTATGTACATAGAATGAGTTAAGTTTGCTCATCATTCTATGTTATAAGGGAATAGTATTTCAGACCTTTTTTTCATGTTCCATATTATGCCCCTACAGCCTTCATGAGGAAGAGCTGACTGTTTTCCTAAGCAGAGCTGTCCTCTCTCCTGCTGGCCAGCTGGCCCTTTCATGTCTCTGGTTGCTGCCTGGAGAGCTCTACCCTATGGAAAAGAGATGGGAGTGGTCTAGCTGAGGGAGTGGTCAATGGGTGAGGAAAACTGATGGTTGGCTCCCAACAGGTACTGGCTGATATAGCACCAGCATTGCCCCTCTTACCATGGGCATATTAGACTTCCTGGTAAGGGCACTACTATTTTTCAAGCTAATTAAATATTGTTTGAGGGAATTTTTTTGCTGTAAAACCCAAAGATGAGGAGTGAGGTGCTGTCATGCACAGGGGCAGCTCGAGGCAGGATATGGAGTCATTTGTGGAGTGTCAAAGCAAGCTAATTTGGCAGAGTACAGTGCAAAAGCAAGGGAATAGACAAACTGAAGCTGAGATGTAGCAGAAGCAAAACTGTGTAGTACCTTGAAGATCAGGAGTCTGACTGCGATTTGGAAACAAGTAGACAACCAGTACATGCATTGGCTAGTGAATTTAGTGGTCCTGCACAAATACATGGTTTGTATATCCAAACTTCTTAGCTTGTTTAGTCTGTTTCTCTGGTATTGTCAGTACAAATGAAAGAGCCGTGCTGAAAAAAATGCACTGTAGCAACTGAAAGGTTAGACGAAAATGTAGTCACACAATAGGTTCTTGAAAATCGATTAACTACATTCATAATGAACCTTTGCCAGTCATGGGCACTAAAAGACACATCTGTCCATTTGAAATGAAAAACATGTCATGAACTTTGTCAAACATTGCTAATGAAGAGCAGCAGCCATATCATGTATTTGTGGGCTAAGAAAATTGTTAATTTGCCTGGCTGCTGACCCAAATGTCTTTCACCAGGTCCCGGGTACTGTACTTTGCACAGTTATGACACCTATTGGATGTACCTTTGTAGGTTTCCTGATGAGAGACAATGAACCCATCAGGGCTTTCACATTAACATTATGACTTTGTGATATCACAGTCTGTTCTTTTTTGTAAAATCACCAACTTATGTTTAAAGAATTACAAGGATTATTTAATAATGGATGCTTGGTTTTGCATAGCACTGAATTTTCTGTGGATTCAGGCTTCCTTTGGCAGCATATCAAAGCAAAATACCAGTTTTTTGGTGCCAGTATTTTAAAATCTAGCTCAAATGCCTAATGTAGGGACATAGCGGCTCAATTTCATGTTTTTAGGGCTGTTTCTTTCTCCTACTGAGACTGCTTTTGATTTAAAGAGATCCATCTCTCACAGAAGGTGAGCTTTAAAGACCATATTTTAAGCCATGAGGAGAGAATCTGAACAGAATATCAATCACTCCCAGCTATCATATCTATTGTATGCCAAAATCGTAACTCTTACACCATTATACAATGCAGACACTGTATGGACAGATAATTTTAGCTCTGCAACCATCTCATTTGTGTGTTACATGCCTGCACCTCATGTCATTGTAAGTTTTACTGTGTGGACATGCAGTAAGCACACTGTAACATGATGCGGTTGACTGACTTGGTCACATTGACTTCTCAGCTCTCTGAGGCCCTGATTCATGCCAGTCCATCCCTATTCAGGATGGCACTTAAGCATATTAGGCCCTGATTCAAGAAGGTACTTAAGCACCTGGGTAACTCTAATGGTATTACTCACATGCTTAAAGTTATGACCTTAAAAACCTTGCTGAATTGGGACCTTAATTTTCAAACTTGTCTTTTCCCTCAAGATGTCCCCAAATAAAGCAATCACAGTGGAGAACCTCTGCATTAAACAATATGATACAAGCAGAAGCAAGTGTGCCTTTGGTTGTTTTAATTTCTCTCTCTGTTCTAAATCACACAACCTGGAGAAACAGTCATGTTCAGAGAGTGAAATAGACCCCAAATAGCAACGAGAGCTGGACTATAGTCCTGGGGTGCAGTAAGTAGATTGGCAAGACGCGTACTCTTATTGCCATGCAGATAGTATTTGTCAATGTGCTCAGACATAGATGGGAGTGGAGGATTGTTTTAGCTGCGATTGATGAATATGAAGCTCCCAATGTCTGATGACAGGTTGCTATTTCACACTTTGCAGTTTTGTTTCAACAGAGATGCAGTACGTTGTTTCACTGAACAACTTTCTCTAGTCTAGATAGCGGAACCAGAAGGATTCTCATATGCATATAAAAACACATTGTGGGTTGTAGTAAGTGTCTGAGATTTATTAGAGGTGAACTGCACTTCATGCACTGGAAGAAAAAAAAAGAAGTCTTTCGTGTATAACTGTGTAACAATCATTTAGATAGATCATGAATCGGCTTTCATTATTAGCTTTCAAGATGCCACATTTAGGTGATTTTTATACAAGATGTTCATAATAATGTCCTAAGTTTGGAGAAAAAACACCTCAGCAGAGAAAGAACATGCTCATTAAGTAGTCATGCCAGTAGGGTATGCTGGGCAAGTACTTTCTGAAGTGCAGTAAAGCTGTTTAGCCATAAATTCCATTTGAAAACTGGAAATCTTCTCTTGAAGCAAAGGAGGCAAGAGACATGGAAACACAGGTCTGAAAGGGACCTTGAGAAGTCAACAAGTCCAAACCCTTGTGTCGAGACAGGACCAAATAAACCTGACAGGTGTTTGTCCAACCTCTTCTTAAAAACCGCCAGTGATGAGGATTCCAGAACCTCCCTTGGAAGCCTAGTCCAGTGCTTCACCATCCTTATAGCTGGAATGTTTTCCCTAGTATCTAATCTAAATCTCCCTTGCTGCAGATCAAGCCCGTAATATATTTGAAGACTATCAGTTCCCCCTGCACTCATCTTTTCTCAAAACTAAATATGTCCAGTTCATTAACCTCTCATCATAGGTCAGGTTTTCTAAACCTTTTATCATTTTTGTTGCTGTCCTCTGTACTCTCTCCAATTTGTCCACATCTTTCCTGGCACCCAGAATTGAACACAGTACTACTGCTCAGGCCTCACCAGTGTTGAGTCGAGCGGGACAGTTGCCGATCCCCTTCCTCCCCCCATGTGTCATATGGGACACTCCTGTTAATATACCTCACAGTGATATTAGCCTTTTTCACAGCTACATCACGTCATTGACTCATATTCAATTTGTGATCCACTGTAACCCTCCAGATCCTTTACAGCAGCACTACAATCTAGCCAGTTATTCCCCATTTTGTAGTTATGTTTTTTCCCCTTCCCAAGAGCATTTATCTTGTTGAATTCAGACCTATTCTCCAATTTGTCAAGATCATTTTGAATACTAATCCTGTCTTCCAGAGTGCCTGGTGTGATCTCCAAATGTTGTAAACATACTCTCCACTCCATTATCCAAGACATTTATGAATATATTGAATAGTACATGACCTAGAACTGACCCCTGCAGGACCCCACCGAGGAGATACACTCTCCCAGTTTGACAGCAAACCATTATTAACTATAGTTTGAGAACAGTCTTTCAATCAATTATGTACCCACCTTGTAATAACTTCATTAAGACCACATTTCCCTAGTTTGCTTATGAGAATATCACGTAGGACTGTGTCAAAAGCCTTATTAAAACCAAGATATATCATGCCTACCACTTCCCCCAAATCCACTAAGCCAGTAAAATAACCCTATCAAAAAAGGTAGGCTGGTTTGGCATAATTTGCTCTTGACAAGTCTGTGTTATCTATTACTTATTACCCTGTTATCTTATAGTGCTTACAAATTGTTCCAGTATCTTTACAACTAAGGAAGTCAGGCTGACTGATCTATTAATCCTTAGGTCCTCTTTGTTCCCCTTTTTAAAGATAAGTACTATGTTTGCCTTTCTCGAGCTCTGTGGGACCTCACCTGTCCGTCATGAGTTCCTGAAGACAGTTGCCAACTGTTCTGAGATTGCTTCAGCAAATTCCTTAAGTACTCTAAGATGAATTTCATCAGGCCTACTGATTTGAATACATCTGACATATCTAAATATTTTTAATTTGTTCTTTCTCTTACTTTGCTTGTATTCTTACCCTCCTTGTTGTTGATATTAATTGTGTTGAGTATCTGGTCACCATTAACCTTTATAGTGACAACTGAAGCAAAATAGGTGTTAACACCACAGCTTTCTTGATTATCAGTTGTTAGTTCTACTTCCTTCCTATGTAGAGGACCTACACTTTCTTTCATCTTTCTCTTGCCCCTAATCTATTTAAAGAACTTCTTATTGTCTTCTATGTTGTTTGCTAGGTATAACTAATTTTGTGCCTTAGCCTTTCTGATTTTCTCTGTACAGCTTGTGCTGTTCTTTTGTACTCCCCCATAGCAGTTTGTCCATTCACCAAATTGTCTTCCCCCTTCAGATTTGGTAACAATTACTCCCTGTTAGTCAGAATCAAGTCTAAAAAAGCTGTCGCTCTAGTTATTTCCTCCACTTTCTGAAACAAAAATTTGCCCTAATACATTCCAAGAACTTACTGGAAATTTTTTGTTTTAACACATTATTTTTCCAACAGATGTCTGGGTAGTTAAAGTCCCACATTACTACCAGGTGTTGTGTTTTGGATATTTCTGTTATTTATTATAGAAATACCTCATACATCTCTTCCTGATTTGGTGATCTATAGTTAGGGCATTACCAAATTCATGGTCCATTTGGTCAATTTCACGGTCATAGGCTTTTAAAAATTGTAAATATCATGATTTCAGCTATTTAAATCTGAAATTTCACAGAGTTGTAATTGTAGGGGTCCTGACCTAAAATTGAGTTGTGGGGAGGTCGCAAAGTTGTTGTGTGCGGGGGGGCGGGTTTGCGGTATTGCTATCCTTACTTTTGCGCTGTTGCTGGTGGCGGCGCTGCCTTCAGACCTGGGCAGCTGGAGAGCAGTGTCTGCTGGTCAGGAGCCCAGCTCTGAAGGCAGAGCCACCGCCAGCAGCAGCTCAGAAGTAAGGATGGCATCATATGGTATTGCTACCCTTACTTTTGCGCTGCTGCCTACAGAGCTGGGCCCTCAGTCAGGAGCTGCCACTCTCCAGCCACCCAGCTCTGAAGGCAGCAGCACAGAAGTAAGGGTGGCATGGTATGGTATTGCCATCCTTACTTCTGCGCTGCTGCTGGCAGGGCACTATCTCTAGAGCTGGGAGCCCAGGTAATAGCTGCCGCTCTCTGGCCGCCCAGCTCTGATGGCAGTGGGGAAGTATGGGTGGCAGTACTGCGACTCCCCCTAAAATAACCTGGCGATCCCCCTGCAACTCCCTTTTGGGTCAGGACCCCCAGTTTGAGAAAAGCTGGTCTACCCCCGTGAAATCTTTATAGTATAGAGTAAAAGCACACAGAAGATCAGATTTCATGGGGGGAGACCAGATTTCATGGTCGGTAATGTATTTTTCATGGCCGTGAATTTGGTAGGGCCCTATCTATCGTAGACCCTTACCATGACTTCACCTCTGTTCTTTGCCCAGACACTTCCAACTGGTTTGTCTCTCACCTCCTTCCGGACCCCAGAACAAGTATATATGTTTTTGATGTATAATGCAACCCCATTTTCTTTTTACCCTGCCTCTCCTTCCTGAAAAAGATGTACCCCTCTATACTAGTATTTCAGTCATTAGACTTATCCCACCAAGTCTCAATGATGCCAGCTAAATCATAATTTAGCTTATGTACTGATACTTCCAGTTTTTTCTATTCATTCCCCATACTCTTTGCATTTGTGTATAGACATCTAAGATGTTGAGCAGAATCCCCCTCTAATTTCCTTTTTGTTGCTCCCATGATTCTATTGTAATTTTCCATTCCCCCTTCCCCCCGCAACATTTAGTCTTCCATTAAGGTTACCTTTTTTATGCTTACCTGTGGGCTTTTGTCACCTGGCCCCTTTGATCCTAGTTTAAAGCCCTCCTCACGACATTGGTGAGTTGGTGCGCAAAGATGCTCTTCCTCTTCTTGGTCAGGTGGGCTTCATATTTTTTCTGGGACAGCACTGCATGGTGAGGAAGCTGAAGCCCTCCCATTGACACCATGTGTGCAACATGATGAGTACTGAAAAGAAACCACAGTTCCAATAGCCATCATGTTTGGTTTTGGTTACAGATGTGGCTTTTCATCTCAGATTCCTTTGGGATAACTATTTAAGAAATCATCAGGGTGAATGGCTATCTAAATATAAGTGAAGGAGTATGAGTTATGTGTGGTATCAATATAGGCCCCATGACAAGGTTGCCCTGAGGAAGAGAGGGAAAAGGTCAGTAAGAGTTTGCAGAACCTAGTGGGAATGGCCAGATCAGAGGAATTACTGTTCATTCTGGGAGACTTCAGTGCTCAGACCAGCTCAGGTTGATCAGGCTATGAGCAGATTCTGAGACAGTATGAACTGGGATTGCAGAACACAGAGGGCGTTGCACTGCTTGACATGGCAATCAGTTGGTGATTACCACATTTGGTTTAAGAAAAAAGAAAGTCATCTTTACACATACCGAAGTGGTGGAGTAAGTGTGCAAATAGATTTCTAGCTATTCTAAAAGAACCAGAGGAAGATGGTTAATGATTGCAAGCAAGACTGTCGCACCCCAAGACAAGACTGGCAAATGAACCTAGTCTACTCTTTGCTCCAAGGAAACATGCATCAGAATGTTTAAACTGTGCAGTGTGACTGTAGACAAGTTTACTGAGACACTCACAAAGTTTGAGTCAAGAGATACACAAATTAGAACAGCAGAAGAGGAGTGGTGTCTCTTCAAGAACGTATTGATCCAAAATCTGAGATGCTATGTGGACATGCTAAACTGGGTAGACCGCAATCTGTTGAAGAATGGTAGTGGAAAAAAGAGATTCAGAAAGCAGTAAGAAATTAAAGAGATGCCAGAAAGGTGATGGAAAATAACCCTTCAGAAGAAGTGATTGCCACCGATAGCATCTCCAAGCAAGAAGCAAAGCAAGCAGTCAGGCGATAAATGTAGCTTTAGGGAAGCTGTATAATGAGTTTAACAACTATCTTCAACTTGCCAAAAGGAAATATATGTGATCATACGGATGAGAAACAAAAGAAAGGAAGACAGAGTGAACATACCATTCCTGAAGAGCACAAAGACAGACTGCTACTGCTGGGGGAATTCTGTACCATTGTGCATGTGCAGAATTCATGCGCCGTGCAGAACTTTTTTTCTCAGCAGAAAATATATTCTGCTGAGAAGTGCTAGTGCTACACTTATGCCTTTCACCCACCAGGGGCTACTGTGGCCCCAGAACAGAGAGCCGCCCCCGCTGCGAATAGAGAAGAGAAAAGCTGCATTCCTCACCGTTCTCTGCCCATGGGGCCAAGTCAGGAGACATGTGATATGGGGGTAGAGACAGCATAGGGCACATGGGGCTGCTGGGGAGGGGGCTCACAGACTAGGGTTTAGAAGGGTTACTGGGGGGAAGAAAGACTGGGGTGGGGACTGAATGGGAGTGGGGTTCAGGGACGGCGGAGGGTATGGCTGAGTGGGAGTGCCAGGACACAACGGGGAAGGAGGCTTAGGGATACATGGGGAGAGCAGGCTGGCTGAGTGGGGGTGCAAGGGCAAATGGGGACAGGGGCAGATGTGCCTGATTGAATGGGAGAGGCTAGAGGTCAGCCAGGATCTGTATGGGGGAGGCTCCTCAACTCCCTAACAATCCCTGCCCTCCGCACCCCCTCAAAAAACTGTTCCATACTTCTCCCACCCATACCCCCACACGTTCACACCCAGGCTCCTTCCCGACAACTACTTCCCTCTCCCTAAGGTTCTCATAATCCCTGACTTCCCCAAGCCTTTGCACTGCTTCTGAGTGGTGTAGGAAGTACATTTCAGTATTGTAGTTCAAATGAATTATTTCTCAAAGTTCTGTATTCATATTCCTAACAAGGAATCTATTTGTTAAAAAACATTTCCTGAATCTTTTTTGTTGTGTGTATTGTTACAAACATACTTGCTGACAGGTATTTTGAAATCAATTACCAAAATAATTGAAACTGACATGATTATATTGTGTTATTTTGACAAATAAAATATGCAGAAGTTTGCAGAAACTTAAAATATGGTGCACAGAATTTTTAATTTTTCGGCCAGAAGTCCCTCAGGAGTAGACTGCTTGTGACAGAGGACACGGTATGTAACTAATGGCAATTAATACTCTGAGGGTCTGCTTAATGAGGAGAACCCTTTATATGCTATATTACCATCATGCAAATCGATAATTATGGATGTCAGAGGCAGACATCAAGACTGCACTGCTGAAGATGGCACCTGGAAAAGCAGCAGGTCCACACAACATCATTGTAGAAATGATCGAAGCCTTGAGACAGGTTGGTGTATGCTGACTCACACAAGTCCTGAACACAGTTTGGAAAGAGAATTAAATCCCAAGAGACCAGAGAAAGTCTATACTGCTACTGATATGCAAAGAAAAAGGTGTCATACACGACTGGTTGAAGTACTGAAGAATGAAGCTGTTGTCTTACTGCGTAACACTGCTACAGAGAATCAAAGATAGCAGCATTTGTTGAATAGTGAAGCCCATTGTAGGAAAGGATCAGTTTTATTTTCGAAAAGAAACAGGGATGACAGATGGCATGTTTATAGCTAGACAGCTGGTGGAAAAGAAGCTGGAGGGAAATGTTGCGCACAGTTGAGCTTTCCTGGATTTGGAGGAAGCATTCAACAGAGTATGCAGGCAACTGCTGGTGCCTCTGCTATGAGTCTATGAAGTATTAGAGGATCTTGTCCAGATGGTGATGGGTGCTCATGGTGGTTCCAGGACAAAAGTGCGGATGCCCTTTGGTGTAACGGAGGGTTGTGAAATGAAGGTTGGGCTCCACCAGGGATCAGTTCTTAGTCCATTGCTATTCTTAATTGTAATGGACTTTGTAAGTAAACATATTCAAATGGAAGGTGGTACGAAGTTGATCTAGGCAGACGATATTGTGTCAATGGCCATCAGTGAGTAATATTTGCTCGAGGCGATTGATGTCTGGAACAGGGTACTAACAAACTGTGGCTATAAAATGAGTAAAGAAAAGACTGAAGTCATATGGGTGACTCACCCATAACCTAGAAAGATGAATATTAGCATCGAGGGCCAGCACCTAAATCAGGTGTCTGTGGTTAAGTACCTTAGAGGCTGGTTAGTGACAAATGGAGAAATAGAGAGATGACTGCAAGCAAGGCTGCTAAGTATGGGGGAAGTCCAGTTCGTGATAAGTGGAGTTATTTATGATAAACGGAGGCCCAGACTACTTAAGGAACACTTATGCAAAACCATGGTTAAGACCAGAAATAGCTTAGGGCAGTGTGTGTGGCGGGGGGAGGGATGATATTGCTGGACCACATGCAGAATGATGTCATCAGAATTGAGACCAAGGTCTGTGATATTAGAGAGAAGCTGCAAGAAAGGAGGTTGAGATATTATGGGCATGAATGAAGGGAATCCTGTTAGGGAGGCATTTGAGACTAGAGTTAGCAGGCTGACAATAAGAGAATTGCCTAGAAAACTGTGGATTGATTGTGTACTGGAGGATGGAGTGCATATGGAGTGGGCAATGGACCGGCAAGCCTGGAAAAAGACTAATCCAGCAACCTGAGCCCAGATAGCTGGGAAAAGGGGAAGAAGTAGAAGCAGGAGTAGAACTAGTAGCCTTTAGGGAAAACAAACATCTTATTTTCTTTGCAGATTACCAAAAATCTCATTTCCATCACCCAAATGTTGGTCCATGCTTGAGAACAACTTCTCTTTTTTTGGAAATTATTAATATTATTTATTTTTCAGTAGTATCTAAGAACCCCCATCAAAGATCAGGACCCCATTGTGCTAGTCACTATAGAGTACATAAAACAATTGCAGCCTCAGAATTTTCAATCTAGGTAGTGGGAGGCAAACAAGTTTCTGATGTGTAACATCTCTCTTCAAACCCAGTAGTCTTTACTGAGAAATGTGAAACTTTGCGGTATCATGACCTAGAAACCTCATGAATCAGGATTTCATAAGCCAAAATGTATTGCTGCTTATCAAAGAGAATTCCTGGCTGTAGGCAATAATAGGTTAAGGATTGTTTCTGAATGTATTAATGAAATTGCTTTAGAAACAACATTTCAGTAAGATTTTTGTTGTGGTACATGTCATCAGTAATCTCCAAACTCTTGTAATTTTGTTCACCCTGCAATAGATTTCAGAAAGGTAATATTCTACTCCTGTTCCTACGGTTTCTAAAAGTAGACTTCTAGTTTTACTTTAATCACTGCCCCTATGGTTTTCTAAAAGTAGACTTTTAGTTGAACTTTAATCCATCAACCCCCCCTGCCATTTTCACCCAGTATGCCAATCCAACACAAGTTGAATTGCAATTACAGTGTCTTGTATTTTGCACTTAGCAAAGCCAACTGGAAAGTCCAGATAAAAATTTGCTTCATTTGTCACAGGAAGCACATCTTCAAATATATCAAAAGGTCTGTTCATTTCCCTTTTTGTTCTTCAGGGGCTGGAAGGAATCATGATGGTTACATTAAAGCATATTCAGCCAGGTCTATGGCAGTCTGTTCCCTAATAAGATGTTACCTGGAATATATTGCATACATTTGCACAGTGTTGTCTTGGTACTGGCTCTTAAAGTATGTTTTAATTTGTGTTGACTGTATAATAACGTAAGATGCTTCTTAGATGAATGCTGTAAAATTTGCAACCCCTCTCATTTGTCTGTATTTCAGATCCAAGGATCTTTCTCCCATCCTGTATTATCATATGTATTCATGTTATATAGCTGTTGCACTCATCTGCATTTTAACAAGAAAACAATTCTCTCAGTTATTTTATTAGCATTACACTTTTTTGTTCTAATTTTGGTGGTTTACAGTAATTGAAGTGGGTTGTTTTTGAGCCTTGCAATTTTGTAGTCTCCTAGACTGAGTATATGAGGGAGGGTCATGGTCTTTGAAAGAAAATAATTATTACTTGTAAATTGACTTTTCTCATACAAAAGCATAATTATCTGCTCTTTACGTTTTCAAGGGCTTGAACTTTATGGTGTAGTTAGGCATGGCAATGAAAGGAAAGTTATAGTGGCTTTCTACAATCAGTATTTCTATCTGCTTTACTGTCAGGCGAGCCTCAGTAATTTTACGTATTTTGTAAAGGAACCTGAATCTGAGGCAAAAGTGACACTAATGTGAGACTCTGACAAAAATATGGCCTTCAAAGAACTTTCATTAACACAAGTAACAAAGCTGGTCTAGTAACCTAATAGTATCTGGTTGTGCTGACACACCAGAGACCCAATTTTTTCTTCCTCTTTTTTCCTGCTTACTGGGCCAGCTAGAAGTGGGAGGGTTGCCCTTGATGTCAATGAGGACGTGATACCCTTTCTTTCATAGATAGTCAGTCATCCGTGGTATTCATAGAGTGCCAGTCGCTGCAGAGTGTTAGGTAGTAGATTCCTTCTGGTGCTTATACTTTTTCTTAATGTTTTAGTTTAAAAGAACTAAGGTCAAAATTAAAAAACACATATTCAGTATTGCCTAACTCTAAAATTAACATAAGGCTGTATTCATCCATGTGATTCTGCTGTAGTTTATAAAACATAGATGAGTTTTCATGGTTTGTGATGTCAAAGAATTCCTCCAATTAATTTTATTAGTTTGTAATGAATGTGAGGCCTAACATTAACCCTTCTTTGTTTATTTCTAAGAATAATGAAACTAGCTGAGGCTATTTAACCTGTGTAGGGGGCAAGAATGCATACTAGCAGGTGCGCTGAGCCATCAGAATGGTGAACAATCTAGATACTAACAGAAATTCCTGCCAGCACGAGAAATGTGTATTACCTTGTCAGTGCCTTTGGTATCTCTATACGTCTTTGTTTTCTTTAATCACTATGTTGCAGGCACGCGCTCCTTCAGTGTACTATTATAAATGGCTATAGCTGTGTTTTCATTCATATATATGTGTAAAGTATATAAAAAATGCATTCAAATGACTATGAAAAAGTAATTGATACTCCTCAAACACAAGCAATTCAGTGTCAGTCCAAGTACTGCTAGTTCTCTTATCTTTAGTTTATTTTAAGTGTACTATGAAATACCAGAGGAACAATTTGTTTGAAATTTCACAACTCTTCCAGGGCTGTTTTGTATGTGAAATGTACTGCACTAGCTTACCAATTTACTGGATGGTTTTTAAGGGTACATATCAGTGTGCAAGTGTTTATTACAAAAAAAAATCCTGAGGATAGTCTAGGTAACATTAAGCAGCCACTAACTAGTTTTCTGCCAGAGGTAGACTGGACATGATCCATTGATAATATAAACCTTATTATTTATGAGTTTTATTGCTCTGTCTCTCTAATACATCAGTGTAAATATGGCTAGGCTGTCGCTGCTTTTCTTCTGCAGTAACTACAAATTCGTTGCCTTCTGAATATAAAATCACCAAGTTAAAGCAAGTAGGATATTTTTGTACAATTAAGGATTTTTTCTTGAGGTAATAAGATTTGTAAAATATAGACTAAAATTGAATCTCTAGATCTAGATTTCTATTTTACTTAAGTTCCATCGTACTCACAGTTTGACAGGAAACACTGATGCATAATACCAAGTACATTGTATTTAATACTTATGTATGAGACAGCTGTGTCAGTGTTTCCCATTAATTAAACTTTCCAGGAGTTTCACTAGACTCTCTAAAGAACTAGTTTGCTATTTAAAAACAAGACGTCTTCTGGAAATTGAAAGCATCACCAGAACATATTACATAACACTGTTGCTCTGTATTAAAGATTAATAGAGACCACTGCACTGTCATAAATATTTACAGTTTCTAAAATTTTGACCATGGTGTGTTTGAATCCTAGAGTCAGGTCTTTTTGATTGTGCCAGACTAGGCGAGGTTGGGCATAGGACAGCCGACAGAGAAGCACAAGTCAGGTGGAGAGAGCAGCATGAGCTCTGGTTCATTGCATTCCTCCATCACAAATATGCACCTCTTTCAAAGGTTAAAAAATCAGGCAACTGCTGAAAAGATGTCTGCCTTCCCTTACCGCTCCCATAGCAGCCAGCTGAGGGAGCAACTCAGATATATAAGGATACAGGCTCAGACAGAAACTGGCAGAACTAAATGTCTTCTGCATGCTGGGCTGTTTGGGGAGGGACTGTGCTTATAAATATAAAATCCCTTACAAAGTAATGAATTAAAGGCTGACATTTTGGAGACATGCACATTTTAGTGCAGTCTCCAAAATTTCAGCCTTTCATTAAAATGTACATTTTAATGCTCATACAGCCTTGGGTTGTAGGACTTGTTTTATGTATTGCAGTAATGTTGGCTAGAAAGTGGTGAAAGACTCCCGTAGTCAGTGTTTCATTTTGGGCAAATCATTTCTCTATCCCTACTGGTATAATGAAGATGATGATACCTACCTTCCTTTGTGAATTGTTTTCAGATCTATGAATGGAAAACTTCTCTATAAAGCCAAGTATGATGATAATGATTAAGACTTTGTCTACACTCGAACTTTTGTCGATCAGGGGTGTGAAAAAACACACCCCGACCAACATAAGTTTCACCAACAAAAGTGCTGGTGTGGAAAGCGTCTCCCGCCAACATAGCTACCACTGCTCATTGGGGGTGGTTTAATTATGCTGGTGGGAGAGCGCTCTCCTGCTGGCATAGAGCGGCTACACAGGAGACCTTACAGTGATGCAGCTGCAGTGGTACAGCTGTGCCGCTTTAAGGTCCATAGTATAGACAGAGCCTAATTGTCTAGTAGTCCATAAACTATAGAGAGAATGTCCATATTTCAGGGCCTGTCTCAGCACCTATGTCGGTTTTATACAGCAACTCTTTTTTCCTGTTTTTTTTTTTAAACCCCTGCAGACTCGCCATCTGTGAGAGCTGCCAGCCAGCTGTGCTGGTGAGATTAACATAAGAACCATAAGAACATAAGAATGGTCATACTGTGTGAGACCAATGGTCCATCTAGCCCAGTATCTTATCTTCTGACATTGGACTTATCTTCTGACATTGGACAGTGCCGATGCTTCAGAGGGAGTGACCAGAACAGGGCAATTATCAAGTGATCCAGTCCCAGCTTCTGGCAGTCAGAGGCTTAGGGACACCAAAAGCACGGGATTGTGTCCCTGGCCATCTTGGGTAATAGCCATTGAAGGACCTGTCCTCCATGAATTTATCCAGTTCTTTTTTTGAACCCACTTACACATTTGGCCTTCACAATATCCACTGGCAACGAGTTCCACAGGTTGACTATGTGTTCTGTGAAGTACTTCCTTTTGTTTGTTGTAAACTTGCTGCCTATTATGTTTGTTTTAAACTTGCTGCCTATTAATTTCATTGGATGGCCCCTGGATTTTCTGTTATGTGAAGGGGTAAATAACACCACCTCATTCACTTTCTCCACATCATTCATGATTTTTATAGACCTCTATCGTATCCCGTCTTAGTCATCTCTTTTCCAAGCTGAACAGTCTATCTTCTTAACCTCTCATCATATAGAAGCTGTTCCATGCCCCTGATAATTTTTGTTGCCCTTCTCTGGACATTTTCCAATTCTAATATATCTTTTATGAGATGGGGTGACCGGAATAGCTGGCAGTATTCCAGGTGTGAGTGTAGCATGGATTTATATAGTGGCATTATACTTTCTGTCTTATCTATCACTTTCCTAATGCTTCCTAACATTCTGTTCGCTTTTTTGACTATGGCTGCTGCACATAGGGCAGATGTTTTCAGGGAACTATTCACGATGAGTCCAAGATCTCTTTCTTGAATGGTAACAGCTAAGTTAGAACCCATCATTTTGTATCTATTGCTGGGATTATGTTTTCCAGTGAGCATTACTTTGAATTTATCAACATTGAATGTATCCACCATTTTGTTAGCCAGTCACCCAGTTTTGTGAGATCTCTTTGTTACTCTTTGCAGCCTGCTTTGAACTTTAACTACTGTGAATAATTTTGTATCATCTGCAGGTTTTGCCACCTCACTGTTTACCCTTTAATCCAGATCATGTGTGAATATGTTGAACAGCACTGGTCCTAGTACAGATCCTGGGGGACCCCACTGTTTACCTCTCTCCACTGTGAAAACTGGCCATTTATTCCTTCCCTTCATTTCCTATCTTTTAACTAGTTACTGATCCATGAGAGGACCTTCCTTCTTACTCCATGACTGCTTACTTTGGTGGTGGAATCTCCTTCCTTTGAAGTTTTTAATGTCAGGCTTGACAAAGCCCTGGCTGGGATGATTTAGTTGGGGATTGGTCCTGCTTTGATCAGGGGGTTGGACTAGATGACCTCCTGAGGTCCCTTCCAACCATGATATTCTATGATTCTATACTTTGCTTAAGAGACTTAAGACCCAAGAGGGACCCAAAGGCTTTCTGAAAGTCCAAGTACACTATATCTACTGGATCACCCATGTCTATCTGTTTGTTGACCCCCTCAAACAATTCTGATAGATTGGTGGGGCATGATTTCTCTTTACACAAGGCATGTTGACTCTTCCCCAGAATATCATGTTCATATATGTATCTGATAATTCTGTTCTTTACTGTAGTTTCAACTGCCTGGTACTGACGTTAGGCTTACCGGCCTGTAATTGCCAGCATCACCTCTGGAGCCTTTTTTAACAAGTCAGCATTACATTAGCTATCCTCCAGTCATTTGGTATAGAGGATGATTTAATCAATAGGTTACATACCACATTTAGTAGTTTGCAATTTCATATTTGAGTTCCTTCAGAACTCATGAGTACATACCATGTGGTCCTGGTGACTTATTACTGTTTAATTTATCATTTTGTTCCCAAACCTTCTCTATTGACACTTCAATCTGGGACAGTTCCTCAGATTTGACACTGGCCTGCCCCATTATACTTTTTCATTTGATTTGTCTGAGTTTATGCTCCTTTTTTTTTCCTCCGTAGGATTTGATTTCCAATTTTTAAAGAATATATTTTTGTCTCTAAGTTCCAACTTGACTCTATTGTTTAGCCACGGTGGCATTTTTTTGGTCCTCTGTTTATTATTGTTATTGCGGGGGGGGGGGGGAGGGAAATATGTATAGTTAGAGCCTCTATTATGATTTTTTAAAAAGTTTACATTGAGTTTTCAGGAATTTCATTCTTGTGACTGTTTCTTTTAATTTCCATTTAACGAGCCTCATCATTTTTGTGTAGTTCCCCTATTTCAAGTTAAATGCTTCTGTGGTAGATTTCTTTAGTATTTTCCCTCTACAAGGATGTTAAATTTAATTACATTATCATTGCTATTACTGAGCAGTTCAGCTATATTCACCTCTTAGACCATATCTAAGTACTAAATCAAGAATTGCCTCTCCCCTTGTGGGTTCCAAGACTAGCTAAAGAAGTGTCTAGAAATGTTATCTCTACATCCCATCCTTTGGTGACATGTCCCCAGTCAATATCATGAGAGTTGAAATCCCCCATTATGATTTGGTTTTCTGTTTTTGTAGCCTCTCTAATCTCCCTGAGCATTTCACAATCACTACCATCATCCTGATCAGGTGATCAGTAGTATATTCCTACTTCTCTATTCTTATAGTTTGAGTCATTTAAGATTTTTACTATATTTGGCTCCATGCTTTCTCTTGCATATAGTGCCACTCCCCCACCAGTGTGATCTACTCTGCCATTCCTATATATTTTGTACCGTGGTATTGCCATTTCCCATGGATTATCATCATTCCACTGCCAGTTATAGCAATATCCTCATTTAATACCAGGCACTCAGGTTCACCCATCTTAGTATTTAAACTGCTTGTATTTTTATACAGTCACTTATCAAATTTGTCCCTATTTAGTTGTTTGCTTTCCTATGATGTAATTGAATGGGACTCTTTTTCATTTGACTGTTTCTCTTCAGCTCTTATCTATGCTTTATCAATTTCTCTCCTCTCCTCTCTACTATGATACAGAGTATCCCTTTTAATAAATCCTCCCCTAAGGGATGTGTCTGTCCAAATCATGTGTTCCTCTGTACCTGTTGGCTTTCCCCTAGCCCTTAGTTTAAAAATTCATCTCTGACCTTCAATTTTATTTGCCTCTGTTGGCTCCCCCCTTTCCCAAAATGTTCCACAGTTCCTATCAAACCTAAATTCATCCTCCGAACAACATTGTCTCATCCACGTGTGAACAGTAGGTTGACTGAAAGCACGTGTAGCAACCAAGGATCAACACATCAGGCCTGTTCTCATACTGTTAAGCCTAAAGCCCCACTTCTCAGCCATCCCTGCCCCATACTTAGAGTCAGATCACATGAAGTGATGGACTCACTCTGACTGGGCATGATTGAAGGTCGCAAGCCTACTGGCAGGACAGCCACAGCACCTCCATTTAGAGTGGATATTGGAGATTTTGTAGATTGAAAGGTGGGGCAAAGAGAGGCTAAGTGATAGACAAAATCATAAAAAATATGAAAACAGAAAACTCAGGCAGAAGGAGAAAATAGGAGACAGGGAAGAGCAAAAAATAAAATAGAACTTGGAGCCTGAATATGTAGAGATGGTGGAAAGTACAGTGCAGAAACTGGGACTGGGAGAAAATAGCAAAGGGGACACAGACACTTACTCTCTTCTGCACCCTGGGCTTTTGCATTTAAGGTGGGGGAAGAGCTGTCTCTTGCATTTTCTAGGGATGACTTAAAACAAACAGAAAACATTGGTTGTTTTCCTTTTACAATGTAATATTTAATTATTTTTATTGTAGTTAAACAGCCTTCTAAATTCTACATTGTGCTGACAAGTAGTAGCATCTCAGTTTCTTAAACCACAAAAAATTGCCTTAGAAAAGAAGCCATTGTTTTATAATATATTGAAGACAAAGAAACGTCTCTCTTAGAGCCTAAACTGTGAAGGTGGTCTATTTTCTGCTGGCTATGTGTAAGGCTACACTTTCCCTTCAGACTCCTGAACAGATATTCTTTAATTACCAAATTGGATTTTAGTAGTTGTTGTGAGTTGATGCATTGTGGGCACATGAGATTAGTGTTTAATCCTGCTTTTTATTACTATCTAGAATTGTATACTTGAGAAAGTATTGCAGGTGTATTGCACACTCCAGAGTACAGAAATGATACTTATTACTGAGTTTTCTTCCAACTGGCACCAGTTTGAAAAAATTCCAGCAGAGCTCTGCAGTGATGCATATCCTTATATTTACCAACAGTGTGTTAAATAATGTGAAGTGAAGGAGGACTGCAATCTCTTAATATGTATATATTTTAAAACTAAAGTAGTGGTCTAAATATAAACATTTTCCCTCATCACCCCAAGATGTTTACTCTCTTCTCTTGTATTTTATTTTTTCTGAAATAAAGACAAAAGGGATGTCGGAGCTCAGAAAGACTTTGTGTTAGTGAGCAGTACGGAAAAGAACTGAAAAGGATCAGTGAATCAGATGTAATTTGGGCTCTGTTTGAGATACCAAATCTGTGTTTTGCTGACGGCCAGTATTCCTGTTTTGAAAAGCTGCATAGGCACTTCTATCAAACAGAAAGAACTTTATCCCTATTTTCATTCTGGCATGCCTATTATGACTTTGTTCAGCAAACAAAGAGGATTATGGGAAATGGAAAGTAGGTGACATGTTTTATTAAAGAACTGTGCAAGTCTTTCACTGTGAATTGAAGGATTGAACAGTCTTGTGGTAGTATTCTCGTTCACAGGTAACTTTAAAAATATAGGACCTTTATATTAATTTAGCTAGCTTAAGTGGAAACCAAGTAGCATTGAATGCTTTAGGTTCAATATTTCTCATTTACATTTTGCAAAAATATATTCAGCACAGCTGAAAGTATACTTTTTAAAATTAAAAACTATAAAACTGCACAGAGAATAAGAAAAATAAAGGTGAAACTTCTGTCTGTCTCTCTCTCTCTGTGTCTCTGGCATAAACACCCAGATTGTCTTGAACATGCCATATTTTAGGACAACGTAAATACCACAACACCTGGTGTGATGCCATCAACTGTGGGCACTCTGGCCGGCACAACAGTGCTTAGTATACTCTGTGTGTTTGATGATGTTGTTGCATATACTGTTGTTGCTACATGGAAACAAATTAGCTCTTGTATTGAATGGCAAAAAAATAACAGAAACTGGCACAAAGTGTTTTTGCCAGGATATTGTCCTAATAACTCATTCACAGTGTAAAAAGTGCATAAATTTCACAGAGTAACACTTGTATTCTAGGTTTCAGAGTAACAGCCGTGTTAGTCTGTATTCGCAAAAAGAAAAGGAGTACTTGTGGCACCTTAGAGACTAACCAATTTATTTGAGCATAAGCTTTCATGAGCTACAGCTCACTTCATCGGATGCATAATGTATTCTAGCAGTAGGTTAAAACAGATACATACCAAAACTTTTTTTTAAACCATTATATTAGTACTGTTTTCAACTGATGAGATAAACAAACCCTGTGACTTAGGTCTCAACTTTGCAAATATTTTTTCCCCTTTAGTTAGGCTATTTTTTATGTATTTTTATTTTTTTTTTCCTAAAGGATTAGTGAACTGAGTAAGGGAGCCTTACAACATGGAGATGTGGAAAGCTGAGATACTAAGGATCAGATTGTGGACCCCTTAATACTGCAATAACTCAGACGAATAGTCCCATTGATTTCAATTGTATTGCTTGTGTGATTAACTCCACATCATCGTGAGTAATACTTTCACAATCTTGCCCTGAGTCTGCACAAATTTGCAGAGCATTTTGTGAGAAGAGAGGATTTGCAATCAAAGAGCTATATATGGCCCTTAATAAGCATCTGAACTCCCATTGCATCATACGTACTGCATAAGACTAATTGAAGTTAGGTACTACTCAACATGAGTAAGGATGTCAGAATGTAGCACATAGAGTATGTCTACACAGCAGTGGGATACCCACGGCTGCCCTATGCTAACCAACTTGGGATCGCGGCACTCAGGTTGTGGGGCTGTTTCATTGCTGTATAGACCTCTGGTCTTGGGGTAGGACATATGCAGTGGGAGGGTCCCAGATCTCAGGCTCCCGCCTGAGCCTGGAAGTCTACATAGCAATGGAACAGCCCAAGCCCCATGATCCCAAGTCACATGGGCCAGCCACAGGGTTTTCTTTGTTGTCTGTGTACAGAGACCCTAAGAATGTAGGCCCAAGATATTTAAAAGGAACTAGTGGATTAGTATGCCCACTTTCTGAAAGCACTAAGGAACTTCCCTATGAAAGTCCACTAAGGTGTCTCAAGTTAGGCACCCAAATAACAGAAGCACCCAAAAAGTAACTAGACTTTTAAAAAAATTATTTTTGGTAGAGCATGGAATAATTATAAAATGTGGTGCATGTGTGTAAGGACAGAACCAAAAGGTGCTACAAAAAATAATTAAATAACACGTTAAAAAGAATACTGATATTGAAGCATCTGTGAAAGATACAATGAAAAGTTTAAGTATAACATTTAAGCATGGTTATAATCAGAAAAGTGACTATGTAAAAATGACCTAATATTTGATATTTATTCTCCAATTAATGATTTCCCTATCAAATTTGCTTGTCTTGCAAGTGAAGGCAAGATATTTTTAATTGCAATTACTGCAGATCATCCTGTTGTCCAGAAACCAAACTTGTTTTTTCTTCTATGTACATCATCCGTAATAAAGATTCTGAAATCAGATGATGCATAAGGCAGGCTAGAATATACTTCTTCACAGCTACAATAATCCTACAGTTCTGATACTATAAAAAAATCTAACTTTGTATATTACTTGAAGATTACCTATATTTGTGTTGAAAGATGTCTCATGAGCATTTCTTGTGTCAATCTGGAGTACCACAAGTTGAAATATGAGTGGTTCTGTTCAGATGTTTAAATTGGGAGTAACCGATCCCCTTGCAAAGAAGGGGGTAACCAGTCTGAACAACATACAATGTTATAAAGCGGTATATTTTATTTTGTAAAAATATTTTTTCCAGTTTCCCTATCCATGAAACGGTACAGTGGTTCAGATGTTAAAAATCTTTAGACTGTCAGAAATCAAGGTAGAGCATCCCTAAATACTTTCTGGTTCTCTCAGAAGTAAAGAAACATGACTAGAAGCGTGCAGACTGGGTAATTGATGTGTAATTGTATCATGGTTACTTTTGTTGCTATTTGTTTGATTCACTAAGAAATTATCCTGCAGGGATAAATATATCTGGATTTTCCATTTTATGACATATTTTGTTTGCTGTTTTTTGGAAATATGTGTTTAATAGCACTTGGAAATTACAGTATAATCTCCAAAATATCCACTAAGTGGACATTAGCTCTAAGGACAACATTAGGCTAAGATAAGTAATGTTGTTTCTATAAAATACAACCAACGTTGAACCATATTTCTGCCTTTAATCTCCAAGCATGGACTCACATTTTAAAGCTGAAAAATCCAAATGGCAAACTACCCCTGATTGTCTTGGGATTAGCACAAATAAATGAAGTTGCATATAAATATTTTGTATGAAAGTATCTTTATTGATTATACGAAGATAGCCCATTCCTTACACTCTTTTCTGAGTCCTTAGTTAAAACTCCCCTTGATTTCATTGGGAGTTTTGCCTGAGAGAGGATCGTAGGAGCAGGCTGTCAAATTGCAAACCAACTTGTTAATGGAGAAACTGAAAGTATATTTTAATTGTATGAGAAATGATGCTAGTTAATTGAAACTTACTAGTAAAGTACATCAGAGTAGAGATGTATTTTACAGATATTATGAATCATTCATTTCATTAGTGTGTGAATGGTTTAGTTCTCTAGTGTACTCTAAATGAAATTGCATGTTTTGTAGTACTTCAGGTTTTATACACTACACATTAAGACATATGTTTTTGTTAATTGCATACAAGAAAATTTAATTTGAGAGCTTTATTTAATACCACAGAGATGCAGGAGTTTAACTTACCTTTTTGTGGTTGCAGAGATTAATTTTTTTCTCTTTTAGGCAACAAATATGTATTTGTTTTGGTTGGCATATAATAAAAAGCAATATCCAATTAATAAATTTTATTTACCCTCTAAATTCAAAACTGTCGAATGGATTACCTTTCAAAATACTCCATATTTAACAGCACAACCATAACAATACAAATAACAATAACATAAATATAAATTTTGCTTCTGGATTAAAGCCCATATCCTGCAAATACTTACACACAGGAATAACTTTAAACTCATGAGTAGTCCCATTCACTTCAATGGGAATATTCACATAAATTAAAGTTAAGTATGTGCGTAAGTGTTGGTAGGATTATGGTCTAAGTCTTCTTAAAATCTAAATTTCAGCCTTTCATAATTAGTCTGCTTCCTTTAACTTGCAGAGATTTATATTTGATTATTTATGTGGATACCAATAATAAAGAACAATAAAAGATTATGTAAATATCTGTCATTTTTGTTGGCGCAGACACAACAATGTGCTATAAAAAATATAGCTGATAAATCTTTTTAAAGTGAAAAATACCCATTATAATTTTTTTTTTTGACAGTAACATTGTTTTGGAAATCTGCATCCCTTTCAAGGTGTTTGGAACATGATTAGTACCAGTAATGTCTATTCTCAATGAAAAATATTTCCTTACTACTTCTACAAAATCTCACTACTAACTAGCACTGAAAGCAAATAATTAGGATTCCATATTTGTTGATACCAGTTGCGCACTGGAAAAATGAAGCAAACTAAACTGAATCAGATTTCTGAGACTAATAGCCATGCAGCTGGGGAAAAGGTAGCTACTACTCAACCTGTACTCTGTCAAGGTAATTTAATTATGAACAGTTATACTTCTCTGTAATTTGTTAATGTGTGCTCTTTGCAGAAGGAGAATAATTCTGCCAGGGCATTGACAATTTTAAACATTTTAGGCAGGTTGCTGTCAAAAGACAGAGGTTTTCATTGAATCTCATAACATATAGTTGCCTAGAGGAAGAATATCAATGAAGTGGATAGCGGATTAAATTATATATTTTTTGAGTTATTAGGATCTATATGAGAGAAAGTGGGGGGGATGGGAAATCTTTCAATTTCTCATGAATTTTAGTATATAAAATTGGATGCATCAAATTACTTAATAATACTTTTTAAATTATATTTTTCATATCATCATATCTTAATAGTTCTTTTGAATCATGCTCATTGCAGTGTTCCTTTTAAGTCTTACCTCTAAAAAAAAAAAAAAAGAGAGGAAAAAAAGAAATCAAGTTACAATTTACATGTATTACCCTCCCCCCAAACACACATACACACACACACTTGTCAGGAGGTAGATCATGCCCCCTGCATACACAAATATCATTATTCCCTTCCCCTGCAACGGGAATCCCCTGTTAAGCAGGAATCCCCAACTGGTGGAGGAAGGCTGACAAAGACCCATGGGTCATGTGCATGGTTCTGACTCCTTGCTGACCCTTTCAAACCTAACTGTTTTTAACAAAGTGTCTTACAGGGCTCCCTCTCTACTAGGAGTTCTGCATCTCCATGGGAGCAGAGCCAGCATGAAGGCATGCTCTTTGGTACCCTAGCTTCTGTCCCATTCTGTTCTGATTGCTCACTTTCTTCTCTGAAATGATTTAAAAACTCATTGAGAAGATCCTCACAGAGTTTAACTCTCCACAGAGCCCTACAGCTGATCTGATTATTTGTAAATAGGATTCAGAACTGCTCTTAATGGCATTGTCTAAAGGAGAATGTGGAATATTGTTAGCTTAGTTTATTTGAATGCTGTTTTGAGGATATTGCAATAGTAGATTTCAGGAAAATTAAGAAGACCCATTCTGGGTACTTCTATTCTTACATTTCTATAATTAATATAGTCTAGTGTGGGGTTGTATTCTGGTTAGAAGGTCAGAACACAGAAGTATGTCTAATTAGGACTATGATTTCTTTATAATGATAGAGTTGCTGTAACCAATTATTTTACTTGTATTTCTTTGGCTACCTGTTGCAATTCAGAATATGAACTCGCCTTGGTAAATTGGGTCAGATAATGAAGTAGTATGGATAAGGGAATAAGGGATAAGTTACCACTTGGCTCACATCTAGGAAGGGGATCCTCTACATGTGGCTTTCTTTCCTCCCATGTGGAATTGGGGTTGAATTGCCCCATGTCACTGTCCCTTCCTCCCACACAGCCCTCTTCGTAAATCTGTGGATCCATGTGGGAGAAGGGGTTGACTGTACCTTATGAAATAGGTGGGACTTGGGAGCTACAGACCCAGGGAACTTACCTAGAAAAAAATAGTGGAGTCCCAATTTGGATGAAATGTTTGTGGGGATGCTCCACCAAAAAGCATGGGATCTCTGCTACAGTATTGCCAAGGAGCCAGGCAGAGATAACAGGGGCCAGAACTAGTGCAGAGATTCAGAGCTTCTGCATGGATAGGCTTGTCCTTCCCCATATTCGGTGAGATCTCCCAGGTTTGATGGCCATTCGTGTGCCTTTTTCCCTGGAGGAAATTAACCTTGCCCCTGATGGAATGATATGGTGGGAACTGCATGAAATATTCCTCAAGGAGATTCTCCCCCATCCCTGAACAACTCAAGCAGGTTTTACTGCCAGAAAGGGTGATCAAGGCCTGTATTCCATCACAG
Source organism: Eretmochelys imbricata (assembly GCF_965152235.1). NCBI lineage: Eukaryota > Metazoa > Chordata > Testudines > Cheloniidae > Eretmochelys > Eretmochelys imbricata. The sequence continues at coordinate 78,681,349 of NC_135573.1, forward strand.
CTAACTGACTATTCTTGTTTAATCTTCCTTAAAAAAGCTAACATTTTAAAATTTCTATTGAATTTTCTGTATTTTTGAAAAAAGAAATAAAGTTTTATATATATAATTTTCCAGTCATCGTCGTCTTTGTTTGCGTCAGAGGTCAAAGGGATGTGGGAGACCCAGCATAACACAAAAGGATTAGTGAGGAAACTAATTTTATCTGTCATTTGAACGTCGGTCCCAGTCCTTGGAGTTCAAGTATCAAAAATTATAATCTCTCTTCTCACTACCTTCCTTATAACTATAGTATTTTTTAAAAAAAAAAAAAAGAAATCATAAGATGTGCAGCTTTTAGCAGGGTTTCTCTTGAGGGGAACCTTTAGATTTTTGGAGACTTATAGTTTGTGCATCATTCATTTCAGTGTAAAAGTCCAAGAACTGGAATGAGGCACAAGGATAGGATTCATCTTCACTATCTGCATTTCAGCCCAACCTTTAATAATAATGCTTTGCACTTCTGTTGTTCATACAGTCTGAAGATCTCAAAATGCTCTGAAAACATTAAAGGGAGATAATCAATTTTAAAGCCACATTTCCATCTGATATTTTTTACTTGCTGTTGTTACAAGTAACACTGACGATAACTAGAAACGAAGGGGATCATAGAGAAAAAAAATCTGTTGTACTTTGTGCATTTTACAGTACTGTGTATATATTCGGTTTCACTAAATCTGTTTCACTGTGGATCTTTCACATAGCAAAAGAGGAGAGGAAAACATTTGTAAATAGGAAAATATTTTAAAGTAGGAAAATGTGATTGTTAAAGGGAGCTTATAGGCAAGACTAGTACCTGTAACTGCTTTTAATCTACTTTTTGAAATTGAGTGGATTTCAAGTGAATTGCATCCCTTTAAGACTTCTAGCATTCCTATGAGGTAAGCATATATTATAATTCCCCTTTTACAAATGGGGAAACTGAGGACCGGAGCTGTTATGTGATCTGTCCACAGTAATACAGCATGTCGGTGACAGAGACAGGAATAGAAAGTAGGTCTAACTCCCAGAGTTGTGCACTGACCTCTAGGCTGCTACTTCACTGCTGTTAGCACTGGAGGTGCTGAATCTAAACCATGTTTGTGATGATGATTGCCACATATTAAAAATGTTCGGGGCATATTTTTTTCCAGTCCATGATAGCAGTTGGACTACTTTCTCTCCACTCAGTCCTTTTTACTAGTTTTAGGCGTTCATAAAGGGGAAAAGACCTTTTGAATTTTCAGAATGCATATTATTTTGTGCACTTGTTTTGTCATTCTCTGCAGAAAGTCTAATGAGGTCATAGTGAAATCTAACTCTAGATACGAAAAAACTATCCTTTTTAAAAAAAGTTATGAATAGAAAAATCTCCCTTTGACAGGCGCTTCTCTGTGTCGGTTTGAAGAGCCCCAAGTGTTCTTCATTTTAATCCCCTGTGGCCTTTGACCACTTGGGTTCATCTATCACATATACTTATTAGTGATAGTAATTGCAGTCAAGGTCAAAGAGGCTGGACCTGTATTTGGAACCAATCAGTTCTGCCCCTTTGTGAGAAAGAGCAGGTGGTTGTTGTGGAGCTCAAGGCCCCTGTAGTAGAAACAGGCAATCTGGTTGGGAAGGAGAACTTAGTCTTCCCTCTCTGAAGGATGCCACTATTATGTGGGCTGATCCATAAAGTACGATTTTTAATTCCTAAAGAATGCATGCACTTAATATGATGAAATGACAGTGAGTTTATTGTGACTGCGGAGAATAGGCTTTTAAGATACAGGTTTTTGTTCTTGACCTAACACCAGCTGATGATTCAGTTTAAGCAGGCTCTGTCTCTTTCAGTTCTTATATTCTCAATGTTTTTTGTGTTTTACAGTGGGATTTAGAAGCTGTGATGAAAAGATAAAAGTACAGTTTGAAAGCAGCGAGCCAGCAGATTTTAGAGTAGGTGAAGATGGTATGGTATATGTAGCAAGAAGCTTTCAGCTTTCTACAGACGCCACAGAATTCATCATATATGCTCAAGACAAAGAAACCCAGCAACAGTGGCAAGTGGTGGTGAAGCTGAGCATCGAGCCAACATTTGCAGAGCATTCAGAGAAGGTAAAACATTTGCCTTTGGAAATGTCTCTGAAAAATAGGTTTTTAGACTAAATCTGTCACACACCTCCACATCTGACTTCCTGCTAGTGGGTAACTAGTGCATAAATAATTGTAAAGCTGTAGTCTTTAAAAATAATGTTCCATAATCTATTATTTTGTATCCCTGCTAAAGTCATGCAAACCCATATCTGTTTAAAGATCCAGAAATCATTTGTATTTGAACATATTGTTTGTACAGTTTGAGATTTGTACCTGAATTTAAATTGGAAGTGGTCATTTCTTTATTTTAAATTGCTGGAGAGCATTACAATATTTATTCAAGCAGTTAAATTTAACCACAAAATAAACAAATCTCTGCTAGAATCCATCAATCAAGATTAGACTAGAACTGTAGATTTACAGCAGTAGCAGGAAGGCATTCCTGGCACAGAGTATTTGTATTGTCCCTTAATAATCAAATTGAGGACTGGAAATTATTTAGGACTCCAGCACTACTTTTAGGGAAGATAGTCTCACTCTGGTGGAAACCAATATACGCAAAGCCAAAGTAACACAAAATTGAACCTACCAATATACTAATATACTCCCTGTAGTAAAATATTATGTGATATTTCTGCTACACCCACCCCTTATACTACTGCCTGCTTTTTTTACTTCCTTTTGCAAAGCATCTTTTTAAAAAATAAATATTCTTCATAGATTGATATAGCCACACTAAAATTATATTTACAGATCAAAGACTTAAGTATCTGTTTCAAAATAGATTGCTTTTAGTTGTGCTATATATTTTTCTAAGAATAAGCAATTGTTCTGGGTTTTGGAGACATTTAAGACCAAATCTTAATAAAGAAGCATGCGGTGGCTCACATTAAAGAGGCACACAAGAAACTGTTCCTTTCAGAGGACGTCTTTTCTGCAACGAAAGTAATGTCCTTAAACTTGGATTTGCTAACATGAGTTAAGAAACTCAGGTTAAAATAACAGTGACACCTCAGCTTTTAACTTGAGTTCGCAACTCAAGTTAAAGCTCTAAGAAAGCCTGCGGTCAAATTCCAGCTCTTAACCAGAGTTACAAGCCAAGTTGCTGTGTCATCACTGCTATTTTAACCCAGGTTACCTAACCTGATTTAAGAGTTGCAGTGAAGACAAACCCTTTGGGCCCAGTTCTGGTGCCCTCAGTCACACTCAGGTAGTGCCTTACATGTGAGGGTATGTCTACACTGCAAAGAGAAACCCGCTGCACCAAATCTGAGTCCAGTTCAGTTGACTTGGGCTTGGGCAATGAGGCTAAAAATTGCAGTGTAGACATTGAGGCTTGGGTTACGTTAGCTGGGCTCTGAGACCCTCCGCCCTCGCTGGGTTTCAGACCCAGGGCTCCAACCCAAGCCCAAACGTCTAAACTGCTATTTTTAGCCCCACAGCCCAAGCCCCTCAAGCACAAGCCAGTTGACTCTGGCTCTGAGACTCAGCACCATGGGTTTTTCTTTGCAGTGTAGGCATATCCTTACTAGACAGGGGCTACTCACTTGTAAGGCACTATTCAAAGGGAGTGAAGGTAGCAGAAACTGGCCCTCAGTTTGCACCTGTGGTTTTTAGCCTCCAACACATTTACTTGATTCAAAATAACTTTTTTCCGCAAAGTAACCAAAGAATGTATTTTGGGCTTTTTTCCCTAACCAGAGTAACATGTCTGTATGCACATGTGCATCAAGAGCTAAAGGCTGAAATAACTGCAGATGTAGAGAGGAATATAAAGGCAGTGTTGACACCCAGCAGAGATTAATGCCCACTGTGCAAAGTGGGTCATCTACAACATCCATCATGGGTGACATAGGTTTAAAATAATTACAGCATTAATTCTATGGGATTTAATAAGGTCATAAATATTTCAGACATTCCTTACCAGTATGTATTAAACTTCTCTTGGAACTCAAATTATATTTTAGCACACCCAGATCTAAATTTAATATACAGTTTCACATTACCTGAACTGTAGTTCCAATTAATGAGATTATATACATATAAAGGCATCCTATTAAAATTCTGCACAATATTAACTACTATCCAACTGGAATATAGAAAGTGCAAAGTAGTTTACACAGCAGTACTGGGTAATAAATTGCTTATAATTCCATTTGACCTCCAAGTGGCATGCTGAAAAATGAAGGAATTGCTACTATTTCATACGAAAAATGTAATAATATTGCTTATTTCCATTTTGTACTGTGAACCCAATAAATAGCTTCATAAACATGGAATGAAGTGTGTGTCTCAGACAGTCATGTAATGGTATGAAAACCATTCTCCAATATACACATTTTTACCAATTCTCATTCTAATGTCTGTTTTAAGGATGAAAACAAAATTGAAGAAATAGTATTTCCACGGCAACAATATAAGCACAGCAGTCATCTGCAGAGACAAAAGAGAGACTGGGTCATCCCTCCAATCAACTTACCAGAAAACTCCAGAGGGCCTTTTCCTCAGGAATTAGTTAGGGTAAGGTAATTAACCACCAAGAAGGCAGAGGTGTGATTTCAGAATTCCTTGGAAGTCAACCTCGGATAGGCTTTCTGCTTATCAAAGATTAAAGGACCAAATTCAGCTGTTATACCTATACATAAGATAATGGGGCAAATTCTGTGGTCTGCCAAGCCCTCTTTGTTTTTCTTACATTGAATTACAGTGAATTTAAATCAGACAGCAACTGCCCTGAAGTAGGGGGAACTTCAGCTGGTGCAAAAGGTGGCATTTGTAACTCAGCCAACTCTGCTGCATCCTGCACTGGAACCTCCCCACTTGTGTGTTTCTGTATGTGTTTGTTGGGAGAGGCGGGGGAAGAGATAGGCCTGTCAGAGGAGGGGAACAAGGGGAAGGGACGTGGCTGATTGAGATTACACAGTGCCTACTGTGCAAGAATGCACAGCAAGTGGGTGTCTATTACCAGGCATTCCTGCACAAGAGGCTGGGGGCAGGTGTTCCATTAGTGTTGCCTGCACAGTCAATTTACCAAAAGGTGGGGGGAGAGGGGTGTGTGTGGACAGGGTAACAGATGTGAACATGGCTGTACCCTGTCTATACACTTGCAAGTGACTTTCTTAAAGGTATAGCAAAGGCTACCAGTGAACATACTATAAAATCAATTTCTACTTTATTTGTTAGCCAAGAACTCAGTTCAAAGTTCAGTATTTCCCCTGCAGTAACCATGCAATCACAAGCACCTAAATGGTTGCAATACTACAAGTATTATAAAAGAAATGCAGAATGCTGACACGGGTCTTGAAAGGTAAATGAAAGAGACTGTATTACAGTATATTTTAATGTTCACAAATCTTGTGTACTGTTTTAGGAGCTAAGCAGTAAATTTAAGGATAAAAGAATTTAATTATTTTTAGTAATATAATTCATCCTATTGTGGAAAAAGTAGAGATTTATAAGAAGGGTCACTTTACATGAAATTTTTTCTGAAAAATTCAGTGACTGATTTTCTGACAATGTATTATAATATAGAAAAGCCCAAACATTGTATTAGTGTTCATGCCTCTGCCATTGTTTTCTTGTAAATATAATTTCAGCCTAAATATATTAATATATTTAATATTATTAATATTAAAATGAATGCCAATCTACTGTTCTTCACTCTCAGTTCCAATTTCTTGTTCTGTTTAACTAACAAAAACCTCATCTTCTTGACACTTAGATTAGGTCTGATCGTGATAAAAGTCTTTCACTGAGGTACAGTGTTACTGGACCAGGAGCTGACCAACCTCCAACTGGAATCTTCATCATCAATCCCATCTCAGGTCAACTGTCAGTGACGAAACCTTTAGATCGGGAGCAGATAGCTTCATTTCATGTAAGATTTTAATTTACCATAAACCAGATGATCAAATCAAAGATAAACATCTGCTTCAAATTTGATTTCTGCATCTGGCACAGTTTTCTACAAGATGTGAATTAAAGAGTTTATACTGGATTGGAATTAATATTTATTCTACTTATTATTACATAATACAGGGAAGTCCTAGCATGTTGAAACAGCTTAACAAATGTGAGTTAGTATATTTAGATAATTAAAGAAGGCTGAAATGTGAATGCTGTAGTTTATTTTTCTGATTTATACCATTGATTACAAATTCCACCATATTGTTTGTTTGACAGAAGTTTATTTTTAATATAACACCCTAACTTGGGCATAATTGTACTGGAATTTCAGCAGCTAAAATTTGAGAAATGGGTGGGAAGAAAAACTACCAGGTTTCATTCTCAGGGCAAATCTAAGCATTTTAAGGGAATTATAATTGTAAATTACGTCTCTCTGTTTATGAAAGCTATGTTCTTTGCTCTAGAAAAATTGCAAAGTAAACCAAATATTCTGCAGCACTAGTAGAAAAAAAATATTTGGTTGCAAAGCAGGAAACCAAGGTTTGACCTGAAACGGCCCTCACTTGAAACCATAGGGAAGAGAGACAGTTCCTGGAGATAATTTCCAGAGTAGCATAGTTTTAGTGCACAATTTGTTGGCCCATCTGAGGAGCAAGTGTTAATCCTGCTTTCTGTACAGAGGATTTAGCAGTTGCTATTCACAGATCGAGTTTGACCATGCTAGGGTGCAGCAGCTCTCGAATTCATGGAATTTTACCAAGAATTTGGATTAACCGAAACAATTAGTTTTAGCTCTTTCCCTTTCAGTTCCAGTTTAAGTATTAGCGACTAAGGAATTTTCGAACAACCCCTAAAACCATTTCCAGAACATGGTAGATTAATCTCACCCCCCGCCTCCTATAACTATGTGTCAAAACTACTTCTGAGCTACACTGACAGGTTTTTACCTCCCAGGTTTCAAATTTAGGATACATCTACACTACAACATTTACAGCAGCACAGATGCACCAAGGCAGCTATGCTGCTGTAATGCTTATGGTGGGGACACTCTAATCCGACAGGAGAGAGCTCTCCTGTGGGATTAATAACTCCTGCCTCTGTGAGAGGTGGTATCTATGTCCGACATAACACTGTCTATATCAGCTTCTTTAAGGTGTCTCAAGTAGGGCACCCAAATATCACTTTGGAAAATTTAGGCATAAACTTTAGACTCTTGAATTTTCAGTTGTTCAGTGAGAACAATTTTTGCCATACCCTGCCAGCAAAATAAAATAAAATAGATATACACAATTTGTCTTTTTCTTTTTTAGGCTTTAAATTAAGAATATTATCTCAAGTCCTACCTTTCCTTTGAAATATTCTTACAATACAGTTTCCATAATACCATTTCAAACTTTACAGAAACGAAGCAATATTCGTTCCAGATGGATTACCAACAAAAATTTTCTAATAGTGCAGGATTAGGTGATCCTGGAGACTTTCCACTGGCAATCAGGGTTAAGAAGTACAAAAGCCTATATAACATTAGGTAGTATTATTATTCCAAAAGTAATTTGGAGTCTGTAAATTAGGCCGTGGGGAGTTTAAACCTTCCCCACAGAAATCTGTCCCCTCTGGGTGAACTATTCAGATTTTTTTTCTTTCTCAACCCAAGAAATTTCCAGAAGAAAAAAGGCCTTCAAAAATAGAAGGAAAAAACAAAAAAATCAGTGTCCGTCCTTAAATATAAAGAAAGGGCTCAGTTTTGCCCTGAGTTACACTTATGTTATACCCATTGAACTCAGTCTATAAAGGCTCCCTCAATAAACTGAAAATTGAAGTCATCAAGATAGGGGAGCAATAAAAGACACTGAAATAGATCTGGCTAAAATGGTTATTGTAAAATTTCCTCTCCTCTGTGCTAATGTCCATGTATGTTCATATGTCTTGCAAACTCACATAATTCCCAATGGCTTTTGCAGCTGAGAGCGCATGCAGTGGATGTAAATGGAAACCAGGTGGAGAATCCAATTGACATTGTCATTAATGTTATTGATATGAATGACAATAGGCCTGAGTTCTTACACCAAGTCTGGAATGGGACAGTCCCTGAAGGATCAAAGCCAGGTAAAATATAGCAGGTTTTCTGTGTGAAAATAGATGTGTGTTTTTTAATTTTGGAGAAATATACTTTTAGAAGTCATAATGTTTTTGAAAGAAGTAATCAACAAAAATTTCAGGATACTATATTGCCACTACTCTTGATTTTTAATTTACGTTTTTGCAAGTTAAAAATTAATTTAAAAGAAAGACTTCATTACACATGTTAGGGAATGAGTAAGGGACAATGCTGAGAGAAGGAAAATAAGGAAGGACTACTTTATTTGGACAGCACCCACATATTTATATTATGGCAGCACCCATTAAAGATTGGCTTTACCTGAAAAATAAGGGAGGCCAAACAGCTGTTTTGTAACTTTGAAGATTAGCTTGTTGCTAGACAACTGATTAGTGACCTTTTAATACACCTCTTCCTATAAAATATCTCTCTCCCCTGACTAGTTTTGAACAAAAAGAACACTAGGGGATTAAAAATGAAAACTAAAAGAAGTTGAACAGATTTACAGTAATGATACCTTATATGGTTGTGGAACACATTTTCCTGTGCTTATCCTGTGGCAGTTTGGGGTATTTGTACATTCTGAAGATTTGTATGTGTTGCACTCTAGCAGCCTGCTTGACCGTCCTTTTCAAATGAAGCAAGGAACAAGTGATCCAATGTCTAGAAAAGACAATGTCAACATTTTAAAAACAAAAGTTTTACAATAGCTTCCTTGATAGAAAGGAAATGCCATGTAGTATCCTTAGAGAGTCTATATAATTATATATATATATTTTAAGCCCATTCTCTGTGTTATATATAAAATAAATACACCTAATATAGTATGTATTACATAATAGATTATGTGATCTGTATGATACAATTTATTTAGGCCAAGACTGACCAAAAATGAGAGCCTAAAATTAGCATCTGTATCTATATACAGATGCAGTCATGCAGTTGACAGTGCACAAGTGCAACAGTCCAATCCAGGCCATTAATTGCAGGATTGGAGCCTATATATAGACCTGGATATGAATCTCAGTAATTCTGGGGAAGTTTGGATTTGGAATCAAACTGTACAATTTAGGACTTTCCCCAGAACTAAAATTATGTATCTGAACCACCCTCAAAGTTGGAATAAGTTCAGATTTACATCTAGATGCAAATTTTGTGTCAGAAGCCATTTTCTTAGCAGTGCAACAAGGAATTTTTAGGACAACTGACATGTCCCTTCAGTTTCTCTCAAGACATATTATGCCAAGTTCAAGTGCCAAGAACCAACATGATCTTAAACAGTCAGGATTGCAAAGGGAAAGAAATAGTATGTAGAAAAGCCCTTGTTTTGATTTTTGCGTTGATTTGCATACACAATTAACACGTGCGGCACATTTTAAAATTAGCCATGTTTTGATTATCAGATGTTTCATGTGGCCCAGCGATTGAGCCTGCTATTTAAACTTTAGAAGCTTCATTGTTAATTAAATGTGTTTATGGCAGAATTGCAGGGTTTGATTGCCTGTGGAGCTTTTTCAGTAATAAGCAAGTTTGATACTTTATAAACACCAGTGTTATCTTCTGTTATGTATCTTAATTGCTTCATTAATCCTGGGACTCAGGCCTACTCAGTTTCCTTTGGGTAAGAGAAAGAATGTGTAATGTTTATCAAAAGAAGTAAATGTTTTGACCATTTTTTGTGCTTGTAAGTGACCTTGTGTAATTCAAGTAAACTGTTTATTTAACACTAATTATGTATTGTGCTGTTAGGAACCTATGTGATGACTGTTACTGCTATTGATGCCGATGATCCCAATGCACTGAATGGGATGCTGAGATACAGAATCTTGTCACAGGCCCCAAGCACCCCCTCACCGAACATGTTTACAATCAACAATGAGACTGGTGACATTATCACAGTGGCAGCTGGACTTGATAGAGAGGTAAGGCGGGCCTGAATTTTATAGGTTGTGTTTTAAATGCTGTCCATTTTTGTGCATATGTAAAATAGCTTGTAGGTAATTTACACATTTTTTTCAAATGTAATTTTTTTCCCCTTGCACAGCACTACCTAACCAGTACTCCCTTAGAGCTGGCCAGCCCCAAGATTTGAAAACTTGGATTTTGGCAAATATCCTAGGGGTAAAGGATATTTTCGAGCTTCGTTTTGCATAGAATGTAAAACATCTGGTCTCACTCACATTCACTGGAGTTAGCTCAGAAAGTGGAAGGAGTCTTGGAGAGAAGGAGGAAGGAAGGTGGGGGTCTTGCCATGGGTATGGTTGTGGGGAGAGGATGAGATGGCCTGGAGGTTACTTCAGTCTAGAAACAGACTCATCCTTCAGTTTCCAGCAAACATCCTTACTGTATGTTGGATAAAAAAGCACTGTCCACACCATTTACTGAGCTTAACTAGTTTAAAGGTTTAATAAGAAAATTTTAGGACAATATTTTACCACCTTAATTAAGCATAAAACATAAGTAAAGCAGATGAGCAGGATAGTGTTGTGATGAATTACCCAGTCTTTGGGCACAGGTAGGCTCTTTCTGTCTTTATTAAATCCATGCTGGTCCAATCTGGTGTATGTCCTGTGTTGCTTCACTCACTCAGTCACTCACTCTCTCACACACACACACCCCGCCTCTGTTAAACACACATTTTTATACTTTGTCTCATTTATAAACATTCCATTCTAAATATATTTTCCAATACATTTTTACTTTATTCTGCTACAACTCTAATCCATGCTGTATTTTTTATTTTATTTTATTTTTTAAACCATTGCTTTTATGTATTCATTATTTTTTACAACAGTTGTCTTATTACTTATCTGCTTCTTGTAGCCTTGGAGTGGTTGGCTAGTTCTGTCCAGTCATTATCTATTTTTCCTAGTCTGTCTTGCTAGGGGGATTAGGGCCTGGCTGATAAATTAGTCATTGTTTGCCCTGTCATCTACACAGACCAAGAATCCACTGTCAATGAGACAAAAACTGACTTTCTGATTATTTTTTTACAGCCTTTGAAAGTTGTATCAATAAGATACATACAGAAAGCATAAAAGTTCCCTTTTGCACTTTCTTATAAAATATATATTTACTTCTTTAACATTATTTAATATATATTTATTTAACACAGTTCATTTTACATTTCTTTGCACATAACGCAAAACTTTTTGTGAACTGTCCTGTGACCTGTATTTTAGTGTTAATTAATTTACACAACCGTGATATAATTGCTCACCCTTCACAGACACGCTTGCCAGCTTGCATTTGTTGAATTAAAAATCACACAGAGTGAATGCTGTGGCAGAACAGTGCTGACAAGGACACCCAGAGCTAGCTATGACTCAGGGGTAGCAGTAGTTCCTCAGGAAAGAGCTCCATCCTCCTCCTGCACAGCTCCTCCGGAGAAGTGGGGGTTGGGAAATAGAGCCATTCTTCTGGCTTGTGATCAGGATCTAACCTTCCTTCGATCTGTGGACCGCACTAGTGACATGTAGGATAAATCTTCTGGCAGTCATATTGATGGATGATTCGTTGAGGATTGCTAATGTCATCATATAGTATAGGGGTGACCAAACTTTTGGGCCAGAGGGCCACATCGGGGTTCTGAAACTGTATGGAGGGCTGGGGTGTAGTGTATTAAATTGTTTCCTGTAGGAATGTGCTACTTACGGTGTACTACTTACAGCTGCCAGTCCTGGTGCTCCATAAGTAGCACATTCCTACGGGGAGCAATTTAATACACTACGCCCCGGCAGAGCCACGCTGCCCAGCAGGACCTCGTAGGCCTGCCGCCCAGAGCACTGGCGGCACAGCAAGCTGGGGCTGCAGGGGAGGAGCTGGGGGCTAGCCTCCCTGTTCAGGAGCTCAAGGGCTGGGCAGGATGGTCCCGTGGGCCGGATGTGGCCCGTGGGCCGTAGTTTGCCCACCTCTGAATTAATAAATGTTATCTGATCTAAACTTTTTTAGCAAAATAAATGGAAAAAATATTACTACTTTTACATTTTGAAAGCATAATTAAAATGAGTACTTCAGGATTAATAATGAATAGGGGGAATGGTATTCTTAGTCAGTTGTTCTGAGCCCAGGACTGGTATCCAAGAACTTCTGAATTCTTCTAATTCTGGTTCTAACAATAATTCCTCCATGTGGTGTTGGAAAAGTCACTTAAATTCACTTGGTGTTGCCCCTTTAAACTAAAAGAAAGGTTTGGGTTTTCATCTATCTCCGGTTTTGGAACCCTGGTATCTTCTTTGACATGTGTACTTTCAGAAGGACTTACAGTCTGTATAAATGAGATATGTCTTCTGCTACATAGCAACTAGCAGTACCTGATTTACCACAGAAGAAATCAGCTGCCACATCAGGACTTCCCTGTAGACCCTCAAACTAACAGTCAAAGAGGCCTTCCATCCCAGTAGTTTGCCATTAATTCTACTCACTGATTGCTTTACTGATGTCCTAGTGAATAATTGTTTGTAAAAGATGTTGGAAAAACATGTCATCTTTTGACATCTTTGTTAAAGGTTGTTGTATGAAAGTGCCTGAGAAATATTCATTTAAAATACTAAACTAGACAAAAATAAGATAAAGGCATTTTTAATCCATAACAGACTAAAAGAACATCAGTATATTTCCAGCTGATGGGAGCCAATGGTATGCACATTTGGAAATTTAGGAGCAAATTGTGGCTGCTCTAAAACAACTGCCCTGGAGTGGAGAGGATATAGAGCAGGGATTGGTGACCTTCGGCATGCTGCCTGTCAGGGAAAGCCGCTAGCGGGCAGGGCCGGTTTGTTTACCTGCAGCGTCTGCAGGTTTGGCCAATCGCAGCTTCCACTGGCCGCGGTTCGCCGTCCCAGGCCAATGGGGGCTGCAGGAAGCAGCGGCCAGCACATCCCTTGGCCCCGTACTCATTCACTAGCCAGATGCTCTAACCCGGATTGGGGAAGTGCATACTTCACTGTTACAGAAGCTGCCAGTGAGCATCCTGAAGGTGCTAGGCTGCACCTGGATAATGTTTTATCATTTCATGTCTACCCTGGCTTGGGTAGAACATTGGACATATACCCGTTCTTTGCAAAAATCTAAAACTATGTGGGCTAGATCCTTTAGCCCTGTTTACAGAGTAGTAAGGGGCACGTTAGCTCTAGGTAGCTTGATGAACCAGCTGAATATCAAGCTGACTAACCAGCTGACTCATGGTATGGAATGTTGGGCCTGGTGTGTAAAAGGAGAAATGAGGGAACCCACACTCACTTCCCAGGTGAAAGTTAACTACTGCCTCTCGGAGAGGTGGATTATCTACATTACTGGAAAAACCCCAGTGTGAGAACTGTTTGCACTATAGCAGCACTGCTGTCACACCAGAGTTGTGCCACTGTTGTTTAGACATAACCAATTATTCTTGCCTTGCGACTGAGGTTAGCTAGGTGGAGTGCTCTTTTCTCTTACCGCCTGCCTGGGGTGGGAGTGGAAAGATTTCACCCAGTGGGACTGTCTTCTCTCCCTACCTGACAGTTCATTTTCAGGAGTGTTGCTGTGAAGTTCCTAGAGAGGCTGAAGCATGCTGGGCTGTTCCTTTATTGTGCATGCCCAACGCCTCCCAACAATCTCATTCCAAGTAGTTCGTCTTTCATACATGAGGGTCAGACTACACAGAATATTTAGATAGCACGCTCATTGGGGTGGGACCATATGTTTGCTTGATATGTGGGGTGCACGTCAAAAATAAATAAGATGAAGATTCTGGGGAAAAGGAAGACTTGGGTAGCCATGTAATCCTAGCAGAATTCTCTAGCGCTTCAGGACTTGTGACTTCAGAGCCCAGACAGGTCACAGAGCTCCTGCTATCTTTCTGCCACAGAAGAATCTGGGCCCAGGATTTGGCCTGATATTTTTATGTTACCTTTATTGTTTTACAATAAGCAGTGCACAGTTGTTCCATAACATAAATGTAACAAATGTATTCCTTTGATTCTTTCATCACTACGTGCCTTGTTTATGTGTCATGAACAAACCCTTAAGAGGATTTTTTCTTGAAGCACGATGAGTTTTATATATAAACCATATTGTTTTATAAAGAATGACTTGCCCCCACTGTCCAGATTCCAGTACAGAAAAGGATGGAAGTACATGCTTAAGGGACTTAAACATGCACTTTTGTGCTTCCCTAAATAGGGATGGTTTCGTGAATTTTGGACCCTGGATCTTTTGCATGTGAAAGTCGTGTGCATACTTTATAAGTGTACACGCTTTTAAAAACTTAGGCCAATATGTATATGATAATATCAATCCAAGATTTGAAAGCAAATGAGAAATTTTCACTGAATGGACCCATGTTAGTTTTCTTAAAAGTAATTATTTTGGGGGGAGGGGTTAAATCAAAGATTTCTGTCTTGTAACTTATCTTGTGAAATAATCAGTTGCATACCTCCAATTTACAAGCAATCAGAATGTGTGGGGGAGAGGATGTGGTTTCATAGGAAATAAAAAAACTGAGCTTTTCTTTAAGTATCCTTATTTTGACAGAAAAAAATTTCTTTAGCTGTCTCAATAAACCATGCATGAAAGTAACATTTTAAAGTAATAACAAATGCTCGTGTCATTGCCAGAATTCTGCTGGAGGAAGAACTGAATTTCATAGTATCATCCCACCAAGCTAGGGAGTGCTAAAGCTGAAGTTTAATTGGTAAATGAAGTGTAAAAAAACCCCAAAACTTTATTTACATTTCACAACAGAAATGTACAGAAAATCTTCATAATTATTTTTTAAAAATCTTATAAATATTGTAGTAAGATCTAGCTGGTTTTGAGATCTAATCTGTCAGGCAATTCTTTTTCATAGACCTAACACTGAGCCTCAGAAAGACCTGGCATACTTCCAGCAATGATTTAAGAATACAGATTCTCTGTACTGTGTGCTGTTTTTAACAATACATAAAGCAACTGGCACTGGCAAATTGGGAGAAGGAAGGGACTATCTTGTTTGGAATGTTTAACATTTATAGAAATAATCAGGGATGGAGGGGAGGGGGTGTTCCAGTCACTTTACTAGTTTCTGTTAGCCTTGACAGCTCCAGTTTCCATAGTGATATCAAGAAGTTGCAGCAACATTCTAATACTTAGGCTTCGCTACAATAAAGCCTTGGCGGTTGTAGTCATTTGGCCAGAAATACTCCCTGGCTCAGATTTCGTAAAACCCTTTTGGATTTACTACTTATATAGGTAGAACTACTATACTTTTTTTCCATTTAAAAACGAAACAAAAAGATTGGTCAAAATTCCACCTCTGTGGTAATAACAGTAACTTGTATAAAGTTCTTTCATTATCCATAGTAAGGGCATATCATGCAAGCCTCCCCAATCGCAAGTGATGCATGAAAAATGCAGGCAGTCTAATATATTTAGATGCAAATCACTGCTGTACTTCTGGTGATGTAAACTTTACTTCAGTCATTTCAACTGATGTTAACTGGAATAAACAATATGATAGGCTCTTTGCGTAATAAAGCACAATTTATGGAACACCTGGTGTCCTACTGGAATGTTGTTTTTGTCTATAACTTATGTTGGTGTCATTTTGTGTTTTAGAAAGTACAGCAGTATACATTAATAATTCAAGCTACGGACATGGAAGGAAACCCAACATATGGTCTTTCAAATACAGCAACTGCTGTCATCACAGTGACAGATGTCAATGACAATCCTCCAGAGTTCACTGCTATGACTGTAAGTACAGTACAGAAGTAAAGGAAGGGTATGAATGTTTATGACCATTATTAAGGAATTTTTCACATTATATATATATATATATGAATTGAAAATATTTGTTACTTATCTAATAGCCTGCTGTGTTGCAATGATTTAACTGAGAGGAGAATCTGTCCCTTAGGACTACCATACTTAATCCAAAACACAGAATTTAGCTAAGGAATCAACCCTCTCGTTTTCTAGGTGGTTTCAGATAGGTTTTAGTTTGCTAGCTCACATTACTGTTTGATAATGGTAGACTGCTAGGTGGTGGTCTCCTTTTATTAAAGTATTTGTCAGATTTTTTTTTCTTTCAAATAAATGGATCGCAGAGAATTTTGATTAAATTGACTTTAAAGCAAGACATCAGGAATCCTCATAAGTTTTCAATCCTCAGGTGGTATAAATTTTCATAGCTCCATTGAGGACAATTGACACCAGCTGAGGCTCTGCCTCTTAGTGTACAATTGAACTAAGATGAATACCAGTTTCTGTGCTCTGATGGGTATTTCATGGGGCTATTATACACTGATATATAAGAACATAAGAACGGCCATACTGGGTCAGACCAAAGGTCCATCTAACCCAGGATCCTGTGTTCTGGCAGTGGCCAATGCCAGATGCCCCAGAGGGAATGAACAAAATAGGTATTCATCAAGTGATCCATTCCCTGATGCCCATTCCGAACTTCTGGCAAACAGAATGTAAAATATGTAAAAATATATGCTTTTTTGTTGTAGTTCTATGGCGAGGTACCTGAAAATAGAGTGGATGTCATAGTAGCTAATCTAACTGTAACTGATAAGGATCAGCCACACACTCCTGCCTGGAACGCAATGTACCGAATGACTGGTGGAGATCCTACAGGTCGATTTACTATTCTGACTGATCCAAATAGTAATGATGGGTTGGTAACTGTTGTGAAGGTAAGTGATTCCTACAACTCATTGAATTATGCAGAGACAAATAAGTGGGAGAGCACTGAGAATAAATATCTCCCTGCTGTTTAATCCTGAGGCCAGTGTGAGATTTGAAATTAAAATTAATGTGCTTGTTCTGAAAGTAACTTGTTCACCTTTTGAATGGTCCTCCTACTTACATTATCATGAACAATCTAAAATACCAGTTCTGAAAATCAGGTTAGCTAGTTTTTAAATGGCAGATTAGAAAACCTTTATTTGCCAGAAATAAAAATTAGCCTGTGAAAAAGCCATTTGCCTATCAGTGGATCAGAACTAGCATTAACGGCTGTCTGTTGGAGTAGTAAGCAAACTGCTTTCTACCTTTTGGTCAGCATTGGTCTTCCAGGCCTAGGAATGCCTTTCCCCACAAGTATGATGCCAGAATGTTTCTATTAAATAAATAGCCAATCAGGATGATATCAGAGGGGAAGGAAAGTGGTGTTAGTGATGGTAGGAGGCTACGCTTCAACAGGCTTCTAAAGGATGATGCTATTTTTAAAACCTCATTCAAAAGCCTTGTATGGAGCAGGTTCTTCATCTTCATTCACCAGCCAAAAAAGTCCTGGACTGAAGGGATGACTTGTTTTCTAAGTTATGATAAAAAGGCAGTACTACAATTTGAATCTGTCAAGAAGTAGTCCCCTTTCCTCTCAACTGTCTGATAAGTGTCCGGACTCTTAGTTTATCTGGTTCATTTTTGGATCCATCCACTCAAGTGGGTGACAGGATATGAAATCCAGCACTCAGGCTTGAAATGCCTGTATTCCAGTCTGGGATATGGTGGAATTATTATTTATTTATTTATTTATCCTTTCAGTACCTTGTGGGGGAGGGGGGCTAGCGGGGGAATCTGTGGCTTTATAAAGCAATCTAGGCTACATTGCATGCTTGGGGTTTTTTTCCCCCATAAGTCCCATAATTGGCGTTTCTTGAGAGATACCTGTTATGTTTGATTCTGCTGACAAGACACACTTGACTGCCTGTGTGCCTTGTATTTAGGCACATATAAGTCCATTTCAAATCTATTGACAGTTAGAAACTTGAAACCTCTGAAAGAGCAAACAAAATGATACTCAGATCCAACCAGTATAAAGAGAATCAAATGAAATTCCCAAGGGCATAATCTGCTTGAAATACTTCAAACTAAATTATTTCTTTAAACTGACAGAAGAGAAGCAAAAAGTAAATCGAGATAAATAAATGACATTCTGAGGAAACCCCCCAGAAAAGTTGTAAGCACTGATGAGGACTAATTTGGCTCAAGGACTCTTGAGGGGGCAGAAGTTGGCAGGAGATCACCAGCCACAGTGAAAAAGCAACATGCTTCTTGGGGTACAAGGAGTGGCTGAATCCACTAAGCTGGGGTCAGATTTGCTATCATTGCCCCTTAAATCCCTTTGCCTATGGATGTTCCTAGCTGCCCTTGGCACTAGAAGAGCTGCTGCAGAAATTGTCCTGAAGTGCTGCAGAATTCTGTATTCCAGAAAAACATATAGAAACTTTATGGGT
Organism: Eretmochelys imbricata; assembly: GCF_965152235.1. Classification (NCBI taxonomy): domain Eukaryota; kingdom Metazoa; phylum Chordata; order Testudines; family Cheloniidae; genus Eretmochelys; species Eretmochelys imbricata. Next base: position 78,699,649 of record NC_135573.1, read on the forward strand.
ACTGGTTTTGCCATAGTTCTCTTTTGTTTAGGCTCTGTGTTCATCTAGCTCAATATAAGCATTATAAAAACAGAAGAACTTTTTAAAGTAATTTTTTGTTTGCATACCAGTCACGACTATGAACAATTGCTAATATTTTCCCCCTTTTGTTTTTGCCAGCCAATTGACTTTGAGACCAATAGGATGTTTGTACTTACTGTAGCTGCGGAAAATCAAGTGCCTTTGGCCAAGGGAATTCAGCATCCTCCTCAATCAACAGCAACTGTATCCATTACCGTCATTGACGTGAATGAGAGTCCATATTTTGTCCCAAACCCTAAGCTTATACGGCAAGAGGAAGGGCTTCTTGCTGGTAAAATGTTAACTACTTTCACCGCTCAGGACCCAGATCGCTACATGCAGCAAACTGCTCTAAGGTATGGTGTAGAGCACATTCCTATTTTATCCCATGCTGGTAATCTCAAAACTGGGCCTAATCCCCCTGCCCTCTGCACAGGCTCTGAAGTCTTGAAACAGAATACAGAATGCTGTATTTCTCTTTGGGGCTGGCCATGAAGTGAAGAGCCCATGTACGATTTCTCGGTTTACTACAGCACCCCAGATGGGAATTATGGGTGGACTGTGGGAATGGTGTTGCAAATAAGTCTGTATCTAGTACAGATCTGCAGGTACAGCAAACTATGGCATCTTCTTCTGCTCATAGGACTCAAATTCATCAAGGTACCTAAACACATACAGAACTTTAAGCATATGGGCTGTCCCAGTGAATTGAGTGAGGCTTAAGTTTATGCTCATGCTAACGTATCTTGCTGATCAGGATCGTAGACTATGATTGCTGTGGCTCAACTTTATGGCTGCCCTGGATCAGATCAGGATTCATTATCCCATCCCCAACAACTGTGGAATTCATGCAGGCAAAATAATCTTTAATTTGTTCTTTCCTTGTAAAATGAAAGATTTTACGTTTATACGTCATATAATTTTACGCTTTTTGTATTATTTAGGGCTGCTCTACACTAGAAAATTATATCGACCCAACTATGTTGCTCAGAGTGTGAAAAATCCACACTAAGCGATGTAGTTAAGACGACCTAAGTTCCCTATAGAGCTAGGTCAACACAAGAATCCTTCCATCAACTAACTACTGCCTCTTGGGGAGGTGGATTTACTAGAGTGACTGGAGAAATAAGCAGCTATGCCACTGTAGCATTTTGAATGTAGACATAGCCCTAGTTAATTAGCTATTATTGCTGATATTTGCTCATTTGGGGCCATAAAAATGATATATAGGTCTATAATTTTGTAGCCTAGTACTGTTGTTTTTATTTTAAATATCACATGAGCTAAGATAGTTTGTAATTTATTTAAACTAATAATTGATACAATGACAACTTCTTATAAGGAAGGGTGGTTTTGAATGACCCTATTCCTTCAGATCAGAATCAGAGAGTACAGTAAAACTAGTTGGATACACCAAGGCATCCATAGAAAACCAATGATATATTGTCATCAACTGGGATTAAAAACTAAAAAGAGCCTAAGATAATAGGGTCACTTCTGTCAAATCAGAATATGTCTATCATCTCCTCCCTCTCTGTGTACATGTACATACACATGGTTAACAGAATTGAGAAGGCCGCATAAATGGCTCTCATGCCTTAAATCAAGTAGGAGTTCTTATTAAAATACTTTAATCATGGTTGAATGTGAAGTCTGCATTCTTGTGGTGAATAAGTCATATGCAACTTAAGAAAATTGTGCATTTTACTAATTTATGACATGTATGTTCACTTTTCAGACAGTTGTATATAACTTATGTAAAATAGAGTTATATAACAGCTTACTTACATAGAAAGGCTTTTAAAAACTTTCTTTATTAAAACAATACGTGTATCCAAAAAAACTCAAGAATGCAGGCTAATAAACTGAACCTCATAAAATAGTGTTACAGTACCAGATATATGCGTTTTCAGAATATGAGTTGAAATATAGTTATGTTTCATTTTTAAAAAGTTTATTGGAAGATAAATTACATTTCTTATCGTCAAATATGCAGGTACTCAAAGCTTTCAGATCCTGCAAACTGGCTAAAAATTGACCCAGTTAGTGGACAGATAACTACAATTGCAGTTTTGGACAGAGAGTCACAATATGTGGAAAATAACATGTATAATGCGACTTTCCTTGCCTCTGACAGTGGTATGTATTCACATTTATATATATTCAGAAAGTTTTAATTGACATTATATCGTACTAGCACAGAAAGAAAAAAGGAAGAATAAATCAGTTTTCACCATGGCAGAAGGTACTAAGATTGGAGTTAATATATTGATCAAATATCTGGAAAATGGGTTAACCTGTGAGGTTGCAAATTTTGTAAATGCAACAAAATTATTTAGGACAGTCAAGTCCAGCAAAGGCTGTGAGGAACTGCAGGAGGCTCTAATCAAGCTTGGTGAATGGGCAACACAATAGCAGATGAAATTCAGTGTTAAAAATGAAAAGTAATGCATGTTGGAATGAAAAAGCGCACTATATCCTTCTAGTTCTAAACTAACTGCAATATTTTAGGGAAAAGGCCAGGCCATCATTGTGGATTCCCCAGTGAAGACCTCTCCTCTATGTTAATATGTTAAACTGCAGTTAAAGAAGCAAACAACATTTTAGGATGCACAAGGAATGGGATATGGGGTCTAATATGGGAGATATTACAGTTCCATTAATCAATTATATGCCCTCATCTGGGATACTGCGTTACTTACTAGTCATCTCATCTCCAAAACAGATTTTGCAGATTTAGGCGTATAAATTCAGTATGTGGAAAAAAAATCTCATATGAAGAGAAAATGTAAAGAGATGACTAAGAGGTGACATCGTAAAAGTATTTAAAACAGTAAAAAATATAGGGAAGGTAGATCAGAAAGTTCTGTTTTCCTTATTTCATAACATCAGCACAGAGGGGCATTTAATGAAATTGAAAAGTGGCAAGTTTCACACAATGGGTAATTATACTATGGAACTTGTTACCATGAGTTGTCATTGTAGGTAGAATTTAACAAGATTTAAAGAAATATTAGACACTATATAGATAAGAATATCCAGAGTTAGAAAAGTAAATACTAAAAAAAATGAGTTTTGGAAGGGATGTAAATCCTCATGCTTAGGGGCTTAAGTCAATCTAATTTGGGGGTTAGGTGGAGAGGTCTTGAGGGTGGGATGATCTCAGATCTGCCTACTGAACGGTTGTTCGCCTCTTTCTCTGAAGCATCTGGTGTTGGCCACTGTTGGAGATAGCTTAATGGACTGGATGAACTACTGTTCTGGTCCAGTACGGCAATTCCTTTGTTCCTGTATTCACCAACTAAGGCCCTAATCCTGCAGACACTTGTGCCTTCAAAGACCACTCCCTGTGAAGACAGTGAAACTACTCATGTTCAGGTTTGCAGCCTCGAGGCCAGGCACCAGATTTTGTTTATAAATCCAGAGCCCTAAAATAGAGGTATGTGGAAGCGCACTGCCCCAGCATGACCTCCCGGAGGCATTTGCTTTGATGACAGGCCAAAGCAGCCCCTGCTTTATGCTTTCAGAGAATGCAGAGGGTACAGATTGATTTCAGTCCTGTTCAGTTGGCTCCACTCTTATCCTCAGGGAACACTGACACTGCTATCAATGCTGGCTCAAGCAGTTCTTGGGCAGGCCCCGTCTCAGTCTAGCTCGAACTGTTCGCAGTTATTTCAAAAGCACGTGTAAGGTTTATTATTAGGTGACATTCTGACATAAAACATTATAAAACAGTTTGGTACATTTTGGGTAATGTAGAGGTAGAAGAAGCATGTTTTGTTGTTGTCAGTGTTTTAATTATCCTTTCAAATCAAATTTCAGTTTACATTGTAACTGAACACACGTACATGGGTAGCTGAAATATGCTTGCATGAAATATTGTGAATAGGTTTCTAATGGGAAGCAGAATCAAGATACCAATTTTTGTTTCTTTAAGGAATTCCTCCTATGAGTGGGACTGGCACTCTTCAGATATATTTGCTTGACATTAATGATAATGCACCCCAAGTACATCCTCAAGAGGCTACAACCTGTGAAACACTACAGCCCAATGCAACTAACATCACAGCAACAGACCGTGATATTGATCCGAATGCAGGACCATTTGCCTTTGAACTGCCAGAAACTCCTCCTAGTATTAAGAGGAATTGGACCGTCATTCGTATTAGTGGTAAAATTAATTTACACAACGGAAACTTTAATGTTTTTAAATGAACTACTGACTGCATTTTGTTTCGTTTCATTTTGTCTGGCAATGGGTACTTCCCTAGGTGCCTGGATTGTTTAGATTAATGTGAAGGAAATGTTATCAAATGCCATTAAAGTGAGCTCCCTTGAGAATGAGAGAAAGATATTTTAAAAGTTAGATTTAGAAACTAACGTTCACACTAATAAGTCTGTGGCACCTTATGTGGCATCCAGTACATCCAGTAACAAAAGGTTAATATAGAGTTCAGAAACCTGTAAATTTTCCATCATTGTTTAACATCCACATAAGCAGTAAATTTTATTTTTACTCCTAATGTATTTTCTCATATAGGTGATCATGCCCAACTTTCGTTAAGGATCAGATTCCTTGAGGCTGGTATCTATGATGTTCCTATAATAATCACTGATTCTGGAAATCCTCCCAAGTCCAGCACATCTATTCTGAAGGTGAAGGTTTGTCAGTGTGACATAAACGGAGACTGTACTGATGTAGATCGGATTGTTGGTGCAGGATTGGGCACAGGTGCCATCATTGCAATTCTGCTCTGTATCATCATCTTGCTCAGTAAGTACATGGGTCTTTCAAAAATTAGTTCTTTAAGCTCTTCTCATAGTATTTCACAAGAGCAAACCTAAACAGGTAACATGAGGTTTTTTCAAAAAGATTTTTACATGTATGGTAATAGTATACCTACCCCTCAGCCATCCAAGTGCTAATACATATATTCCAAGGCCAGAAGGGACCGTTGTGATCATCCGGTCCGACTTCCTGTATAATGCAGTCCATAGAACTTCCCCAAAGTAATTCCTAGAATAGATCTCTCTGCCATGAGCAGGACCAGACAAAAATCTTGCCTCCTAAAGAATTGCCCGTATTCACCTTTATAGTTTTGATGCAATGTTAAGATTTTCTGGTGATAATTACTAATACAATATTAGGAATATGAGAGCCAGATGGCAGCTGGCCCTTGTGCGGGCACTTCAAGATTGGGGGTTAAGGAGCTTCCCTTTTGTGCTTACCGCTCTCTGTGCTCATAGGAGTGCAGAGATTCCTCCCTCCAGGCACATTGCAGGGCACACATTGCCTCATGTGGCTGGAGAAGAGGCGAGGCCATGGCCCGCAGAGACCCAGTCTTTCCCCCAGGCTGTTGCAGATGTGACTGCACACCATCCCCAACAGGGGTCAGTGCCTGTAAGGCACAATTTGGCTTTGTTATCTCAAACCCAATGGAATTAAGTAAAGAAATTTATGATTTGGGAAGATGGTACATCACAGTCCCTTCTACAAGGCCTGACAAGCAGCTAGTCACGCAAGAGCAGAGGTATGTGTTTGTCTAAGCGCTGCATAAAGCCCAAAGTGGTATTCTGTTTTGTGTCTAGTGCATTTGATGAGGGAAATGACTAAATGCCATGACTGTCTGTCCAGTGTAGTAAAATTAGATACTGTAGCTCTCTTATATATATGTTTAGCTTATCTCTGATTGCAGTGGAAACACAAGAAAGGGATTCACCTGTTAAGAGTACTCAGCGCACCAATTCAAAATATACAGAATGATGGAGTGGAGTCCTAAAGAAGAATAAACTTTCCATGCCTGGCAAAGACTTGCATAGTAGCAGTTTGTCCAGGAAAAGCAAGCTGTGCACAGAGACGATACATTAAACATGTTTCCATGTTACTGAGCCATTCTTAAAATGTTAGCCATTGATTTAGTGAAGTGCTATCATAATTACCAAATCAGTTACAAATGTTCTTCAGGCGGTTACATGGCAGATGAATTGAGATTTCTTGCCACCAGAATGCTTTTTTAGTTCTAATTTGAAATGTGCATTCTGTACTAGGAACGAAGTCACCCAGCTCCTGCTACAAGAATTACCTCTTTATACTACTTTTTAAACAACTTTAGCTTATAAACTAACAAAATAACTAAAGTTTGAGAATTGTCAAGATTGAAACAAAAAAACACAGCTTTCCTTTCCAGTCACTCTTTTTTTTACCTCTAAACCCAAGCCTAAACTTAGGCCTCATTCATGCAAACTGATCTGTTCAGGTGGACCCTGCACCATGCATTCACATGGCTTAGACTTCTGGATCAAAGTCAAAGACTGTAACTCTTCATATGATGTGCCATGCACTGTTGTGGCACTGTATAAATTAATAATATACAACTTCAGAGCTCAGTTTCTCTCTGAGAGAGATTCTCTCATCTCATTGCAAAACTATGTCTAAATCATTCTTGCCCGCAGTGTGCATCCTACTTTGCAGACTTGGCTATGCGACAGGTTTGTGACCCTGTATTGTTGGAATGAGCGATTGGTGTTCAAGTCATTGCTTAATTGGAGCTAGGTCTAAGCATTTCTGAGTTTAAGGTTTCAGAGTAGCAGCCGTGTTAGTCTGTATTCGCAAAAAGAAAAGGAGTACTTGTGGCACCTTAGAGACTAACAATTTATTTGAGCAAAAGCTTTCGTGAGTGACAGCTCACTTCATCGGATGCATTCAGTGAGCTGTAGCTCATGAAAGTTTATGCTCAAATAAATTTGTTAGTCTCTAAGGTGCCACAAGTCCTCCTTTTCTCTTTGAGTTTAAGGTGTTCATTTTGATGAGAATTGCAGATGTTACAGAGAATATCACCCAAACTAGAACTAACATTCTGTTAAATACTTCTGAACTGAAACACCAGTGTCACAATAAGAAATCTAAAAGACTGTACAACAATGAATTATTAATTTCCAAATCACAGGGAAGCGGCTTGGTCTAGTGGCTAGGGTACAGGATTGGGAGTCAGGTGACCTAGGTTCTCTTACTCGCTGGGTCCCGCTGATCTTGGGGAAATCACTTAACCTGTTCGTTAGTTTCCCCATCTTTGTAAAAGTTCTTTGAGATCTATAGATGAAAAGCATTATGTGAAGTCCAACTAATATTATTAGAGTTGGGCAGCCATGCAGTTGGGGGCAGTGTAGTAAGCTCCACCTTGTGCTGGAGTTAGCAAACAGTGGTTGCACTTGCGGTACACACAAAGGCTCTGGGAGGAATTCTTCCTCATTCAGACGGAATACTTCCTAGCACTGTTCCTGGAGTGATGCAACTCTGTAATGCCCCCAATGCAGGGTTGTGCCTTAAAGGCACAACTGAGTCTACCTATACAAAAAACACAAAAGCACTGGGGCCCACAGGGAGATACTATTTTATGTCCTAAGTTCTGAACTGTGTTACATCAGAGTAACTCCACTGAAGTGAGAGGAAATAATTTGGAGATAGACTAACATAGCTGAGAGCTGAATTTAACTCTTATGGTGTTTTTTATGTAAAATAAATATAGTCTGCTTCAGAACATTTCCACTGATCCTTCAGTAGTGAATTGCCTCCTTGAGAGAGACCAGAGATCATCCAACACTTTGAGAGGATACCTAGGACTTCAGCCCACGAGTCATCAGCAGTGTGCAGCCATCTTTGTCACATGATTTTATATAAACTATTTTTTTTTTAATTTTGAGAGAACAATTCTCAACTTCAGAAAACAAAACTACGCAAATTGCCCTTACAAATAAGAATAGAAAAATCAAAGTTCCTTTGTTTTCTGAAACATCCCAACTTTTGAGTGCTTAACTTTGCAGTCTTAATAATAGTCTTTTAACACAGTTTCTTTGTACGATAATTAATATAATATGGAAATCCTATTTCTGGGCTCTGCTGCATCCCTTTTACGATACTAATTCAGCTAGCAAAGAGGGGCCAAAAAGATGGCTTAAATCATCTTCCATCAAATACCACATGCATAGGGAACTTCCCCAGGTCACGTAGGGCTGGTTGATCACTTACACACTGCCCTCATCCCACACAGCCCCAAGAGGAGAGGTGTTCTGGCAGAGGAAAGGAGGTGGGTTGAAGGGAAGTGAAGTCTGGCCAGAGCACTCTGATCTCTGGCTATTCTGGGCTGTTGAAGTGACCCAGCTGTGGCCACTCAAAGCCACCATAAAGTAGACTAGCCCCTAGGTTTAAATCAACCTCTGACTTAAAACTAATTTTGCCCCCTTTTCTTTGGTGGTACTTCCAGAAGGGTGCATCTCAGAGTCAGGTCATTATATATGTCTCAGATCCTGGATAATTAGTGTCTGGATTGTGAGATGTGGTGTTTTTCAGCTACCAAAATAATTCAGTTAAATCTCTTCCTTAAAACCATGTCATGGGGTAGAATTCTGCTTTAATATTCAGGTGGGTGATTTAATATGTATTTTCATAAGGTGTAAATATAGTATAATGTGGAGAGTAGTAATGTTTTTGTTTCTGGTCTTCCCCCTTTCCAATCTAGTTCTAGTTTTGATGTTTGTAGTATGGATGAAACGCCGTGATAAGGAGCGTCAGGCCAAACAGCTGTTGATTGATCCAGAAGATGACGTAAGGGACAATATTCTGAAATATGATGAAGAAGGTGGTGGAGAAGAAGACCAGGTGAGAAATGTGGTTAGTGCTTCTAATATGTAGGTTTAGACCTGAAGGTGTAATAAATCTTCTTTTCCATTACCACATTGTATAACATAGCCAGTTCTTGCAATGAATTATACACATGCTGAGTAATAGACAGAATCCTGAAAGCAGGCACTGTTTTCCAGTGAGGTCTCATCAGTGTTATAGGTGTCCAACTCCTGCCTTTTGCATGAAATGTAAAACCAGTATCTTGTCCACTTATAGGTATTAAGCTTCCCTTCGCATTCTGGTGAAATTCCAACTTAGGTAATTACATTTAAAAGAAAATTAAAATACCCTTCATTTCAATTTTTAAATGTTATTCTTCACTACCTCTCTAAAATACTGTTGTGTAGAGTCACTGATGCAGAATGGCTAATGCATTCCACTCTGAACATCACCGTATTTCAGTGGTAAATGAATGCTTCCAATATTTTATAATCAGTAAAACTCTTTGAGGTTCTTGTGGATGAAAGGTCCTTTGTAAATACTAGCTAATCAGAGATTGGCCAATGCTGGAACAGCAGATTAGAAACGCTTTACATTTCAATTGAGTATCAAGGAAGAGGATGATGGGTGTTCCATGCCCAAAGGAGAATGCTGCCCTATGATATGTTTACAAGTTGGCACTATATGCATCCATCCTCTCCTCCACCTCTGGAAGCACCATCATTGGAATACCAGGATGCTGGGACAGGTAGACATATCTCTGGTGAATGTGCTGTTTTTAACAATGGGGTAGAGTCAGCCAAACAGTGTGAGATCACCTACTGCAGGCAGCCACCGTGAACAAAAACTGCATACCCTCCATAAATGGAGCTTTCTTACCAGTGCTGAGTACTGAACACGTGGTAGAAGAAGGAGCTGCAAATGATAACAGCTGGGAAGAGAGGGAGAATCTCCTTGTCTCCCATTGAGTCAAGGTGCACAGCTGCAAACAAGAAGGCTGAGGGGTATTTTTATAAAATTGAGGACTTTTGGCCATGACTCCATGGACACCTCCTGAAGATAAACGTTGGGGTTATTGTTGAGAACCAGTGTTCTAATTAATACCTCATGGGGCTCAGTACACAAAGCCCTGTCACTGCAAAGTTCCATTGAGTAGTGTTAGGTTCTTAACCAAAATGTACACTCAACTACTGAGGGGTTATTTTTCAGGGGAGCGGGGAAAGGAAGGGATCCAATAAGACATTTTACCATGTAAAAACTAGAGTTCCATCTGAGTTTAACTGGGTAATAGGCATTCGTAGTTCTCTTTTTGTACAGTATAATGCAAAATTTAGATATCTGAAATGCATGTTTGAAATGGCCTAACAAGTTCCCTGCAAGTAGCAGTCATATCTGCCACAGGCACTGGGCATAGCAAGGTATTGCAGATGTAGACTTACCTATACAACATTCTAAACGATAGACGTTAGCCATTAGCCCTTTCTTATGTATGTGCCTTTGCCATAAATGACATATGAGAGCTTTCTTCTGGTAGCGTCTATATTTCCAGCACTTTCAGAATAGCAATTGAAATTGCAGTTCTAGTCTCTTTTCAAAATAAGGCCTCCTAGAGAAAACTGCAGCCCTTTTAGTACGATCAAGGTCAATCCAGTGTGAAATTAAACCAAGGAAAAATTGTATTGTTACCCCACATCCACAAGCGAGCAGTGAAGGACGGAGAGAATGCTTTTTATCAATATTAACATTAGGCTAAAAATGTCAGGATTAACTGAGCAAAAAACTTAGGTGGAAAGCAATAATATGACTCCAGAACACTGAGGAATCAAACAAAACCTTGTCTTCCACAGCAGAATAAGGTGCCATGTTCAAAGCTTCTGTCACAGCTCAATGAAAGCACTGCATATTTTAACAGCAACAGATATTTCCCCAACCAATGGCTTTTTAACACTTTATTTATTTTTTCATCCCAGTCATTTAAAAATTGTTTAAGCTGTATACTTTTTTGAACAGCTAGTTAATGATGTGTGTGACATTTTGTTATTTTTCCCTCGCGTATCTTGGGGCCCTTGAATTACATGTGGTTCGTCTTAGTGCTCAGATATGGTGATCAGTGCCATAGAAATGTCAATTAATTCATTAAATAGTTGTTGTAGTGCAATCTGAAATTGAATTACTGTGAGATGTTCTTTTCTTACCAGACATTCAGTCTTTTTTTTTTTTTTTTTTCCTGAGCTGCTATTGCAAAATTCCTGAAAGACGTGTGTCATCTTCTCTCTTATGGTCTTCCTACAAGGAATCAAAATGGAGTTTTCAATAACCAATGGCATGACTGGCTGCCTTTGGATGTTGTATCCAGTTACTGCTCTCATTCACAAGTCACGTGAATGAATACCTTATGCTATTTGATGTTTGAGATTTTTAGAATGGTATTTGATGGGATGGGATGTGACTGGCAGTATTTGAATACAAACCAAACATTGGTTCTTTCTCTAGTTAATAGTAATCTCTTTCAGATTAGCATTGAGGGCAGCATCATGTTATTTTCAGTTTTAGATTTTGTACATAATAGTGATGGTTCTGTGGCAATATTTCATCATTCTGGTTTTTAAAGAGAGGCAGCCATAGCCTGTATTACAAACTCTGCTTGTATTGCACTTCTTCCCTGTGTCCCAGCACTGGCGAGGGGCATGATTTCTATCCCTTCAGCGCTGATTTATCCTGTGGTAGGCAGAAGGCTAGAGATGAGTGTGAAGGTTACCATGGCCTCACATCAACAGATACATCCTTCTGATGTCAGACAATATCACCACTATATCATAGGCAAATAAATTTAGATTAGCAAGAGAGACTTCCCGGCATAAAGAGGTGATGTTCTCTTTAAGATGGGTAGAAAGAGTCCCCTAAGTACTGAAGACAGCTGTTGACTCGCAGGGTGTGGGGGCGAGGGGATGGAGTTGTTTATTTTCCAGTGTTTGTTAATACGGGCAATGGAGTACAAGACAACAAGCGAGATTGTCAGCTGGTGTAAATTGGCATAGTTCTGTTGACTTCAAAAGCTGAGGATCTAGCCCAACATTTTTATAGGGAAAGAAAATCGTTGCAATCTGAATATTATCCCATACTTATCGCCTGACATTTGCATATCTAGTTTAGGCTTTAGACAAGTTCTGTAGTCGCCCGTCACAGCACTGATTATCAACAGATTACATGACTTTGAGGTTGCCATAGTTAGTAAATGTGATAGGTGTAATAGACAAATGACTGGCACTATGATGCTCTCCCTTGGAATGATGTGCACTCAATTTGTAACCACTACAGTCAGCTCTAAATATCCAAACCTTATACTGACTCAGTGTTAATGCACCTAGCACATGGTGCAACGCAGTTGATATATATAGTAATTCGTTTTAAAATATAAATCAGGATACTGATGTGGTTTACACGAAGCCACTGGGGTGTTTGACTTGGATATCAAAGTAAATGTTGACCAAATAACATTGAACCATTCCCTTCTTTTCTCATTGTATTAGGTTATATAACAATTTTTCTTTAGTAAGTTAAGTTGATACTCAAATCCCCTGTTAACTTTGGGACTAATTCTGCAATCCTTACTCCTGTTGAATAGCATTTATGCAGTTGGTCCCGTTGAAGTCAGTAGGACTGGTCAGGTGAGTAAGTGCTACTCATCATATGTGTTGCAGGATTTGGACCTATTGTTTTCGACTTCTATTTTTGTCTTGCCTACAACCCTCTTCATTCCAAGAGTTTCTAAGTCAATGTTAAGATTTTTCTGAGTATATTTTCCCTTAAGATCTTAGTTCTCTACAAGAGACACTCTTATTCAAAAACTATCTAGAAAGCCTACAGCTCAGATGTGTGTCATCATTTTGATTATAAGAATTATTTTGTGTATGAGAGAGAGAGAGAGAAATCATTCACTAGCATTACTATACTTAGTAGTATTTATTTTAGAGGTGATAACCAGAACATTAAAAATAAAAACAGAATGGACTTGTGCAGGAATGGATCTAATTTCTAAATTGCACATAAAGTATTTGGCATGTTACAGAATGATTAAGCTTATTTATAATTCCTGATAATTAGAAGAACAGACTTGTTCTAGCACTTAAGTCGTGAAATATGCTTGATATTTGAGTAGCCTTCTGAGTTTATCCAGCCAGCCTTTGACTCTTTCTGCTCTCCCCTTTAAAATACCAAAAGAAAATGCACTTAAGGAAATTTTAAGTAATCTCTTCCTAGTTACCTAGATCTTAACAGCTGATCAGTTTTGTGCTGTGGACCCTACTGGTATTTTTCTTGTATATATGAAGATACTGCTTATTTACCGATCAAAGTGTAAAGTCCTACTATCATGTTTTATTTTTACCTTCCTATCAGACAAGTGACATAAAAGGGCTTATCAGATCATTTTCCCTCCTCATTTAACCTTTGTTTTGTGTTAGATAAGATTGTCATTCATTTTATATCGAGTTCTTAATGATAATGATAAACTAACTGCTATAAGCCAGTAGGCATCTCCATTATTATCATTAAAAGGAAATTCCTACTGGGATCAAATTTGCATATTAAAAAATTTGACTTTGTTTTCTGAATGATTACATACAATGCTCATGTGCAGGAATTATTTTCATTCCTTTGTGAACCGTTTCCTAATTATAGAAAAGGTAATGTTTTCTTAATTCCATTACAAAATCGTTGCAATATATTTTATCCTGTCTAGAATCTGGGGCCTTGTATAGAGCTTTATCTGTAGCTTGGGTTTAACTTTCACTTTTTATTAATAAAAAAAGATAGCTGGTTCTTTCGTTATCTTAGGAAATTATAAAGTTGTAGTGCTCCAGATAGACTGACAATAAAAACAAATGGGAAAAACCAAGGCAGCAGAAAGTAACAGAAAAGTGAATGGAAAATAAAAAAAGGCGTCCACTATTGGTGAAGCTATGGCTTTTCATAAATAGCAACACTCCTGCAAAACTGCACCACCTATGTAGATCACTGCACTTCCTGAAGCCTGTTGACCTGAGCCACTGTCGGATTCAGCCTGCAAAGTACACCTTGTAGTATCGGGGCCAATATTTTCAGTGTAAACTCCCTTCCAGATTAGGGTTTGGGGGTGTTTAAGAGGTAACTTAAGCTAAGTGGGTACAACAGCAGACAAATTCTGCTGAAATTGATTGTTCTTCTAGTGAATGGGTCTGAGCCTTAGAGATTGGTCAAGTCAAATTGCAATATGGAGTGCCTGGGTATGATTCCTAAAAGTCCTACATTTAAAATAAAAGGCAGCTGTGATTCCACACACGGTTACTTGGGCTGTGCATGCAGCTTGGGTAATTGTATATGAAAATAGCTAGCTAGGTGGCCAACTAGACATTTGTGTATGCAGTCATGCAGTTTACACACACAGTCACAGGAATTGTGGACAGTCATATTTGAACTCTTATGAGTTTATTCATGGATCTGAGCATTATCTTGAAAAATTGGCCCTACTTGTGCACTGTGTTTTGTATTTTACAGAGGTCGCTAGCCCGTTCACTTGATTGAGAATCTGGCTTGTGCAATTATGATACATACTCATGTAGACCAGATCCAGTTCTCTAATTACACACAGTATAATTCACTGATTCACAAGAAAAATCTGTTAAACTCTTGATAATGATTTAAGTAAATACCTTAACATTCAAATATAACCAGAGCAGCTGGTCCAGAACAGGAAGAGTAGGTCGTAGCTGCCCTGTTCATCGGGAGTCTGCAAAAACCTGCAATTCAAACAGAAGGGAACACTACCCAATCTGAAGACGCTAATAATAGTCTGTCAGGTTTACCTACCCATTTTTAGATGTTTCGAGCCACAATCAAACACAGCTGGCATTGCCTTTTAGCATTTTTTAAAATTACCTTTGGTTGCTCTCAAAGCCATGACATTGCTTCCACCTTAAGAAAAAACATGGTATATAAAAATCCTCTTTGAGGAAACTTAATCTTGAAAGGTGCCAGTGTTTTGCTGTGCATTTCTCTAATTAGATTAAATTAAATTATAGATGTATTCATGGTGGAACTTCATGGCACGAGACGCACCTTCTTCTCTGGAGTAGTGTGGAAAGATGCATGTTGACTGTGGCATGTTAGTGATGTCCCTAGCCCCTGTTTACCAGAAGCTGGGAATGGACAACAGGGGATGGATCGCTGATGATTAGCTGTTCGGTTCATTATCTCTGGAGCCCCTGGTTTTGGCCACTGTTGGAAGACAGGATATTGGGCTAGATGGACGTTTGGTCTGACTATGAGGATACTTCCAGGGGTCCCAGCACAGTGCCTCTTGCTACACTTGTTGCAAAGATGTAGCCTGCACTCTCCAAGACATTCCCCTGTAGGTATATGCTGGTGTACTGGGGGAAGAGAGGGCAATGTCTCCATCCTACTGAATTAGACAACCTCCCCCACAACTGCTTGACTTGTTCCCCTCTTTCACTCCAAGATATGTAGACAGAATAAAGCATAATTTGGCCAATTTCAGAGCTACAGTCTTCCAAACTCTTAACAGCTTTCAAGTACTGAGCATATAAAAATATTTCCTATTATTTTGTTTTGTTCCAATTTGGATTGCACAGCTGTATCAAATACTTGCTTTGCCCCAATCAATGCAACTGTGTCAGTTTTCACACATTAAATTTGGGATGCACCTGAATACCTGGGAATATAACCTTATACTTTGCTTAATACTATAACCTATATAATGTGTGCCTATCCCTATAATTTAAATATGCATGGCTGCAGTCCAATCTTTAAGTTTTACTCAGGAGAACTGATACATTGTAATTGGATTCCCTTCAAATACATCTGTTTTGGGTTTTTTTATTAATGGTAAAATTTCTCCTATCTGTAAATCATTTTGAGATGCTTAGTATGAAGGATGTTGCATAAAAGTACTTTGTATTGTATTCCTGATGCACTTACTGAAACCCAGTTTCAAGTTATATATTCCTTGGCATAATTAGTTTTTTTTCCCACTTGCAGCGGTGTCACATGCTTATTAGAGGGTCAGTTGTTGGTCCTTGAAACTACATAAGAGATTGTTCTTGATAGTATTCACTGCAGACAGTGCCATTTGTTAAACTGAACCACTTTCAAACATTTTTCATTCAGTTATCAGTCAGAGATACGATAACTTGTCAGACAGTTGTGAGACAGAGGCGCTATATGTGCATTGTATATACTTTTTCCCTTCATAACGATAGCATTCCAGACTCTAGTAACCATCAAATGAGTATTTATATGTCTGTCTTTAATTTAGTTTACCATACTTCCCTGATTTAAGGACCTATTAAGCTTAAATATACATGGGCTTCTGGGACCATACAGCTGTTCTGAAATGCAGCACGTACATTAGACGTATCTATTCCAGAAAAAGGTCTGCCCGCTGTCCAAAGTAAAATAAATTGGAGGGGCTCAAAGCTTCTGTGTAGTGGCCACTGAGCACCACTATTCCTGATTCCTGGTCTGTCTCCTCATCTCCTGCTGGGATTCTTCAGAAATCCAATGGTGAGAGGGGCGGTTGCTTTTTATAATCACCTTTCCTGCCCTCAATTCGTGATCAAGACCTCATCCCCCAGTGCTGTTATAAGAAGGGAAGTTTCACCTGCTTAGTAGTCAGTTCCTCCTTTCTCTTCCCTTCATTGCCATGAGGGGAAAGTGCCTTCAGTTGGATGTGCTCCCAGCCCAGTCTTCTGTCTCTCAGTGGTATTTGTAATGAGGACATTAGCCAGGGAGAAATTATAGTGACAGCACTCTCTTAGGCCACTGAGAAGACTTCTGTCTTCCTGTAACTGAACTGCTGAGGGAGCGTGTTTTGTTGCTGTGGGCCAAGTTGAAGCTTTTTTTATTCGTATGTTTACTTACTCTTTTGGAGACAAGTGAACATATCCAGGGGGCCTTCCCCAGTTTCCTGCAATCAGGTTTTGATTCTCACTAACCTAGGTCTTTGGAAGGAATGTTGAGACTGGATTACAGCTATCCTACACCATGAAAGGGGAGAGGTTTTCAATTTAGGAGTAAGGACTGGTGGGTGACAACTGCCCTGTAGTGTCAGGAGGAAGTTGTTTAGGCACATGTCAAGGGGATAGGGGAGGAACCTCTCTGTTTGGACTGGGGTATACTCTTGGATGAGTGATTTCTGGGGATTGTAAAATGGCATTTTTATCTTATTCTGGTCATTGAGAAATTTGGTATATGCTTCCAGGTGCTATGGAGTTAGAGATCCAGAAAGGAATCAACTTTGGGGTTTGGACCCTTTTACGCACCTCCTACTTAAGAAGCAGTTAATTTCTGGGGCTTGGCCAGTTGGTTGACATTTAAGATCTGTCTCAGCTGGTGTCTGGGTTCAGGAATGCAAAGCAGGATCTAACAGTGACCCAAATCTCCCTTCAGAGCTCTCCATTGCAAAGTCACCACCATCTATGATTTAAAGGGATATTGTCAGCTTTATTTTTTTTTAAAATAGCCTAATTCAGAAATCTCAAGTTTCTGTTAGCACACCCTTTCAATAATACATCCAGATCTTTTTTTCTTTATACCTTTCTTTAAAAAAATGAGAGGGAAAAAAGTAAGATTTTTCTGCTTCAGTGCTGATGTTTACAAGGAACTTTTCAGCAAGGCTGAGAAACAATACCAAAGATAACCTGAGCTTCCTGTCTCATGTATCTACAAGACAGTGACAATATACAAAGTGCCACCAAATGCACTAAAAGAACAAACTGAAAAATAGTGAGAAATCATATATTTAGCTAATTTATTTCAGTATTTAGCTGCAATAATAGGCAAACTATTTCCTAGTAAAATGTCATTTTTTTTCAAGTTGGTAGTATAATGTAATCATTTAGGATTTTATTATGGAGATCTGCTTTGATAATTTGGTTGGCACGATATTGGCACAGATTCTTCCAAAGAGGTACTGCAGTGAGCCTGTCCTGGGAGATTGCTGGGAAGGAGATATAGCTTTTTGTATCTGATCTAGTGCAAGAGCTGCCTAGTGTCAGGGCTGGGCTGTGGGTGGCTTGTGTGCACCGGTCAGCTACTAAATTGCAGTCAGGAGATGAGTAGCGGTGTCAGGGTCAAGTTAGGTCAGGATACCTGGAAGTCAGCATCAGGCCCCAAGTTATAGACAGCATGCAAATAGCAGAGTTAGGGACAAACTAGGGTCAGAAGCCAGAGCAAAGAAAGGTCTGGAGCAAAAGCAAACAGGCAATCTGCATTGTTGCTCAGACAGCTCCCCATGATGGCTTCCCAGTTTATAGAGCAGCATAAGCCAACTAGTGGGCTGTCAGAGGCCGCCAATCAGGCCATGCAGAGCGGTACTTCCTGAAGAGCCTAGCTTCATAGGGTCCTCCAGCGGAAACCCAGCCCAAGCTTCCAATGACGATGCAGAAGTATCAGTGGCCTAGAACATCCCAGGTTCTAGTCCTGCTGGTTCTTCTTCAAGTGCTTGCTCATGTCCATTCCATATTAGGTGTGTGTGCTCACCACATGCACCAGTGCTGGAGGTTTTTCTTTCAGCAGCATCCGTAGGGGACCAGCTCTGGAGCCCTCTGGAGTGGTGCCCGCACGGTGCGATATAAGGGGTGCCGCCGGCTACCCCCACCCTCAGTTCCTTCTTGCCACCAGTGACGGTGCTGGAATGTCTGCTGCTTTGGCTAGTGTTACCTGTTCTCTGTTCTTGTGAACTTAAATAACCTGTAATTTAGTTGTATATAGTTAGTAGTTAAAATAGTTACCCTTAATAGTAGTTTAGAGTCTTTGTGAGTTCTGAACGGGACTTATCCTGGGGACAGGACATGTGCTACCTCCAAAAACAAAGACTCAAGGAGGCTGAATCTTTTTGGACGCAAAGTTTATTCATCTTCCAGCCTGCAGTTGATTGTGGCCAACCACCAGGCCCTCCTGGGCCACTGTGACTTTAACATGTGGCAGACCATGGCCAAGTTCAAGGGTTCCCTTCCTGAAGGATCCTGGAAGGAATTCTGAGTGATCCTCGGTGAAGGCACGGCCAGGGTGGCCTTCCAGGCAGCATCTGACGCAGCGGACTCTGCCACCCACTCCATGGGCTCTGCCCTCTCCATGCGGCACGCTTTCTGCCTGCTCCTCTCAGGCTTATCCAGTGAAGCTCAGCAGTCAATGCAGGACCTTCCCTTCAACGGCCAGACCCTGTTTGCAGAACAGACAGCAAGCTGCATGGTTTAAAGGACTCCCTTACCACCCTGAAAACTCTGGGGCTTTATGTCCCAGGTCAGACGTGTAAGCGGTTCAAGCTGCAGCAGCCTCAGGGCCAAGAGAGCCAATCTTGGCAGGACCTGCCTCACAAGAAAGCCAAAGGCTACAGACGCCGTCCGAGCCACACTCCTCCACTCTCTGCTCAGTCGGGCTCAACCCGAAACAAGCAGGGGGCCAAACAATCATTTTGAGGGTGTGCCCGAAGGCAACCTACCAGGTCGGAAACTTGTGGACTGCATACGGCCCATCAGGGTAATCCACTGGCGGGCCATGAACAGTGTTTACATTGACCGTCCATAGGCACGGCCGCCTGCAGCTCCCAGTGGCCATTGTTCACCATTCCCAGCCAATGGGAGCTGCAGGAAGCAGCACAGGCTGCAAGGACTTGCTGGTTGCCACTTACCACAGCTCCCATTGGCTAGGAACGGCGAACCGCAGCCACTGGGAGGTGCGGGTGGCCTTGCCTGCGGACGGTCAATGTAAACACTGTCTCACGGCCCACCAGCAGATTATCCTGATGGGCTGCGTGCAGGCCGCAGGTTGCCCCCCACTGCAGCAGGCTATTCCCCGGATCCATCTTCCCCGTTTTTTATACCTTTCTGTGAAATCCTACTCGCCTCCATTGGTACTGCTTGGGAGTCATCTAATACGGAATGGACATGAGCAAGCACTTGAAGAAGAAAAGGCAGTTACCTTTTTCTGTTACTGTTCTTCAAGATGTGTTGCTTATGTCCATTCCATGACCTGCCCTCCTTTCCCACTGCTGGAGTTCCGGCAAGAAGGAACTGAGGGATGGGGGAACCGGTGGTACCCCTTATACCACGCCATGCGGGCACCACTCCAGGGGGCGCCAGAGCTGGTCCCCTACGGATACTACTGAGAGAAAAACTTCCAGCACCAGTGCACATGGCGAGCACACACCTAACATGGCACGGACATGAGCAACACATCTCAAAGAACACCAGTTATGGAAAAAGTTAGCTGTCTTTTCTTACACCTAGTCACAAAGTATGGTTAATTTGATCTACCTGATGTGAAATTCCCTGGGAGGGACTAAAATTTGAGAGCTGCTGGAGATTGAGCTAGACAGAAGAAGAAGATGATACTGGTAAATAAAGGGAGCCTCTGAGGATATGTCTACACAGCCCATGGCAGCAAATCTCTCAGCCTAGGTCAGCAGACTCAGGCTTGCAGGGCTCAGGCTAGAACTCTAAGAACAGCTGAGTAGATAGTGTGTTGATTAGACTCAGGCTCTGAAGCCTGCCCCCCTCAAGAGGCATCAGAGCCTGAGCTCCAGCCAAAGCCGCAACTTCAAAGTGCTGTTTATAGATATACTCTTAGAGCACTAGTACAAGCCGTTCAGGCCTGAGGCCGTCAACCTGGGCTGTGAAGAGATACCCTGAAAGATTTGGCAGGCATGGCCTGCTGTCTTTGCTGATAGATTTCCAGCCTTGTTCATCATATTCGTAAACAAGGGCCAAACAGTGATTTGGCTGCATGTTTAAAGAGGGAAAGAGGAAATGTCTTAAATAGTCAGGACCCAAACTATATAGGGCTTTCTAGATTAATATCAACTCCATGAATGCAAAAAGGAAGCCAGTGCAATACATGCAGCACATGGGGTATGTGCTAAACACTGATTGCACTACTAAATAGATAGGCCATCATTTTCTGCGCTACATGAAGCTCAGGAGCAGTTTTCAAGGATAGTCCTAAACAGCGTGTGCTAAAACAGTTAACCCCAGAGGGTGTCATAGAGATTCATGGCACAACATAGAGAAAGACACATCAAGCTATGGTGGCTGGGTAAAAAGCACTGACTCACTGTTTTTACCTGTGATTCCAAAAGTATACTGACGTCTACCATTTCCCCTCATTCAAAAAGTAGAATTGGTTTTAGACAGAAAGTTCTTGGTGTCGGGTTCTCCACTCCGGAATTCACATCTGTCGTCTGGTTTCCAGAACTCCATGTCAAAGTATAATAAGGCCCATCTCTTTTCTCAATCTTTGGGCCAATTTAGAATTATTTTGGTGGAGTGGTCAGGATCCTACCCATGGCTCACTGATAAATATTTTAATGACGTTTTAATGATATCAGAGAATATATGCTGATAATAGGCACAATACATACCTTGGTGAATGCCATCCCTGATAATGACATTCCTGTGAGACAGTTTCAATAGCTGGAAAACAAGGCAGGGGAGTATCATAGACTGAGCTCTGAGAACCAACAGGTCTAGGTGGCTGTGTAAAGACAAACTTGGCATTAGTAGAACTCACTTGCAATAGAAGGTAACCTCCATAGCTGTAGAGACCAGGAATATTTACAAACTTACCAAAAAAGAGTGCTACCATATTTAAATTATTGTGCCTGACTTGTTTGTTGTTGCTGTATGATTGTTGTTCAAAAATGCCTTTTTTTAACATCATTATAAAAATTGAATGGGCCTCACAGTTGTATTAAATTGGTTATTAACCATATTTCCTCGAGTGCGTCCTCATGAAATGCTGAGTACAAAAATCAAGAAATTGTTTTCATTCCTCTCTATTGATGTTTTCCACATTTGTCTTTCATGAGGGTGTGGGAAGTATATTTAGAGTCTGTTTTCATAATTTCTAAAAATTTAAATCAAAATTCTGCTTTGTCTTTCCTTGAATTTTCTGATATGACATGTCGCTAAACTATTTTGGATTATTTTACTTAATAGAGGGAAAGGATGAAGAGCTCTTTCTTCCTTTTGTACACCTTTCATCAGTTCTTACATTGTATTGACCTCACATACTGTTTAGTAGAGACTGCTTTATTATTCTGTTTTGTGTATTGAGCACTTTAAAGAGGAAGAGTTTACCAGCTAATTCAAAAACAGGCAATAAATTTTAAATGTATGCAATTCCGTTCCCAGAGCTCATCAATGCTATTCCACCTTTTTAACTACATATTTATGGCCATCAAAAAGTCTCAATCCCAAAGCTGAGGAACAGTAACAAATTTTGGGGTGGAGAGTGCAAATGACAATTTGTTACAATTCTCCCAAATTTTACTGCTATCAGCAAACCTGTTCACCCACCCATCTGCATGACCCCTTTTATTACAAAGTAACATTTTCAAAAACACCCTATGTCACATTTTCTGAAGTGCCTTTCATGAGACCCACTACATACAGAGAGCTCCAATTCTAAATAATAATCTTTACTAGGCCGACTCTATGTGGAAAAGTAATGTTAAATGATATTATGGGATTTTCAACATTTCCAATAAGTGCAGTTGGTATTGTTTAACTCCTTACATCTTCCTCTGAAACTACCTTCAGGACCATAATTTTAAAAAACAATCTTTATATTTAATTGAGATGATAGCCAGACATGGCATAGTCCTGGTCTAAATATTCATGGGCCAGATCCTGATCCCCACTTCAGTGTGCAAAGCATCCAGAAAGTCAATGGATCCAACTCCATGAGGAGTTCGTCTATACAGGGGACACTCTCTGATGGCAGAGGACCACCACATCAGCTCCTACACTCCCCACAACCCAAGTCCCAGCATAGGGGGTGTCAGGGTTCCTTCCCCACTCTGAACTCTAGGGTACACATGTGGGGACCCGCATGAGAGACCCCCTAAGCTTATTCTTACCAGCTTAGGTTAAAACTTCCCCAAGTTACAAACTTTGCCTTGTCTTTGAACAATATGCTGCCACCACCAAGCGTTTTAAAATAAGAACAGGGAAAGAGTCCACTTGGAGACATCTTCCCCACAAAATATCACCCCACGCCCTACACACCGCCTTTCCTGGGGAGGCTTGAGAATAATATCCTAACCAATTGGTTACAAAATCATCAAAGACCCAAACCCCTGGATCTTGGAACAATGAAAAAATCAGTCAGGTTCTTAAAAGAAAGATTTTATGAAAGAAAGGAAGGAAGGAAGGAAGGTTAAAATCAGGATGGAAAGGGTATTCAGATTCAAAACACAGAGGATCTCCTTCTGGGCAAAACCTTAAAGTTACAGAAAACAGGAATAAACCTCCCTCTTAACACAGGGAAAATTCACATAAAACAAAAGATAAACTAATCCGCCTTGCCTGGCTTACCTATGCTGGTTGCAATATTGAGACTTGGATTAGGATGGGTTGGAGAAGACGGATTTCTGTCTGGCCTCTCTCAGTCCCAAGAGAAAACAACCACGTAAACAAAGAGCACAAACAAAAGCCTTTCCCCACCCAAGATTTGAAAGTATCTCGTTCCCTTATTGGTCCTTTGTGTCAGGTGCCAGCCAGGTTAGCTGAGCTTCTTAACCCTTTACAGGTAACAGGATGTTGCCTCTGGCCAGGAGGGATTTTATAGCACTGTATACAGAAAGGTGATTACCCTTCCCTTTATATTTATGACGGGGCATGTCTCGGAAAATGTGGGCGTGAATGGCTGGGTGACCCCTGGCTGCTGGAATGACCCGTGGGGCAGTGGCCAGCTGGCATAATGTAGAGCAGCCTTAAGGTTATGCTACTTATATACCAGGGACTGGCCGGGCATCCACCTGCTGGGCACTATTCAGATGCAGCCCAGGATGGGGATTTATATTTTAAATCTATAGATATTTAACTAATGAAAGATTTTTTTTCTCTTCCGTTGACATGGAATTCATAATGCTATGCTCGTGTCATCAATCAGCCAGAGTTCTGAATCTGCAGAATCAAGTACTTAATGATCGGATCCAAGAGTAATCTCCAGAAAGTGCTTAGAATTAAGGCCAAATCTGAGAAGTTTTGTACTTTTCATGACATTTTCCCCCTTTAGCTTTCCTGTTATGGAAGCCACATGAAATCAGCAAGCAGTCTTAAACTCAGTCTTGGAAGGTATTATAAAACTGCAGCACTCTGCACTTGCGTATGTCTCAGAATGAGGGCGTCTGGCATTTATTTGGTTTGAAAAATACAGGTCAGATCTGGCATCTGTGCTACATGCTGTAAATCAGCATTTACTAGGCAAATTGTTCAGTCGCTTAATAGAGCTACTCCAAATCTTTGTTTCTCAATGGAAAATTGATGAGATGCACTACAAAGCTGATGACATATAGACATTTGATATGGTATTGCGAAGGTAGACACGGGGTATAAAAGAAATGATGGTTTTCTTCATTATTCATGAATGTAAATGGCCGATTTCCATTAGGATAGCTACAGAATCATTCTCAATAAATGTTATGATTTGCAAGGTATGTCTTTTGCTGAATATGTGCTTTTTATTTTATTTTCCTATAAAAATTGTTGAAAAATCTCTGGACCCATTTTCTTTGTTTCTTCTTTTCAGGACTATGATTTAAGTCAGCTTCAGCAACCCGATACCATAGAACCAGATGCCATCAAACCTGTGGGGATCAGACGGCTCGATGAAAGACCAATCCATGCAGAACCTCAGTACCCAGTCAGATCAGCTGCTCCTCATCCTGGGGATATCGGGGACTTCATTAATGAGGTAAAGGAGAAAAAATAGTTTCCTTGTAGGATCCGATAGGCTTTTATATGTTGCTAATTGCACTCTGCATGAATAGCTGTTATATTTGGAACATAATAACTTTTTAAAACTTGCTTATACAATTAAAATGACCTTGGAAGATAGAAATAAATATGGCCTTTTTAAGTGCAGATAAATTTAATTAACTCATTCAAACAGAAAGGGAAGATATGTCAATTAACTTTTGTACATTTGTATTAATTGCATTCATACTGTGTTATCAGCCTTAACCACAATATCTCCAAGAGGGATTATACCATGGGTTCCGAGTAATAAACAGACTAACAAAATTATAATTTAGCCTAAAATCATTTATTAATGCAGATTAATTTAATAATGGAAGAAGTTCATTTTGATTTTCCTCACATATTACCCTTTGAATCCAGATAATAGTGGAAATTCAATGCCTTGAAAAAGACCAAAAGAGTTCCAGCAAACAAGATTAGTGAGTAGGGCAGCTAAATTAAATGTTATATAAGTGCTTTAAGTACTTTCCTCGTCTGAGAGTTTTTAAGAGGCTCTGTGCCTTTTTGATTCTTGCAAAGTAACAAAAAGATAATTGACAGTGAATGAAGGTTAAGAATTTACTTTAAAAGATATTTTCAGTTATGAAAGAAATATTTGCCTACAAACATTTTTTTAAATTATTGTTATCGTTGTCCAAATGTTCGGGTATATTTAAGTCATTTGTTTTGTGAAACTTAAAATGTGAGACATTTCAGTGTGTTCTTTATGCTTATTACTTTGGGCAGAAGAAATATTAAAGAATAGCTTGTCATTTATATTCTCTGATTTTCTCAAGTCTTTGTTACCTGAATAAACAATTTAAGGTGACTGGTGAATGGAGCTAGGAAAATTTTACAGAAATACTCTTGTGAATATTTGAATTTTTTAACAAAATCCCTGTTGGGATGTTCATACCTCTTTTGTGTTTGCTAGAATATTTGTTGGATGCAACAAGATTACTCCCAGGAATGAACACAGAGACCTCCATTTCTAAGTAACCATTGAGAGAATATTAGTATTTACTTTCGATGAGCATTCAAAATCTGCATTAGAAATCTGATTCTGAGAGTAGCATTCTTCGAATCAGGGCAGAAACCAACCATGTGACAAGGTGGCCAGTCACACAGCTAACATTTCAAATAATGACAGGTTTCAGAGTAACAGCCGTGTTAGTCTGTATTCGCAAAAAGAAAAGGAGTACTTGTGGCACCTTAGAGACTAACCAATTTATTTGAGCATGAGCTTTCGTGAGCTACAGCTCACTTCATGGTATGTATCTGATGAAGTGAGCTGTAGCTCACGAAAGCTCATGCTCAGATAAATTGGTTAGTCTCTAAGGTGCCACAAGTACTCCTTTTCTTATTTCAAATAATAAATATCTGAGAAGATCCACAATCTGCTTTTGGACAGTATGGAATCAAGAGGGGAAAAAGGTGACATTCATCATGGGTCCCTTGTTTCCATCCCCTCTCTGGGGATGGTTCTAACTTCCTTGCACAGCCAAACAAGGGCTAGAGATGGTCTAGCTCCATTTTAAGTATTTCTTACATATTATTTATCCAGCTCTTCTTGTGACATAGTTTCTGCGTGCTGTACAATGATGTTATACTATCCAGTCATGATTTATTGTGAATGTGGACATGCTGAGCCATGGAAAAGGGAAATCGAGGCAGGAGACTACCTTCAAGGCACCTTCTCCTCGTGGCCTCAGATTGGCTGTGCAAGTGGTTGCCTGCCTTGAATTCCCTCTTCTGGTGTCTTCTGCCCAGGGATGGATTGCCTGCCTGCACCCTCCTTCATAAAGTCATGTGGTGGCCCTGGGTGGGTGCCCTTCTGCAGCAGGCCACAGCATGACTGGACTGCCTTCCTTATTTGCCTCTCACATGATGGAGTCCCCAGTAACTTCACACAAGCTCTTCGCGTATAAATAGCTCTTTTCCAAGGTTAATTTATTTCAGAAGTCCAATATATGAAGAACCATAATCCAGAATTCCGCAGCACAATCCAAACATCAAGTCTTTCAAGGCCCAACAGTCCATCAACAGACTAAGTACAGCTCCGGCATCCACCTCACTCCAGCTCTAAAGTACAGCTTCAGCGTCTCTTGCCTCGCTTAGACTTTCAGATACTTTCTGGTGTCTCTCACCACTGCTCACACCAACCCCACTAGTGGGGTGCTTCTCTACCTTGTTTCCTTCCTGGGTAGGGTTACAGTACTTGCCCAGAAATACCAGCGAGCTGACCCCTCCGTCGATCCCCAGACTCGACCCTCTCTGGCCCTCTGGCTTCAGCTCTCTTGCTGAAGGAGCCAGCAGGCATCTCCCTCTGTTGCTATCTCTGGCTCTCTGGCCTGGGGACATTTGTAGGTGACCCGCTGGCAGCCTTCCTGCCTTCCGCTTTCACCAGCTCCACTGGTCCCTGTATTAGGGGCTTCCCCTCCCTGAAGCTCTGAGCTCTTTCTCCTCTCAGAACTCTGGATTCTCTCTTTCTCTCTAAGGACTCAGCATTCTAAACTCTCCCTTGCCTTTGGAGTGTCTCTCATTTCTAATTTCTAGGGACATTACACCAAACTAGGGCGCACCTGGATTGGAACAGGAGAGCTGGGCCCAATTCCATTTAAGGGGCCAGCTACCCAGTTACAATTATGCTTCACTGTTATGCTTTTATTTTTACTTTGCAATATAGGGAGCTGTTCCAACAAACCCTTACTCACATGAGTAAACTTCTACAGATGTAAGTGGTACTGTTGACTGCTACGTACGTAAGGGTTGGTAGACTGATCCTTGAATATG
The DNA here is from genome assembly GCF_965152235.1 of Eretmochelys imbricata. NCBI lineage: Eukaryota > Metazoa > Chordata > Testudines > Cheloniidae > Eretmochelys > Eretmochelys imbricata. The sequence goes on from NC_135573.1 coordinate 78,726,919, forward strand.
TAATAAATTTCAGAAACACATTTTATTTTTAAGAAGTCTTTATTTCAGTTACTTTTCTGATGCTGAAAGGCTTTTTTTAAACCATTTAGACTCAAGTTTTCAGCACCTTTCTTTTGCAATCCTCACTGCAGTGCATCATTCTAGCACCTGGCATCCCCCGTCAGCCATAAACAATGAGCTACACCTCTTCCTTGTGGAAGCTGGGGACAGTCCAGTGTTGTTGCAGGGGCTCTTCAGACTAAGCCGTGCCCCTCATGACCATCTGCCTCAGGTTTTGCCTGTTGAAAAAGTTGGAGGTTTGGCTTCTCCTGAACAATTCTATTATAATTTCAATTTTAATTTATGTTTCAGCAGTGGGAAGTCTCTTTCTGTTCACAACACACTTAATGTTTTATTTAGCAAAGCCTCAAGTGCTCATAAGTCTTTCCTTAAGTACTCAAATGGATGTTAATAGCTTGGAAAGCAGGAAGATGTCTTTTCAGGTGGTTCCCAGGGCCCCATGGCAAGCTCTTTGTCCAGTCAGGGTATTGCAGCCTCACACCCATTTGCGCAGGGCAGCAGTCACACATGAGAATCTACAACAAAAGAGTTCCCTTCTCCCCCCAGCAGTGCTTCTGAGGAGGGCAAGATCTCTGCATCCGGCGATGACCTGGAAAGCCATACACTCAGGTTTTTCCCCTAGTGCTTTAATACTACAATTGAAAGGCAGTAAAACAGGCAAAATGAAAGAAGAAGATCCCAAAATTAAGGGGAAATATCTTCCCACGAAACAAAATTAGATGTTTCCCCTACTTTCCTCCTTGGAGGACATGGCAGGTTCCAAATGGGAAGTCCCAGTTCAAATTAAAATGTTAAATAAAATCATAAAAATCTCATACATTTACATGAAGTACAACAGGACCCTAAAGTTAGAACAGGAGTAGCCTCACACAAACTTATATACAAAAAATCACTGAGACTTTAAGACAAAAGACACCTTGTAGGGAGTTCTTTGAAGCCCTCATCACCAGCCATGTAGATAGTGGTAGCAATCACAGACGTTGCAGGATCAGCAACTTTACAAGGTGTGGATCTAAAGATAAAAGGATTCCTTGTCATTATTGAGGAAAATATATTTATGGTAGCCCGGTGGCTTATTGGCCTCAGAGAATTATTCTCGCTTTGTGCAAATTTGACTGGGTTCAGATTTTGGACAGGTACACCCAAAGTTTATGTAAATTATTGGCCTTAATGTGATTTGTTTCAAGAGCAAGGTCTCCAGTTCAGTGGCTACAAGGAAGTGGTGCCTACATCCATGGACAGCAGACAGTCATCAGCATGGATACTCTGCACATTCAAGTCACAGGTGAAAAGCTGTTGGGAAATTAGCAGCAAAGAATGCAAAAGGGCTTAAACTCTCTAAACCAGAATTGGCAACACAGTCCCTTTGTCCCTACCAGCACCTAAAAAAGGTCTCTGGAATGGAACTTGGTCATGTGCATTTGCATACGGGAGCTTCGAATTTCTGTACAAGCCTCTTCTTTTAATTCTACCGTCTGTGCTGAGAATTTTACAAAAATGCTGGTAGTGCAAGTCAGAAGACCAGCCACACTGGGTCAGACCACTGGCCCATCCAGGCCAGTATCCTGTCTTCTGACAGTGGCCAATGCCAGGTGCTTCAAAGGGAATGAACAGAATAAATAATGATCAAGTGATCCATCCCCTGTCATCCACTCCCAGCTTCTGGCAGTCAGAGGCTAGGGACACCCAGAGCATGAGGTTGTATCCCTGCCCACCCTGGCTAGTAGCCATTAGTGGACCAAATCCTCCATGAACTTATATAGTTCTTTTTTTGAACCCTGTTATAGTTCAGGCCTTCACAACATCCTCTGGCAACAAGTTCCACAGGGTGACTGTGCGTTGTGTGAAGAAACTCTTCCTTTTGTTTGTTTTAATTATTAATTTCATTGGGTGACCCCTGATTCTTTTGTGAGAAGGAGTAAATAACACTTCCTTATTCACTTTCTCCACACCGGTCATGATTTGGTAGACCTTTATCATTGCCCCCTTAGCCATCTCTTTTCCAAGCTGAGCAGTCCTAGTCTTTTTAATCTCTCCTCATATGGAAGATTTCCCACCCCCTTAATCATTTTTGTTGCCCTTCTCTGTATGTTTCCATTTCTAATGTATCTTTTTTGAGATGGCCCAAATTACTCAAGTGATATGCAAGGAACTTGATGAGGAATATGTAACTGAATATGCTGGACCATCCTAATGACCTGGCAGTTAAAAACAACTGTTAAAATATGCAATGCTGTTAAAACAATCAAGCATTTTGAAAATATTTATACAGTTATGCTTAATAGCTAACCACTTTCCAAAAAGAAAAGAATTCCAGTTGTGACTTAGTTATAATATGGTTTGCAGGCATAAACAAAAATTACCACAGGGACTTGCTTGCTTTGTCTGTTTCAGTGGATAGATAAGTCTCTAATTTTAAGGAAAAACCTCCTTTGCTTCCAGTCCAGTGTACAAACAAGTTGGTAAGATAAATCATGTGTTACTAGGAATCCTCTGTAGACATTCTGCATTCTATTTTGAGTTTTTAAAAAGTGGAACATTATTAACACTTAGAATACCTGAGGATTTGCATACCAGTGTAAATTAAGCATACGTTGCAATAGCTTTGTTCAATCTAAAAGTACATTTTCAAGAGTCACCTGTCCCTGAACAGAAATCTGAAACAAATTGTATTATGGTAGCGAGCTTGAGGCTAAAGATCTATTTCTAATCAACACAGGACGTAGCCTGCATTAAATTAAATGTAAATTACAAACTAAAGGTCCCATCAGATGAGAGGACCCTCCACTCACTTTGAAGTAAAGTTGTTGTTGATGGTGTTAAGCTTTTTGCAAGAAGGAGCCCTTCAATGTGCTCTCTCTTCAAAAGCCAGCTCTTAGATTGTTACAGTTATTCCTCAGGCTTCCCTTCCTTATTCCCAATCCCTATCCCAGCACCACCAAACATCTCTCAGATCCGATAAAGAACTATCATTTATGAAAATATAAGCACAAGAACATTGATTCTCTAATGTTTCCCATTCCTGTTCAGGATTCTGTAGTTTACCCTTTCCTGTCATTTGGTAACAATAGATAAAATGAGAGCGTTATGTGTGCTTAGCTTATGTAAACATAAGGTTGCTGAACCTCCTTAGTCAACTCTGGGTGCAAATTCCCCTTCCTCCTTCATGCCTCCTCTGAGTAACAGGGGCTGGGGCATGGGCAGAAAGGGGGAAGTTGCAGCCAAATTTGTCTGAGTAAAGTTTACATCTCCACTGTTGAGGCAGCTTATCCATCTGGCAAACCTCCTGTGGTTCTTCAAATGGGGAAGCCCAGTCCAAATGACCTTACCAGCTCCTTTAGACAGGCACTCCTTCTGGTAATGAACACATGTGAGGAAGGCATGGAGAGCTAGCTAGTCATAGAAATAGCACCAGACAACAGAAGTAGATGGCAGATTGGGTTAGTGTGGTGATTTTATTCAGCAACAGGAAAGCAAAATTGTCTCATTTTAAATTTCCTCTAAAATTTAGTAAATATTTTGCCAAGGATATATTGTGGAAAATTCACTTGTCCTCCCAAGAGTTACTGTGTTTAAATTCGGAGCATTAGAAGATGAAATAGAGGGATTTTTAACCTTGCTTTCAGTGCAAATGTCAACTTAAGTTTAACCATGTTGATATCCCCATAATGCTGCCTCTTGGATTTTCCTGGTTCAGCATCCATTGCTGGCAGTGGATGAAATAAAACTTGCTGTGTCATTGAGTTTACAGGATAGAACGACAATGAAAAATTCACTGTTCCAGAGGCTGTATATAATGTGCAAATTGTTTCCTTGAGAACAGGTACCAGATACCAACTTGAAAATAATAAGAGATTGTTCAGTCTGTAAGCCTCGCTTCATGCTGTAGATGGCTGGTGCCTGGCAGAACTTCTACAGTTGCATGGGGAAACTATTGTTATTTACAGATACCGATTAAGCTAGTATCCCAGAGTCAGACTCACAAGCTGGTCATCCTCAGAGTGGATCAACTGTGAAAACTGTAGGAATATCTCCAGAATTTCTGCTCCAGGCCAGCATTGTGAATGGCTTTTACAAAATAGCTCTGATCCTTTCCACATAACCTCTTCAGCTGAAGCAGGACTTCTCTTCCTTCCCCGTTACCTACATCCAAAAGGATGGGAGTCTGTAGCCCCGAGCAAGCTTAAGGGACTGACTGAAAGGAAGAACATTCACCAATGTAGACCCAGCTATATATAGCTCAGTAAGTAAAATTGTGTTTCTGTTGCAAGAGCAGAAATGAACAAGAAAGACTAGAGCTTTGAAGTTGGACCAGATAAGATGTTGCACTCCAGCTACAGACATTTAGGATGATGGACTCATTTGTCCTTATTATAGCTATCAGGATGGAAAACTCAGAAAAGAAATATAACAAAGGCTACCAATTATCCTGGTTAGATCATTCGACTAGAGTGCTGGCTACTAATTACCAGCTCAGTGACTTTGTACACCCCAAAGCATTTATTTAAATTCTAGAAATGTTCTTGGCTGAGGTTATTAGTATCATAAATATACAAAAACTAAATACCCTGAGCCAGGTTCTCTGCTGCCTTGTGTAGTCATGTACACCCATGCAAAGTTGGCATAACGTGCTATTAAATCACATTGGTAGCACTGTACACTCATTTTGCATATTTGTGAATGGTTACACAAGACAGTAGAGAATCAGGCACATAGTTTTACTGGTGTTTCTTTTCTTCTGCATACGTGACATATGGCCTAATTAACTGATTTAGCGATACTGGGGTGTTTTCTAGAAAATCAGTGCCCATGCAATTGGCTGTACATCACATGATTAGACCTACAACATGCCATGTCAAACCATATTGAATGAATTTTACTGAAAAGGGATAATCTCCGAGGAAATACTCAATCTTGCAGATAATCTGTTTTGTCAGGAAGCTGTTTTCAGAGAAATTTGTAAGTGTTAATTTAAGAGTCAGAGGCTTGACAGGGCCCTCCCTCTTAAATTCTTCACTAAGGCTTCTGGCATTTTGGCTGACAATTTATCTGTTGCCAGTGGCTGCCAAAGTAGATACTTCAGCTAAAGGCCTTGAAAAAATATTTCATGTCCAGTGGAAGAAACTGCACGGTTGAAAACCCCTGAAGATGGTGACTCTATTTATATTCTCTTCCAGACATCAACCCTCTTTGTTGAGCCTTTGTGGCCATTCCTTTCAGTGTCTCTGAGACTCTAGCAAACGATGCTCATTTAACCTTCTAAAATCTGTAAGGCTAGACTGAGCTTTGAGGCTTAAACCTGGGTAAGAAGATGGTGCAGGTAGCACCAGGAAAGAATTGTCTCGGAGAGAGAGCAGGGGAGAAAGAGAGATTTCATTCCCTACTCTGCCCTTGCTTCAAGGGAGGAGTGCCTTGCCTGTATTCCTCTTCAGCAGTGGCTCTGTTCATCCCCTGCCCACCAGCTCCTGAGGAGAAGTGTCAGGCATGTAGCCTTGGTCTCCCATGGTCTTGCCATGACCCTCTAAATCCCAAGTTTCTTTGCGGCCACTTAACACTCTCACTCCCCGCTGAGGCCCCTGGGCCATGGCAGGGGGACAGAGCTTCTCTGGTCTTGGGGCCACGGTGGGGGGGGGGTGCAGAATGGGGTGGGACTGTGGGCGAAACAGGGGCAGGGCTGCAGGGGAAAAGGGTGGAATGGGTGGAATGGGACGGAGCTGTAGGCGGGGCCACAGCCAGAAGGGGAGGGGCTGGGCCACAGTTCTGGCACGAGGCCCACCACTTGTTCTGGCCTAGGGTAGACCTTAATCTGCTTCTGCTTGCAGCTCATTTGAAAATGTATCCCATGAGCTGAGAAGCCCTGCTGTAAAAGTCATGGAGCATTCTGGCTCTCTCCTTGGCTGGCAGATATGAATGGCCACAACATCTGTCCTTTAATGCATCAAATTGTTTCACCAAAACACAGTCTCTCATTAAAAGCCAAATCCTGGGATGTGCTCCAAACCCTTTAGGACCTTCCCCTAAAAGTGAAATTCGAGTCACTTACTTCCTCAGGACAAGCTATAGAAGTGGTCTTCTAAATTATCTTCAGGATGTTGATAACTGAAATCCTTCATCCACAAAAGAAAACACAAGTCATGCCCGACTTTGTATTTATTTCAAAATGTCCTCAGAAAATGAAATATTTTCATCCCTCCAAAATGAGATTGGCAACAGCTATCTGTTATCCCTGCCTTGAAATAAGCCCCACCAAAAAAACAAAGCCAGGCTGTTGTATTTGCCAGACCGGTCTTATTACTACTACTTCACCAAACTTTTGGGATCCACTGATAATTATGGGTTTCTTTAGTTTATGGTGCTCAGCCTTAGAAGCGGAATTTTAAAATTATGGATTGTCTTTTGACTGTCTAATAGATTGAAGACTTTGAAGCAAAGGTTACAATCCCAAGAAAGCAATAATTGAAAAAAACATTCTTGTGAAATTTATTATTTGCACTCGTGAAGTGATGTACGAGAACTCATGTGTGGTCACTGTAAAACTCATAAAGCCTAGGCCATTATTTATTAATGCTCTCTTCCTCAAGGTGGGGCTTAGAGGTAGGTGATCTGAGTGCTGAAAACTAGGGAGCAAGAGTGAAGTTAAATACCTCCCAATTACTTATTTATGGAGCTACCAGTGTCTTGTGGCATGTGCAGATTAACCAAAGGCCTGCTGTCTTTCAGTGGTTGGGTGGGGACCATGTGAGACCACTGTTGTAACAAATCTATACAAACACACTTGTCTGTCCTATAACCTTTCCTTTCTTTACCCCTCCATACCCTTGACTCCAATGGTTTGTGGTTTTGTTCATGTTCTCATAAACTGTCCATATCTTAGTTCTGCTTCAAGTGATGGTCCCTATTGTATATTTTAGATTGTGAGCGCTCTGGCTCAGGGAATGTCTATTCTGGTTTGTACAGCATCTAATCCCCATTCGGTTGCTACTGCAACAGAAATAACAGTAATAATAGTGTTCTCTAAAGATGTGTAACCATATTTTCAGTTAAATTCAAAATCGGCTAATGCTGGAAACTTGACCATAAGAACAGAAGACTCATTATTTATATTTTTGAAGTTTCAAAAATATGAATGCTGTTTCATTAGTTGAAATCTGAGGAAATGGATAAGAGGAAGAATCTGGTTTTCTCAGCCTGCCGTGGACGTGACAGAATTGAGATACTCTTGTTGCATTTTTTCTCCCTGTGTCACATATAGAATTTTGTCTTTCTTCTTTTCTCCTTATTTCAGGGACTTAAAGCTGCTGACAACGACCCTACGGCTCCACCCTATGACTCCCTCCTAGTCTTTGACTACGAAGGTAGTGGCTCCACTGCTGGGTCTTTGAGCTCTCTTAACTCCTCAAGCAGTGGCGGTGAGCAGGACTACGACTACCTAAATGACTGGGGCCCACGTTTCAAGAAACTTGCTGATATGTATGGTGGAGGTGATGACTGAACTTCAAAGCGAACTTTGGTTTTGGACAAGTACAAACATTACAACCGATATTCCCCAAAAGCATACAGAAGCTAGGCTTTCACTTTGTAGTCTACTAGCAGAAGTGCTTGCTGAAGGCTTTGGCATAGGCTGCAAACCAATTTGGGCTCAGTGGGAATATCAGTAATCCAATGCTGTTTGGAAAACAATATTGAGCTCAGTTACACTTGAATTTTACAGTACAGAAGCACTGGGATTTTATGTGCCTTTTTGTACCTTTTACAGATCGGAATTAGTTTTATGTTTAAGGCTTTAATGGTACTGATTTCTGAAATGATGCATTAAAGAGACAAAATATGTTGGGGTGGGGAGGAGTAAATTAAATCACAGTATGCTTCAACATGCTTTTGTTACAGTGCATTGCTTTTATTAAAATAAGGAAATTAAAAAAAAAATACTCATGGAGCCATTTTATTATCTGGGGGAGAAGACCATGAGATTGAAAAATGTACATTACTTCTAGTTTTAGATGTTAGGGGTTTTTTTTCACTAAAATTCTAAAACTTATGCAGCTGGTTGCAAATAAAGGGAGTTTTCATATCACCAATTTGTAGCAGTATTGATTTTTTTTTCCTTATGGTAGAATGTTAGGCACATTTTGGTCTTAATCCATGTACACTTTTTTAAAAAATTTCTGGTACTGTCTTTTTTTTTCACTTCACTGTAAAAATGGTATGTGTACATAATGTTTTATTGGCATAGTCTATTGGGAAGTGCAGAAACTTCAGAACATGTGTATGTATTATTTGGACTATGGATTCAGGTTTTTGCATGTTTATATCTTTCGTTATGGATAAAGTATTTACAAAACAGGTTGCAAACAAGTGACATTGATTCAATTGTTGAACTGTAGTTAGAGTACTCAGTTTTATTTTTTATTTTTTATTTTAATGTTTTGGTTTGGGGAGGGAGAAAAGTTCTTAGCACAAACGATTTTACATAATTTGTACCAAAAAGAAGATGGGGTGGCCTGATACTGGTGGTACTAGTAAATATACAGTATGTTGGAAAAAGGAGCTTTTGAACTGGAGAGACTTCTGACAACAGCTTTGCCTCTGTATTGTGTACCAGAATATAAATGATACACCTCTGACCCCAACGTTCTGAATAAAATGCTAATTTTGGATCTGGTGGCTGGTTTGGACTTCTTTTGCACTTGAGCAGCTCTGATTGTAGCAAAAAAATACAAGATACTATAGCTTCATTGAATAATGGTGAAAAAGTGTGTGCAGTTTTTCATCATTCAGTACACATGATCTGTGAAGAAACTATATGTAGGCTAGAAGAAAGATTGAATTTTGTTACAAGTTTGGAAGCAAAGTGCCAAAATGAAATAGGAATACGCTGTGGTGTTACTATTAAGGCAACACCTTCAGAACTCTCATTTCAAATGGATGGATGGCTCTTCAGTTTTAACATACGTTTTCCAAAAAATCCAATTGGCATGCTCTCTGAATTCTTTCCGGTTTCATAATGGGATGATTATGACACTGGGTTATATAAATATAATAGGTTGGAAGGACTTTGCAGTTCCTGGCAAATCACCCAATGCCTAACCTTGCTTATGTTGAAGTCAGTGTCCATACTCCCCGTACAAGTGAGAAAAAGCCCTTCAAATTGTTCCTTAAAATCATACGGTTTTATCAGTGGAATAATGATATTTGTAAAAAGTACTATTTGGTAGGTAATAATAACTAGGTAAATTTCTAACCTAACTATTGATTTACAAACCAAATGAATGTAGTAGGCACAGAAATTCATTTACTTGCCGCCCATTTTTAATCCATACTTTAGGGGCCAAATTCTGAAAAGCACCTGAGACTCAAAACTTAGCAGAAATGTCACATCTTCTCTGTGTGCTGAGAGCATCAAGCAGTGGAGATCTCCATTTCCCTTAGATAGTGTGGCAGCTGTCTCTGCTCTGGTGCAGGTCAATGGGACATAGCCTGTGTCCCCCCACATCTACATGTGGAGCTTGAGGATTCTGTTCTTCAGCCCCATTGCATTCTCTACACATTTCCCGTGTTTGTAGGCGGGATTTGGACACAAGTTCTAAAGGTGTAGCCTGCAATCTAAGTAACGGAGCTTTATCTTTAGCTTGTCCTATATCACTGGGATTAAGAAACAGACTATGTATTTTCTTAAATGGGCTCCTCATGAACCTGTTCATTTTATGGCCCAATCCTGCTCACATTGAAAGCATGGAGCAGGAGACTTTGGCATAGATGTGCATGGGGTCAGAATGGATCCCTTTAGTGTCTCCACATCCCAGACTGTTTTATTTAGGTGTTTTGTATGTTTGTAATTAATCATAACTAACTCTGAAAGTCTAATTGTTTAAATAAGGTGTGAAAGTTAGCAATGAGCTTTTTCCTTTATTAAAAATGGGTGTACGTTTATTATTTAGAGATGAGGAAAGATGTATAAACAGTTGCAAATGAAGACGTGATGGCCTGTGCGTAAGTGAGCAAAGTTGTCATGATTTAGGAAGCTAGATTTATACATGCAAATTATACAGGTAGGCAAAAGGCCCCTAGTAACATACAGCGTCTTCATTGCTTTCCCAGCAGCTGTAATTTACGCAGAAATGTATTTAATTATAGTAGCCAATTTTTTTGCTGCTTTTCCAAGCTAGGAAACATAGCTAGGAAATGGAAAGGTCAGTCGAAGATGTTCACTCTGTTGACATTAAATACAAGGGTGGGGGGGGGGGGAATATGAAGAATGCCCAACCTCCTACACTACAACTATGAAAGAAAAATGTGATATGATGGGCATCTTCTCTTTCTGAATGCAGAGCTCTTATGAACAGCACTAGGAGTTACATACGTCCATTAAGAAGAGAGATATCCATTTATCTTGATCAGAGTAATCACACAATTCAATCTAGAGTTACTTTGGAATTCTAGCAGTAATGGATATAAAACTCATTGCTCTGTCTACTGGACAAACGAAAGGTCCTGGCACTTATGGCCATTGAAGATTTCATAACATATCTTACAAGACAAAGTGTACTGACTCTATTTTGTCTGCTTATATTTCCCCTGAATTTCAAGTTTATTCTTCCCTCCCTAAAAGCACGGTGGTAGATTATGTTCCCATGATTCATGCAGGGATCTCCATAATCTGTGACTTATCTGCAGAAGGGGAGTTGGTCAGCCATCTCTCTAGCACCATCCCTTCCTCCAGGCCCTTTAGAGGTGCTGCACTGGGTTGTAATCTGGGAAGATGAGAATGGGCAGCCTCATTTTTGGTGGTGGATTTGCACCTGAAGAACATATATTTCCCCTTTACACACACACGACATATCCTTTGAAAATTCCTGGCAAAAAGTAAAGCCATGTCATCTTCCTCTCCGCAATGGCTATTCTCCTAAAAGGGGAGTCCGTTGTAGCATGGATCCATTAGAGCCACATTGCCAGGGAGTGATCAGTGGGGACACAGAGCCAAGATGGATACACAGTCCCTGTGTATGGATGGATCTGGTTTCCTTTGGATCATCTGTGGTCCTTAGGGCTTGGAGATGAACTCAGCTGCTCATTCCACAAAGGAGAAAATTACGTGCCTGTCACATACCAACAGAATGACATGGCAGAATCTACATGAAAGGATCCCTTGGCCTACTCCTGCAGGTTTCACCAGAGCAGATGCTGATCCAGCTAATGGCAGTACAGTAGCTGTAAAGTGCTTTGGGATCCTTGTGAATCATAAGTACTCTATAAATCTGTACTGGCAAGATGGTAAGTGCTAAACACTTACAAGCTGAACTATTTCCCACCCGCCCCCAGTTCCTTTGTCTGGCATTACCTTTACAATATGTTTATAACTACATTTTAAACCAAAAGAAATGTTTAACTTACTGCTGGAATTGCACTAGTTTGAGGGGAGGCAATGTTTCTCTGTTCATTGTAAATGAAAACATTTTAGACAGCTACTTATTTTCTCTTACTTCACCTATTTCAGTTCAAGGGCAGCAGGGTCGCTTTGGTGTTGAGAGCCATTTGAAATCAGCTACTGCTCAGGAGGTTGGTTGGTTCGTTTTCTTCTGTGTTGTTTATTTTTCTGTTTCTGGGGCCCCAGAATTCCTCACCCAGCCTAAAGAATATCTACATTTGCACCCTCTTATTCACATCCATGTCAATGGTCCTATGCAGCAGTCTTCTGAGAATTGGATGCAGATTCCCTTCAGACTTTCAAACCACTCTACTTTATTCAGGAGATCTAGGTGAAGCACTCACATGCCTTATCTCAGCCTTGGTCTACACTAGGAGTTGAGGTTGAATTTAGCAGCGTTAAATTGATTTAACCCTGCACCCGTCCACACAACGAAGCCATTTTTTTCGACTTAAAGGGCTGTTAAAATCGATTTCCTTACTCCACCCCCGACAAGGGGATTAGCACTGAAATCGGCCTTGCTGGGTCAAATTTGGGGTACTGTGGACACAATTAGACAGTATTGGCCTCCGGGAGCTATCCCACAGTGCTCCATTGTGACCGCTCTAGACAGCACTCGCAACTTAGATACACTGGCCAAGTAGACAGGAAAAGGCCCGCGAACTTTTGAATTTCAATTTTCTGTTTGGCCAGCGTGGCAAGCTGCAGGTGAGTGCAGAGCTCATCAGCAGAGGTGACCATGATGGAGTCCCAGAATCTCAAAAGAGCTCCAGCATGGACCGAACGGGAGGTACAGGATCTGATCGCTGTATGGGGAGAGGAATCTGTGCTATCAGAACTCCGTTCCAGTTTTTGAAATGCCAAAACATATGTCAAAATCTCCCAGTGCATGAAGAACAGAGGCCATAACAGGGACCCGAAGTAGTGCCGCATGAAACTTAAGGAGCTGAGGCAAGGCTACCAGAAAACCAAAGAGGCAAACGGCCGCTCTGGGTCAGAGCCCCAAACATGCCGCTTCTATGATGAGCTGCATGCCATTTTAGAGGGTTCAGCTACCACTACCCCAGCCGTGTTGTTTAACTCTGTCATAAACATAAAGGGAAGGGTAAACACCTTTAAAATCCTTCCTGGCCAGAGGAAAAACCCTTTCACCTGTAAAGGGTTAAGAAGCTAGGATAACCTCGCTGGCACCTGACCAAAATGACCAATGAGGAGACAAGATACTTTCAAAGCTGGAGAAGGGGAGAAACAAAGGCTCGCTCTGTCTGTGTGATGCTTTTGCCGGGAACAGAAAAGGAATGGAGTCTTAGAACTTAGTAAGTAATCTAGCTAGATATGCATTAGATTCTGTTTTGTTTAAATGGCTGAAAAAATAAGCTGTGCTGGATGGAATGTATATTCCTGTTTTTGTGTCTTTTTGTAACTTAAGGTTTTTCCTAGAGGGATTCTCTGTGTTTTTAATCTGATTACCCTGTAAGGTATTTACCATCCTGATTTTACAGAGGTGATTCTTTTACTTTTTTTCTTCCATTAAAATTCTTCTTTTAAGAACCTGATTGCTTTTTCATTGTTCTTAAGATCCAAGGGTTTGGGTCTGTGTTCACCTATGCAAATTGGTGAGGATTTTTATCAAGCCTTCCCCAGAAAAGGGGGTGTAGGGTTTGGGGAAGATCTGGGGGGAAAGATGTTTCCAGGCGGGCTCTTTCCCTATTACATATTTGTTAGATGCTTGGTGGTGGCAGCAATAAAGTCCAAGTGCAAAAGGTAAAATAGTTTGTACCTTGGGGAAGTTTTAACCTAAGCTGGTAAAAATAAGCTTAGGGGGTTTTCATGAAGGTCCCCACATCTGTGCCCTAGAGTTCAGAGTGGGGAAGGAACCTTGACAGACTCCTTCAATGGAGATGGAGGCAGCACGGAAGCAGGTTTTGGGGACAAGGAAGATAGCTCACAGCAAGCAAGTGGAGAAACTGGTTTTCCCAACAGCCAGAACTGTTTCTCACCCTGGACCTGGAGCCAGTACCCCCTGAACCCACCCAAGGGCTGCCTTCCGGACCTGCAAGGGACCTCTGGTGAGTGTACCTTTTAAAATACTATACATGGTTTAAAAGCAAGCATGTTTAATGATTAATTTGCCCTGACATTCGCGGCTCTCCTGGATGTACTCCCAAAGCCTTTGCAAAAGGTTTCTGGGGAGGGCAGTCTTACTCTGTCCACCATGGTAGGACACTTTACTACTCCAGGTCAGTAGCACGTACTCGGGAATCATTGTAGAACAAAGCATTGCAGTGTATGTTTGCTGGCATTCAAACAACATCCGTTCTTTATCTCTCTGTGTTATCCTCAGGAGAGTGATATCATTCATGGTCACCTGGTTGAAATAGGTGCTTTTCTTAAGGGGACATTCAGAGGTGCTGGGCTGTTCGCCTGTGGGTGAACAGAAATGTTCCCCGCTGTTAGCCATGGGGAGGGATGAGGGGCTACCCACACGGTGGGGGGAGGCAAAATGCAACCTTGGAACAAAAGCACATCTGCTATGTATGTAATGTTAACAGCAAGGTTTACCGTGAAAGAGTGTACCCATTGTTTTATAAAATGTGTCTTTTTAAATACCACTGTCCCTTTTTTTTGCTCCACCAGCTGCATGTGTTTCAAGGATCACAGGATCTTCTCCTTCCCAGAGGCTAGCAAAGATTAGAAGACAAAAAAACGCACTCGTGATGAAATGTTCTCTGACCTCATGCTGTCCTCCCACACTGACAGAGCACAGACGAATACATGGAGGCAGACAATGTCAGAGTACAGGAAAGGACAAAATGACCGGGAGGAGAGGTGGCAGGCTCAACAGAGGGCTGAAGCTGAAAGGTGGCAGCAGCGTGATAAGAAGAGGCAGGATTCAATACTGAGGCTGCTGGAGGATCAAACTAATATGCTCCTGCATATGGTTGAGCTGCAGGAAAGACAGGAGCACAGACCGCCGCTACAGCCCCTGTGTTACAAACCACCCTCCTCCCCAAGTTCCATAGCCTCCTCACCCAGACGCCCAAGAACGCAATGTGCGGGGCCTCTGGCCACCCAGCCACTCCACCCCAGAAGATTGCCCAAGCAACAGAAAGCTGGCATTCAATAAGTTTTAAAGTTTTAAACTTTTAAAGTGCTGTGTGGCCTTGTCGTTCCTTCCTCCACTACCCACCCTGGTGCTTCTCTCCTCCACCACCCCTCCTCAGCTACCTTGGTAGTTGTCCCCCTATTTGTGTGATGAATTAGTAAAGAATGCATGAATGTGACGCAACAATGACTTTATTGCCTCTGCAAGCGGTGATCGAAGGGGGGAGGGGAGGGTGGTTAGCTTACAGGGAAGTAAAGTGAACCAAGGGGTGGGGGGTTTCATCAAGGAGAAACAAACAGAACTTTCACACCGTAGCCTGGCCAGGCATGAAACTGGTTTTCAAAGCTTCTCTGATGTGCACCACGCCCTCCTGTGCTCTTCTAACTGCCCTGGTGTCTGGCTGCACATAACCAGCAGCCAGGTGATTTGCCTCAACCTCCCACCCCGCCATAAACGTCTCCCCCTTGCTCTCACAGATATTGTGGAGTGCACAGCAAGCAGTAATAACAGTGGGAATATTGGTTTCGCTGAGGTCTAACCGAGTCAGTAAACTGCACCAGCGCACTTTTAAATGCCCAAATGCACATTCTACCACCATTCTGCACTTGCTCAGCCTGTAGTTGAACAGCTCCTGACTACTGTCCAGGCTGCCTGTGTACGGCTTCATGAGCCATGGCATTAAGGGGTAGGCTGGGTCCCCAAGGATAACTATAGGCATTTCAACATCCCCAACGGTTATTTTCTGGTCTGGGAAGAAAGTCCCTTCCTACAGCTTTTGAAACAGACCAGAGTTCCAGAAGATGCAAGCGTCATGTACCTTTCCCGGCCATCCCACGTTGATGTTGGTGAAACGTCCCTTGTGATCCACCAGTGCTTGGAGCACTATTGAAAAGTACCCCTTGCAGTTTATGTACTCGGCGGCTTGGTGCTCCGGTGCCAAGATAGGGATATTGGTTCCGTCTATCGCCCCACCACAATTAGGGAATCCCATTGCAGCAAAGCCATCCACTATGACCTGCGCATTTCCCAGAGTCACTACCCTGGATATCAGCAGATCTTTGATGTGTTGGCTACTTGCATCACAGCAGCCCCCACAGTAGATTTGCCCACTCCAAATTGATTCCCGACTGACTGGTAGCTGTCTGGCATTGCAAGCTTCCACAGGCCTATTGCCACTCGCTTCTCAAGTGTGAGGCCTGCTCTCATCTTGGTATTCTTGCACCTCAGGGCAGGGGAAAGCAAGTCACAAAGTTCCATGAAAGTGCCCTTACACATGCGAAAGTTTCGCAGCCACTGGGAATCGTCCCTGCAGTCCCACCAGTCTGTGCTTGTTTCCCGAGCCCAGAATCGGCATTGCACCGCATGAACCTGCCCCATTAGCACCATGATGCCCACATTGCCAGGGCCGGTGCTTTTGATAGAAGTCTGTGTCCATATCCTCATCACTCTCGTCACTGCGCTGATGTCGCCTACTCACCCAGTTTCCCTTTGCCAGGTTCTGATGCTGCATATACTGCTGGATAATGCGCGTGGTGTTTAATGTGTTCCTAATTGCCAAAGTGATCTGAGTGGGCTCCATGCTTGCCTTGGTATGGCGTCTGCACAGAAAAAAGGCGTGGAACGATTGTCTGTCGTTGCTCTGACAGAGGGAGGGGCGACTGACGACATTGCTTACAGGGTTGGCTTACAGGGAATTAAAATCAACAAAGGGGGTGGCTTTGTGAGAAACAGAATGGCCCCCTCAAGGATGGAACTCAAAACCTCAAGGATAGAACTCAAAACTGGGTTTAGCAGGCTGTTGATTTCACGGAGGGAGGGAGGAGAAAATGAATACAAAACAAATCTGGTCTTTTTCTCGTTTTGATCCACTTCATCTATCTTTATACATCTTGCTGGCAGCGGACTGTGCAGTACAACCACTAGCCATCGTCATCTCCTGGGTGCTCAGCAGAAGACGGTGCAATAGGAATGCTGGCCATTGTCTTCTGCTGGGTGCAGATTAAAAGGACTGAATCGCCATGAAATGAAATTTAAAAGGGAAATGACGTGGCTGAATCACTCCCATGTTTGCCCAGGCGCCCCTGACCTCATCAAGGTTGGTTAAAAGAGCCCCCCGGACTATGTCGACGATGGCTACCAGTCATACTGCACTGTCTGCTGCCAAAAGGCAATAAACTGTTGCTGTGTAACGATGCAGTACCACGTCTGCCAGCACCCAGGAGACATACGGTGACAGTTAGCTGAGCGGGCTCCATGCTTGCCGTGGTATGGCATCTGCACAGGTAACTCAAGAAAAAAGGCACAAAACGATTGTCGCCCTTGCTTTCATGGAAGGAGGGAGGGAACGGGGGCCTGACGATATGTACTCAGAACCACCTGCAACAATGTTTTAACCCCATCAGGCACTGGGATTTCTACCCAGAATTCAAATGGGCGGCAGAGACTGTGGGAGAGCTACCCACAGGGCAACGCTCTGGAAGTCGACGGTTGCCTCAGTACTGTGGACACACTCCTCCAACTACATGCACTTAGAGCATTTGTGTGGGACACACACAATCAACTGTATAAAAACACTTTCTACAAAACCGACTTCTATAAATTTGACCTAATTTCGTAGTGTAGACGTAGGAACAAAAGGTGGGTAATGGGTCCTATTCTGGGTCGGCGGGTGGAATCTTACCTCATAACTGTCAGTCTGGCCTCGATTGGCTAGGAATGGAAAATGAAGGCACTTAATTGTCTGTTCTTTTGTCCAGTAGTGAGCTCACCCATTGTATCTAAGCCAATTAGAATGAATTTGTCAAATACGATTTAGCGCACTCTGAAATGCCGAATTCAATGATGGTATTTCCCATTTTGCTCATTTTGTAATTCTGTTGAAGGTGATCGGCTTTGGTATGATTTCTTCTTTCCGAACTCATACCCTTTACTGCTCCTGGTTCTGGTGGTCTTCACAGTAAAGGATCTGGGGTTGTGCCAATATATATTAAATAATGTATATTCATATATTTATACAGTTTTTAGTATCTCAGAACTATCAAGCCATGCATATTGTAGCCTATGGCTTATGCAGCTATCTATTCATATCACTACCCGTGGCCTCGCTTACCCATTCCTCTCCCCGCCTCCCCCACCCCTGCACCCCCATTTGTTCCATGCATTTATCATGTCTTCGTAGATTACAAACTCTTTCGGGCAGGGACCATGCCTTCCTATGTCTTTGTATTGGGCCTAGGACAGTAAGGCTCTTATCCTAACTGGGTTTGCTATAATATAAACAGTTATAATGGGATGGAATTCACACTTACACACACACACACACCACACCACACACACACCCAGCCCAATGGGGAGGTGAGCGGCGGTGGGGGGATGTAAGGGAAAGCAGAATATACCTTTCCAACCTATGCACATGCTACAGGGACTCAGCAATGTCCCTCCACCATCACTTGTCTGGTATATAAACTGCAGTAAGGGGCATTACCCCTTTGCACACCTGTGCTCCCATTCTGTTTTGGTCAACTCGGTCTGAATAAGTATCAATCCAGCAGCTCCATACACAGGCTAGCTTGTTCCATAGTGGCCTATTTGAGGCTGACATGGGGCCACTTTCCATGTGATAAGGGGCTCAAAGACTCCTCTGCAAGGGTGTATTAGCCATGTGCTTTAAGTACCTTGCTGAATCAAAGCCTGGATGCTGTATTTCTTTCTATATTTCACTGAAGATTGAAGCCAGATGGTAATTGCCAAGATAACAATCTTTCTTTTTTGAAGTTTAGCACCACAAATTACTTTTCTTCCTATATACTGGTACCTCTCTAGATCTCTGTGCCTGGTAAGAATACTGTAGAGCAATTGCCAGTAATTCAGTAAAGTAACTGCTTGAATCCCTTGAATCAATGCTGGAGCCTTATTCAGATGTTTTGTGTGTGTGTGTGTGTGTGGTTTGGTTTGGTTTGGTTTGGTTTTTTTGTCACACAAAGGCATACACTGATGTTGCAAAAACAGCATTAATACGAGCCCTTAAACTCATCCAGTAACTCCCTACAGAGCTCCCTGGTAGGAATAATCTGGATGCGACGCTAGACATGTGCACTGCCCACATACTCTGGAATGCCCCTTCTATAGCTCCATCTGTGGAGGACATGAATAAAGTGAACTCTTGGGGTTTGGGAAGAACCCAGATTGGTGTACAACTGGTGCACCTCTTTAATCCCTCCTTTTCTGAGTACTCAAAGGCCACCTCCATTTTACCACCAGGATGCAGAACATTCAGATTTGCTGACACTTTTACATATTCCGTACTTCCTAATATTCCCATAGTGGCTTTTTAATCAACAGCTATACAGAAAAGTCAATTATTTTCTCATTGCCTGTATCCTTGATTTATTTTTTCCTGTTAAATATTGATTTTTTTAAAAGCATTTTAGGATAATAGTTTTTTTTTTCTCTTCTCCCTTAGTAACACATGATATTTCTCTCTAGTTCTTTTTTATTTTTCTCTGCTTTCATATTTGTAAAACCCTTTTGGTTTTCATTAACTCATTCTGCTTTTTTACTTTCCTTATCTTTTCCTGGCAAGCCTGACTTTGTATTTTTATTTTCTTCCTTCCCTTTGATTACAGGTTCTTTTATTTTTATTCTCACGTCCTTTGTAAATAAACCAAGTTGTCCCTGTCTTTTAACTTTTTTAATGTGATGCATCAAATTATGTTTCTTCTAGGATTGAGTGTGATTTCTTGTTTCGGTTTAGTATTTTTTTTCCTATTCCACCATCTTCACTGGGTTATTTTTAAGTTTTTTAAATGTAGTATTCTTGTAATGCTGTGATTTTTATTAACGCAGGCTTTAGTAAGCCTCGTGGCAATATAAGTTTATATAATTTAATGAAATTACCTTTAAATTGTTCACTCCCTAATGCATAGCCTAAATATTGATACTGAAAGAAATGTGGTTTGCTCTGGGTATGAATAATGAATAGGAGCATTGTGCAAATTATTTTTATATCCCTTCCATCTGAAGATAAAATTCCTTGATGCTGGTGTGTGTGGGTGTGTTTATATAGATAGACAGATCTATAGGCACACCCTTTCTGTGTTCCATGTTACAGAAGTTTGATTATTGTATTCCATTTGTTATCTTCAATACAGCAGGGTGAGATTATAAAAATCCAGCTGTCTCTGAGCTCCAGAAACCAAAAGTAATGGCCAGATAATCAAAATTATGGCATTCATAACTGATGGTATTATATAAAGGAGATATGAAACCAAGCAAAGTTTTTCTGCTAGGTTGATTATCTAGAGAGAATTACTCTAAAAACACATAGTCATTACTGGTATATTTTGGATATAGCAGTAATAGGGGGCTGTTTACTCAACATGTTATTTTAAGGGTGAATTCTGCAGGAGCCAAACAAAAAGAAGCCTTTTAACACTGCTATATGATGTAAAACCCAGAGTTTCAACTTTTTTCATTATGTGATTAATTTACCTTTTTAGGTGCTCATTTCTGTCTTTATGACTGGGAGAATACTGCAAGATCTTGGAGCTCTATCTGGCTGAGATATGTCACCTGAGCCACCAGTTGGATCCCAATCCAGCAGGGCACTCAAGCACATGAGCATAAGCTGAAAATTACACACATGCTCAAGTGAATTGGGGCCTTGGAGGCTAGGACATGAGCTGCACTTCAGGTTTCGCTCTCCTCTCATGTTACCATGCAGATACTCCAAGGATCTTGCCGATGTCCTCCAGCAAAAAGGAGGATAGTAAAGACCTGACTTTTCCAGTGTAAACGCCAACAGGAACAAACAAAACAAGACCGTGTCTGGTTGCATAATAAAGATGTTATGAAAGGAACCAAGAAAGCTGGAGGATAGTGGTGTTTACAGCTGATGCGAAGAGTATGTAAACGTGTGTGTCTTTGTCTTTACTTATTCTCTCTTCAGACCTTGTTGCCCCACCAGCTATTTCAGTGGTTTTAGCTCTGGGTTCAAATGACTGAACTTTGTGGCTTGGTCCATAAAGGAACTTAGATGCTCTCGCCACCCAGTGGAACCCAACAAACCCTGAATTAGGTGCTAGGCTCTCTATACAATGCATGGGGAGAGAGCGTTGCCTAAGAACGGTGCTCACTGAAACCAACATACTAGATGAGGAGCCACATAACCTAGTCAATAGTAGATGCCAGGGAAGAGGATGTGTCATAAGCTCCATCCCTATCTGGGAAAAGGGCCCGTATCTCTGCTTGGGATTGAGAGCCAGGAACCTGGAGTCAGGCATCTAAGCCATTTCTAGCAAGAACAGTGGCAGCAGTGCCTAACTCTGCATAAAAAAGAAGGAGATGGAAGCCTCCCTGATGAGTTTTAGTGGAGTGGTTAAGGAACTCACCCAGGATGTGGGAGAATTCCCCCCTCTGCCAGATGAGCATAAGGGACTCAAATAGGAGTATCCCATCTCATAGGTGAATGGTCTAACCACAGGGCTGTAGAGTCATTCTCACTCACACTTTCTGGCCCAGTGTATATTTTATTGTTACTTATTTATACAAAAGTAACAACTTCAAAAGGAGGCAGTGAGAGAGCTCCACACAAGAATAGCCAATAACCCAGGGTACACCCATGAGAGGTAGGAAATCCCTGTCCAAATCTCACATCAGGCAGCAGGGGGAATTGATATGGTATCTCCTACTTCTTTTTTGAGTAGTGTCCCACCATCTTGGTAGAGCTACCAATGGGCGTCTCCACCAGGCCCTATTCCACCACAATGGCCATACTGGGTCCCTTTGGTGGCACACCGACATCCTACCTCACATGCTTCAAGCATCACCCGACAATCCTCCAGGCACGCTCCTTCAATCACAGAATCAAGTGCATCAGAGCCTCGGGAAACAGAGGAGTAACAAGGGAACATGGAGGAGGAGGTGACACATAAAGCCATATCCTCCTCTTCCCCAGACAAAAAGGTTATGCCTTCACCACCATTGATGTCAGATGATTTCCATCTGTTCCAGGAGCTGGCAAAAAGAGTAGCAGATACCCTCCATATACCACTGGAGGAGGTCAAGAACACACCCATCATCGGCTCATTGATATCCGCCACTCTTTATCCTCCTCGAAGATCACCCTCCTAATCAGTGAAGACATCATAGAAAGCACTAAAACAGCTTGGCAAACCCCGGCATCGTTACCCTGACATGCAAGCATGCAGACAAGCAATATTATGTCCCCTGAAAGGAATCAGAGTTCCTTTTCTCCTACCCACCACCCAATTTCATCATGGTGGATGCTGTAAACTCTTGTGGCCAACAACATCATTCCAGGGCAACGCCTTACGTCAGGGACTGGAAGCTCCTCGATCTCTTTGGCTGGAAGACCTATTCCTTGGAGACATTACAATTTTGTATTGCCAATTACCAGTCAGTTACAGCAAAATACGATTACATGAATTACAATAACCTCAATGACTTCATTGATAAGTTGCAAGAGAGTCATCAGGAATCCCTCAAGGCCACCATTCAGGAGGGACAACTGGTGGCAAAAACATCACTGCAGTCGGCTCTCGACACCGCCGACATGGCAGCCAGATCCATCTCCACGGCATCATGGCACCACTTTTTAAGATTCCCGAAGGAGTTGCAGACCACACCTCCCTCTTCAACTGAGAAGAGCGACGCCTCCCTCCACACCTTGAAGGATTCCAGGGCCAATCTTAGGTCACTGGGAGTCTACACCGTAGGGCAAAAGAGACATTTAGCCCTCAATCCCAACACAGACCTTATGCGTCTCAATTCCCATCACAATGCCATTATGTGCCACAAAGAAAAAATGGAAAATTCCTGAAACATAAGCCATCTGGGCCACAATCTTCAACCCAGCCCCCTGCCTCTAAGCACCACTTTTGACAGGGAGGTTGAGACGCTACCTGTCTATCACCATGCACCCATTTGGCCACCATTTGGCAGCATTTTGCAATGCCTGGGAACGCATAATGTTGCACAGATGGGTCCTTTCCGGGTACTCTGTCCACTACACCTTTCTACCCCCTCCACAACACCCTTCCCCATCCCTCTTCAGGAACCCTTCTGACAAGAGTCTACTATGACAGCAGATAGATTGGCTCCTCCAGTTAGGAGATATAGAACCAGTTCCTCAACATCTTCAAGGCAAGGGTTCTACTCTCATTACTTCCTAATACTCAAAAGGAAGGGAGGGAGGAGACCTATACTGGACCTCAGACCTCTCAACAAGTTTGTCAAAGCTCAGAAGTTCAAGACAGTCACCTTATCGATGATCATTCCATCACTGAAATAGGGAGACTGGTTTTCAACCCTCAACCTACAGGACACCTTGTTGGATCACATTAAAGAAGTTCTGTATTAAAATCACAAATGAGTTTGATTCTCCGTAGTTTAAATTCCAGGGTATTACTAATAAAGAGGTCTCTTGGTTTTTGGTACTGTTTCTCTCCCTCTCTGTGTGAAACTTGCAAGCTGCTAATTGTGTTAGTAGAGATTTAATAATTTTATTAAGATGATGTTGAAGTAAAAAGAAAACAGTACAGAGTTTAAGCATAGAAGTTTCTGGTTATCGGGGAATAAGGTATAGATTATCAAGGGGTGCGAAATTCGGTTTAGGAACAGGTGGCCTAAGGAATACATAATCTGCAATCTCCCCGATTGGGGGTAAAAGGTTAACGGGTCAAAGTATAGACATTGAGATATGGGGGTATGTTGCTCATATAATGGCTATGTTCAGGTGTGGAGTATAATGAGCAGATACGATGATGAGGATGGATTTACCCTCATTTGGTGGGATTTAATGTTCAGTGAGTTTATGGTTCCAGTTCATATGGTCCAATGGAAAAAGTCTCTCAGTCCCTTTCCCATAGTGGATGCACGTTGTCGTACCGGCTCACACCTCCTGGTACTATCGGTGGCCAGTGATGTGTTCGATGTAGATGTCCCTGGACCATCGGATGGTGTCCGAGACCATGAGGCACCGCATGAGCCGTGCGTAGTGTCGACCAATCCCACAGGTCTGCAGCACACGCTTGTTGCAGGGGTCCCGAGCGCCCAGGGCTCCGATGATCAGGGCAATACCTTGTAACAACAACTACTCACACAGAGAGAGATTCAAAGCAATACTCTGTAACAACAGAAACAACACACAGAGCCTCCCCGCCCTTTTGTTGTATTTATCTTGTTTTGTTAACAATTGTGATTAAAATAGAGATAGAGGATGTATGTGGATGGATGCTTGGTGTGGATAATAACTGAATGATCAGGGAGGTGCCAGCCTAAGAATCCAGTTTCCATCGGCTGAAGAAGGCGTCAAGTGGAAACAACCAGAGGACCCCCGAAAGGCAGACTGGAATCCATGCAAGGATGGGAGAACCAAAGAACAAGATAACATCTGGCAGCCGTCAGGAATGTGCCATCTGCTGATTGATTCAGCAACAGCATGATGAAGCAATTCCCATAGACTGGCATAGGAAGAAATTCCTATAAAAATGGATCCTGCTGGGTTTTATTTTATTGGTCTAACAGACAGCCCTAGTTACTCACCTTGTGAATTAACGATTGCTCTTCGAGATGTGCATCTGTATGGGTGCTCCACAACCTGCCCTCCGCCCCTCTCCTTCGGAGTTTCTCGTTATGACTCTGTGGTAGAGAAGGAACTTGCGGGCTAGCCTCGTGGCTCAGCACAAGGAGAGACAGAGCATGTGCAGGCCCAATGGACACTGCTACGGAAGTTCTCTGATCAGCAGCGCAGGGACGCAGACACACCTACAGTGGAGCACCCATAGGGACACACATCTCAAAGAACCATCGTCTCTGCATAAGGTGAGTAATTTCTTCATCCTGGAGGAGTATACTAGCCACTGAGCTAAAGCTTATAAGGAAATGCTCCTCCCCCAGCCAATTTGTGTGGAGTTAAGTATTCTTAGATCACGTCTACTGGTTTGGGCCCTGCAAACTACATAGGCAGAGAAATGTGTATCTTCATCCAGCTTGAGGGTCATGCTGGGGATCAGACATGAAGCAGACAGCTGGACACCTGCCTGAGGTGGTAGTATGCATGCTTGGTGGCAGAAATGTAGGCTGCTACAGGACTTTTACAACAAAAATTTAGGCTCCTACAGGATTAGACAGCAGCTGAGTGGGGGTTATGTGGATCGCAGTGACACTTAAATCTGGCCTTTAAATGATTAAGTCCCTTTGGGGCTCTGGGCCTGTGGGACTACGCAGGTGAGGGCTTTGGAGGTAGTGGAACAGTTGCTCAACATGTCTCTCTGCATTTGGTCTGCAAGGAAAAACCTGAGTCACTTCAGGGAATTTCCATTCCTTCTTGCAGCTTCTTGAAGGCAGGACAGTAGTATTTGGTGATCAGTGTCAAAGGCTGCACACAGGGTAAAAGTGGATTGATTTTCAGGGGTGCACAGTGCCCATAGCTCCCATTGACAGACCAAGCATGAACGTTTTTGGCCAAAGTGTTTAAGGTAGATTATTAACTGCCAGTTAATTCTGAACTGAAAATTAGTCCACTAACTTACATTTTTGTGAAAAATATGGGCCCAACTCTGCCACTCTTACTCAGGTTGAAATCAGTTTGGCTACTCAGGGAGTCAGGCTCTATTTAATGTAAGGAAGGGTGATAGCATCTAGGCCTTTGTGTTTAGGGCCTGATCCAAAGCCCCCTGAAGTAGGAGAAAAGCTCCCATCAATTTCAGTGATTTGGATCAGGCCCAGAGTGCACAATTCCTTCCAAAGAGCGTATTCATTGTTATAAAATATCTGAATTCATATGGGGTGTGGTATGGGCTGACAATTCTTTCACCATCCCATTGAAAAGACAGGAGTGTGCATGTGGGCAACAACAAATATAAATCAATATACTGACGCTAAGTTGTTTTAAGTCAGGACTTACCTTCTTTTTCAAAATGGCTACTTAACTACAAGTAAAGTAGAAAAGTAGACTTGTTAATTTTATTAAACCACATTTTATCCATGAAGGCGCTTTATCTGTGTTCCTTTGACGCAAACTGTCATTCTGGACCAGGGGATCTCAACCTTTTTCTTTGAGCTCCCCCTCTCTCCCCAACATGCTATAAAAACTCCATGGCCCACTCGTGCCACAACAACTGGTTTTCTGCATATAAGACCAGGGCCAGCGTTAGGGGGTAGCAAGCAAGGCAATCGCCCGGTGTCCCATGCCACAGGGGGCCTTGAAAAACCAAGTTGCTCAGGCTTCAGCTTCAGCCCCAGGTGGTGGGGCTTTGGCTTTCTGCCCTGGGCCCCTGCAGGTCTAATGCCAACCCTGCTTGGCGGATCCCCTGAAACCTGCTCGCGGGCCCCAGACCCCCGGTTGAGAACCACTGTTCTAGACAACACTGTGTAGATTAAACTTTTACAGAATTCCATTTCTGGACAGTATATCTGGACAAGAATTTAGAGTGCAACTTTGCTGATTGACTGTGTCACAGTCTGAAAGAGTACTAGCTGTTAAGACCTGTAGTAGCTGCCGCAAGAAAATCAGGTTTGTAACCATTCTGCTGGAGGAGGCAAAGTTTATTCTAAAAAATGACATCTGAGAACTGTCTCAGTCACATATACTACTTTAAACTAACGTATGATAGAATGCACAGTGCTGGCATGCAAGATGTATATTGCATATATATTATGGGATTGTGTGTAACATCTCATAACAATCAGATAGATAGATAGCTGTGTAGTGATTATGGCACTACATTAATAGGATTAATAGGTACAGGAAAATCCAGCGTCATGCTTCTTGAAGAACTCCATAAAGATGTATTGTCCCCCCATTTCTTATGAGTAACTCATATTAGTGTTTACTGCATATTTACTCACATCCTCTTTTACTTCCTGCTATTGGAACTGAATTGAAAGAGTGCTAGTTTTTTGTTGTTTACATTATTTTAATCTATATAGAATAATACTGTGTGGAGTCCTCCTACAGAAAGCACTTGCAAATGTGCATTTAGCTGAGTATAGAGTTGGAAATGTTCAAGCTTTCTAATGAAGCCCTGCTTCTTCAATATTTTAATTTGGTCATTGTTTTATATGCAGTGTATGTGTTAAAGGGATGTTTCCTGGGTTTTGTTACACACTTTATCGAATTTTAAAGACATTCTATGGAAGGGGATCATTTTGGAAACAGATAGGTGGGCAAAGAACTAGTGTTTCTTCTCTGTCCATGAGGATTTGAGATCCGAGGCCCTCCATGATATAAGATTGTTAATGTCAACCCATTCCCCCGTGGGCAGCATCTCACATCGATATTATACATAATTCATCACAACTGACGGTCTTTTGAAGACAAGTTGGAGATTGATATGTTATGGAGGCTAAATTGCCTCTCCCTTCTGGAAAAGATGGTCCCTTGTGGCCAAGATTACTGTTTAGTGGTGGGGCAGTTGTGACACTGAGGAAGCTTGCAATGAAACCCGACTACAACGATAGCTGATGTGATGATACATACAGTACTGCAGTTACACAGTCAAGAACAGCTCCCATAAAAATTGCTGCTGTTGCGTGACACTCAGCAAAATCTCTTTTTCTTGCCACAAAATGTAATAAAAGAAACTAGAGTGCTTTACTCTGATTGAATTGTGCATACATAATACCAGAAGTATTGTGTACATTATTGGCTGGCATGCAGCCCATGCTAGCTCTAACAAACAGAAAAGAAAATTCAATTGTCAGAATTTTGCATTTTTCCTTTCCTATATGCTCGCCTACTTTTGTTACTGACTGATTTTCATGGACTCAATCTTATACTACCTCATGCAGAGCTAGGAGTGCAGATTCAGGCCTGTAATCACTGCTCAGTGACAAGGGCAGGAGAGCAGCAGTAATAGAATCATAGAAATGTAGGGCTTGTGACAAGGAGTAGGAAGTTAACAGGTGAGCTTACTGATCAGGCTGATACCCATTAGTTCCCCTCCCCCAAAGGTGACTGGGGTAATTAAAGGAAATTAGCTAATCAGGCTGGTGGACTGGGTGAGATACTGAGCCAATTTAGCACATCAGCTCAACACTGTTAAAGAGGCACAGGAAAGCAATGCCAAGTGGAAGAGGTACAGGGCTGACTGATCCTGTTGTAGAGGTCTCAGGGAGGGAAGACCTCCGCTCCCCTCAGGCCCTGAGAAGAGGGCTGAAAGCACAGGGGATATTGTAAATAGCACTCTTGCTTTGCCCCCTGAAGGTATGGGTGGAGGGAACTCAAATAAATGGCATCTGAGTACACAGCCAATGGAGTCTGAGTTGGTTTCTGTGGTGCAAAACTCCAGGAGCAAAGCTGCCCTGCTATAATGACCTGCACTTTCCTTCATCTTTCTCTGCTGCTAACGAACCTATTCTTAATGCTTTTTATGTCCCTTGCCACATATGACTCATTTTGTGCCTTAGCTTTCTGATTATCTCTCTACATACTTGTGCTATTCTTTTGTACTGCTCCTTAACAATTGCTCCATGTTTCCACTTCCTGTGGGATCTTTTCTGATTTTCAGGTCTTTAAAAAGCTCCTGATGGAGTCACAGTGGCCTCCTAGTATTCTTCCTATCTTTCCTTCGTATCAGGAGAGTTTGCAGTTGTGCCTTTACCATTGGCTCCTTGAGAAACTGTTAGCTCTCCTGAACTCCTTTGTCCCCTAGAGTTTCTTCCCAAGGAACTTTTCTGACTAGTTCTCTACGTTTGTTAAAGCCTGTTTTTTTTTTTTAAGGGTTTGTCTTTTCATTTGGAAGCTTGGGACATAGAATTGCCATACTGGATCAGAGCGCTGGTCCATCTAATTCCTTACTCTGTCTCTGACACTGGCCAATACCAGATACTTCAGAGGAAGGTGCAAGGAAACCCTACAGCAGGTAGTGTGGAATAATGTGCCCACAGGGAATGTTATTTCCTAGCCCCTTTATTGTGAGGTTGGCTTATGGCCTGGAGCCTAATCAGGTCCAAAACCATTGGTGGTTGATTTTTACTATTGTAACGCCAGCTATCCTTGTTATACATATAAATGTCTAATCCTTCTTTCAATCTTTGCAAGATCATACCAAGACAAAGAGGAAAGACCTGTCCTTTACCTGCATGTCCCCCAAATTCCTTCCGTACCGTACGTTTTTATTGTGGTTAAGTACATAACAAAGATGTCCCTGTTGTTTGGGGGAAAATTAACAATTGAAAACCAGTATTTGACAGTCAGATTTTTCCTTTTCTCTTTATTAGAGTTAGTGAGCAATACATGCCAGCCAATAATGCAGACAATACATCTGCTATATGCAAAAATCAGTATGAGTAAGGAACTCTATTTCTTGCAACCTAATCAGATAATCAGAGGTTTTGTCACAGTCTCATACTGTTTAATATAAAGTACATTGACTGATGATATGACAGCTTATCTCTGGCAAATTTAATAGGCTGACTATATGCATGCTGTAAGTTTGGTTTAATTGGGTGTCCTGAGATTTACTACAAGGAAGGAAATATTCTCTGTACACCAGCAAAGGGCTACATTTATTCACTGTCCTCAATATTGTAACTAAAAACTAATTTTCCAATGGGCTCTCTTTTTTCCCCAGCCATGGAGTCTACCAGAAAGAGGCATAAATTGATCCTACATTTAGAAATGAAACAATTTCTGCAGACAGTGTGTTATGCAAACACACAAGAAGTCCAAATGGCATTCCATGCAAACATGCGGGTAAGAAAGAAAACTGCATTTTGAAATAACATGAATTTTATTGAAATGGCAATGAGTTCCCTGCCCTTTTATTTAGCCTTTATGATAGCAAAGCAAGCTGATTTGGCTTGCCAGTCAGTCCTAAAAATGGGGAGAAAAAAATCCCTGAATGTAATTTCAAGTTGAATGACACTTGGATAGAATACAATGCAATTTATTTTTATATGGCATCCTTCATACAGAGCATATCACAAAACAGTTTACAGGGAGTCAATCATCATAAGTTAAAGGAAAAGGAAGGTTTTAAGAGAGAGAATAATTCAGCAGCTGGGAGAAAGTGTGTGAAGAAGAGAATGGGAAACAAGTTCCAGGCAAAAAGAAAAGGAGTTCTTGTGGCACCTTAGAGACGAACAAATTTATTTGAGCGTAAGCTTTTGTGAGCTACAGCTCACTTCCAGGCAAACCCTTGTATCTTTTGTTCCTTTTGGTACCAAAATACTTGGTTCGCTTCTGTCAGAAAATCACATCTCATTGTTGATGGCATTACCTCCAAATGGCTCATTTGGCCAAAGGCATGTCAGGGATGCTATCCAACCTCAGACATGTTCCAGTCCAGTTCTACACTGTAGCCACATTAAATTTTTGCCCTAAATAGAAACATTACTGCCTAGGTATAGAATCACATAATGAATGCAGGTTCGGCCTGTTTTGGAAATGGGAGTGATTCAATTTGGTTTACATTTAATTGGGACGTGACTATTATATATATGTATTCACCTGTGGCAAACCTGTGCAACTCCATTGACATTAGTGAAGCCAGGTGGATTTACACCAGCTGAGGATTTGGTCCATCGCATTTGTGTGTGTATGTGCATGTATAGACAGATAAACAGTTCTTTGTGCATGATTTTCTTACTGTTAAACAGTATCTGAACCTTGTATGAAAAAATAGCATTCAAGGATGGTCTGTCTTTTATGTTTTTGATACCTCAGCACTCTTCTCTTGTCCCTCCCACCTCCAGAGACCCTGCACTATGCCTCCTTCTACCCCTGCCAGTAGTTAGTAACCTTGAATGGGGAGAGGAAGGAATGGGACTGGCTAGGACTGGTGTCAGGGTGGACATGCATTGTCCCTCATGCTCTCCTCTCCCACCCTCCGCCAACACCCAACTACCCTGTGTAGAATCAGCAGAAAAGTTAATACTGCTTGAGTCTGTGCTAACTTTCCTGTGGTGTCCCCTCTACAATAGGAAGAGGCAGTGGTAGCTGAAGATGTCCCTGTCCACACAGGTCCAATGGAACTACACGACCAGGGAGCCAGAGGCCAAGGGTCCCCGAACCAGTGTGGCAGCACAGGGCCTCCACACAGACTGGCATTTCACAGAATATCTACTTCTTCCACAGACACTTTTCTGCTTGCTCCTTAACTTACTGAAAGCTTGGAAGGGAGTGGAAAGAGAGATCACTACTCTTCTCACCCTTCCCATATCCAGCCAGAGCCCTGGACTACACAGGAGCTTCTTCATGGATTGTGGAGAGCTACATGGTGCTCTAGTGGCTTCACCTCAACAGACAAGGTTTTTGGCCACAGAGCGCTGAATATAGCCTCTCTTCAGTAATTTTCCCACTCTCACACCTCTCTCTCTCTCTGAGTTCCAGAGTAATGTTAGCAGGTGGCAGAAAATATAATTTTTCCTGATGTCTGTTCTGATTTCCCAGTTGGGAATGACAGTCCCTGAAGCTACTGATAATGCTAATTTGACGGATATGTCCATTGTTATCGCAGCAGTAGTGAGAGCTTTTGTCTACTGTCTTACAAAATCCCTGTAAGATTTCAGAGTAGCAGCCATGTTAGTCTGTATTCGCAAAAAGAAAAGCAGTACTTGTGGCACCTTAGAGACTAACCAATTTATTTGAGCATAAGCTTTCGTGAGCTACAGCTCACTTCATCAGATGCATCCGATGAAGTGAGCTGTAGCTCACGAAAGCTTATGCTCAAATAAATTGGTTAGTCTCTAAGGTGCCACAAGTCCTCCTTTTCTTTTTGCATAATCCCTGTAAGGCGCTATCATGAAAATACCTCTTTATTTTTGAGTCCTTCTGAAGCTTCAGCTGGGGAACCTGAGAGAAGTGGACCAGAAACGTTTTGCCTTAACCTGATTTTTAGTCATTCTTGCTGTGCAAACCTTTCCGAACCTTGTGTTTGAGGCGTTCTGAATAAGATTCCATTGTATAAGAGTGATGGGAATAATGGACCCAGCACCCTGAAGGAAGGGAACGGGAAGATGCAAGAGGAGAACCAGCTGGGGTCAATTACAGCTCAACTATAAACAAAGGCAGAAGGGAAAAGCCCTTCTTGAGAACAGGTCTCTAGATATACAAGCTGATGGGCCTTGCAAGGAGGTGAGCTAGAAATAAGAGGGTACTAGGGATGGGTAAAACAATGGGGTTGGATAGAGCAAGCCATCCCATATCTCTTTCATTTTAGGATTAGCCTGCAGACACCCCAAAGAAAATTGGGTTAATTAGGGACTCATGATTGAAGGGGATGGTTTATATGGGGTTGAACAAATTTTCAAATACATTTTCCCTAATGAGCCCAAACTAAAGTCTTGATGGTATTTGTTAAAAGGGTGGAACTAGTCAAGGACAATATCTGCTGGAGGGAGTCCTCTACAGTTACCTACAGAACAGGATTCCTTCTGATGTGCAAGTTGGAGTTCACTTTCTGTTACCTGGCTGAAATACATTATAAAATGTTGCCTGTGTGGCACAGCACTCTTGTTAAGTTCACAGAATAGACAAGAAGCTGGCCCTTCCTCTGCTGTAGGCCTTTTGGAATGCAGGGTCCAGGGCCCTCCTTAGGCATACAGAACATAGGGCACCTGAAAATTTGGGGCACCACTGGGTCTTAGTGTCCACCCACCTGGCTTTCCTATCCCTGTTCTAACCCTTCCTACAGGCTCCCACAGCTGGCTGCTGCAGCCTGGTGAATCTTTCTTGGGAGGGGATCTAGTAGTTAAAAGTGAAAAAGCCTCCAGCCTGCCAGACCTATTAGCAACACTGAAACTGTTAAAGAGCCATTCAAGGGGTAATGAAGCCATTTAACAGGCATTTGCCAACCCCCAGGTATATACTGTCAGTTTCTGAATTTACTGACAAAAACAGCTGTGCACTACTGTAATATTTACTCAGAACATGTCGGTCTACAGGACCTTCGTTTAAAATTTGCTTTAAAAATATTTCATTAGTGTGTTGGTGAAAATTATAAAATCACATCTCTAAAAAATCCTTGCATAGATTTTTAGATGCACAAGCATCTTTAGCCTTAAATGCTCAGATCATCAGACATACAGTTTTTTAAATAAATCCTTCAAAAGACCACCCTTATCTAAAATACACATTTTAATTACTATAGTAAAAAAAAACTTGCTTCCAAAGTCTTCCTGTCCTTTCTGTCCAGAGAGCTGCTGCGGCACAGGAGCCAGCAAACAGAGCTGTAAACAAGGGAGTTTGAATGGGAGTTTGAATGGGGAGTTTGTAAGGGGAGTTTTGGGGGAAGACTAAGAGAGTCGGGCAAAGGAACAGATAGGCTAGTGTGTGGTGTGCCTGGCAGTGTTTTGGTGCTCATTGGGGGTTTGTTTTGCTGTGGGTGATGGTGTTTTGGTTTGGTTTGTGTTTCCCGGACTAACAGGATTTAGGTGGCAAGGCTATGACAGATACAGAGGCAGTGGTGGTAGTGACCCAAGTAGTGGAAGACACAATGAAGATGACTGGATGTGGAAGCTGAGGTATGTACATGATCCTGGAGGGGGTACCTGAAAAGAGTTTCGTCTGCATGAAGTGCTGCCTGATAGAGCTGATGGAAGAAAAGATCCGAGGATTGGAGACGCAGGTGGAAACTCTGGTTGAGTTTAGAAGCAGATGATGGAGCAAAGACATGAGGAGGCTGAAGGGAAAAGCTCAGACTTGCAGATGGAAGCAGGACCAAAGAACTCTGATGGGAGACTGCTGGGTGAGGAAAGTGGACAGTGGAAGCATGTGACTAAGAGAACCAGGCAGAGAAAAAGACTAGCTAGTGAAGGAGAAACAGAGCTCAGGAACAGGTCTGTGGAGTTGGAAAACGAAGAAGGGGCACAGCAGGTGGTCACTGAAGGTGAGAGGGCAAGGAAGAAGAGAAAAGCAGCTAGTCCTGTAGGAAGAGGGCAAGAGTCAATGGAGATAACACCAAATATGCGCCCCAGGAGGATACGGGATGGGTTGCAGAGGACTGCAAGGGACAATAGGAATCGAGAGAACTTGCAGCCAGAGGCAACAGGGGATAGACCAGAAAATCACACCATCACCAGGAAAAGGCAGGTCTATGTGATTGGGGACTCCTTACTGAGAAGAAAAGACAGCCCTGTAACAAGAGCTGATCCAGAGAACAGAAGGGTGTGCTGTCTGCCGGGTGCTAAAATACGGGATGGGGACCTGAGGCTGAAGAGGATCCTAACGGGAGTGGGCAAGAATCCGCTGATTGTCCTTCATGTGGGAACAAAATGAGAAAGGCCAAAAACCATGTAGAGTTGGACCTTGCAAAAGGAATTAAAACCAATAGTAAAAGGTTCTATAGTCATGTAAATAAGAAGAAAACAAAGAAAGAAGAAGTGGGACCGCTAAACACTGAGGATGGAGTGGAGGTTAAGGATAATCTAGGTATGGCCCAATATCTAAACAAATACTTTGCCTCAGTCTTTAATGAGGCTAATGAGGGCCTTAGGGATAATGGTAGAATGACAAATGGGAATGAGGATATGGAGGTAGATATTACCACATTCGAGGTAGAAGCCAAACTTGAACAGCTTAATGGGATTAAATAGGGGGGGCCCAGATAATCTTCATCCAAGAATATTAAAGGAACTGGCACATGAAATTGCAAGCCCATTAGCAAAAATTTTTAATGAATCTGTAAAGTCAGGGGTTGTTCCATATGACTGGAGAATTGCTAACATAGTTCCTAATTTTAAGGAAGGAAAAAAAGGTGATCTGGATAACTACAGGCCTGTTAGTATGTAATATACAGGCCTGTAGTATGCAAGGTCTTGGAAAAAATTTTGAAGGAGAAAGTAGTTAAGGACATTGAGATCAATGGTAATTGGGACAAAATACAACATGGTTTTACAAAAGGTAGATCATGTCAAACCAACCTGATCTCCTTCTTTGAGAAGGTAACAGATTTTTTAGACAAAGGAAACACAGTGGATCTAATTTACCTTGATTTCAGTAAAGCATTTGATACGGTTCCACATGGGGAATTATTAGCTAAATTGGAAAAGATGGGGATCACTATGAAAACTGAAAGGTGGATAAGGAACTGGTTAAAGGGGAGACTACAATGGATCACACTGAAAGGTGAACTGTCAGGCTGGAAGGAGGCTACTAGTGGAGTTCCTCGGGGATCTGTGTTGGGACCAATCTTATTTCATCTTTTTATTATTGACCTTGGCAAAAGGCGGGAATGTGCTAATAAAGT
Organism: Eretmochelys imbricata; assembly: GCF_965152235.1. Lineage (NCBI taxonomy): Eukaryota > Metazoa > Chordata > Testudines > Cheloniidae > Eretmochelys > Eretmochelys imbricata. Next base: position 78,761,723 of record NC_135573.1, read on the forward strand.
TTGCGGATGACACAAAGCTGGGAGATATTGCCAATACAGAGAAGGAACGGGATATCATACTGGATGACCTTTTAAACTGGAGTAATAGTAATAGGATGAAATTTAATAGTGAAAAGTGTAAGGTCATGCATTTATGGATTAATAACAAGAATTTTTGTTATAAACTGGGGATGCATCACTTGGAAGTAACAGAGGAGGAGAAGGACCTTGGAATATTGATTGACCACAGGATGACTATGAGCTGCCAATGTGATATGGCCGTGAAAAAAGCTAATGCAGTCTTGGGATGCGTCAGGCGAGGTATTTCCAGTAGAGATAAGGAGGTGTTAGTACCATTATACAAGGCACTGGTGAGACCTCATCTGCAATACTGTGTGCAGTTCTGGTCTCCCATGTTTAAGAAAGATGAATTCAAACTGAAACAGGTACAGAGAAGGGCAACTAGGATGATCCGAGGAATGGAAAACCTGTCTTATGAAAGAAGACTTAAAGAGCTTGGATTATTTAGCCTAACGAAAAGAAGGCTGAGGGGAGATATGATTGCTCTCTATAAATGTAACAGAGGGATAAATACCACAGAGGGAGAAGAATTATTTAAGATCAGTACCAATGTGGACACAAGAACAAATGGATATAAACTGCCATCAGGAAGTTTAGATTGAAATTAGATGAAGGTTTCTAAACATCAGAGGAGTGAAGTTCTGGAACAGCCTTCCAAGGGAAGCAGTGGGGGCAAAAGACATATCTGGCTTCAAGACTAAGCTTGATAAGTTTATGGAAGGGATGATGTGATGGGATAGCCTAATTTTGGCAATTAATTGATCTTCAACTATTAGCGGTAGATATGCCCAATGGCCTGTGATGGGATGTTAGATGGGGTGGGATATGAGTTACTACAGGGAATTCTTTCCTGGGTGTCTGTCTGGTGGGTCTTGCCCACATGCTTAGGGTTTAGCTGATCGCCATATTTGGAGTCGGGAAGGAATTTTCCTCCAGGGCAGATTGGCAGAGGCCCTGGGGGTTTTTTGCCTTCCTCTGCAGCGTGGGGCATGGGTCACTTCCTGGAGGATTCTCTGCACCTTGAAGTCTTTAAACCACGATTTGAGGACTTCAATAGCTCAGACATAGGTTAGGGGTTTATTACAGGAGTGGGTGGGTGAGATTCTGTGGCCTGCGTTGTGCAGGAGGTCAGACTAGATGATCATAATGGTCCCTTCTGAACTTAAAGTCTATGATTCTATGATCCCTTTCTCCCTTCACACCCCCCACCATTGAAGAGAGTCTTAAAGGGAACCCCCCCCCCCCTTTCCTTCCAGATAGTTGGACAGAAAGATTCCCTTTCTTTACTTCTGACTATCTGATAAACTAGTTTTAGGAGAACCCTCCAGCAAAATCAATACCTTAGTAAGATATAAAATCCTTTCTTATGCCTAAAATCTTTGGAAACATATTTTTTAAAGTTGGCGAAATTTCATAAACATGTCTATTGTTATGGAGATCACACAAAGTAAATCAGTGTTCCCTTTTTCTAAAAGCAATGAACGTGGTTATGAACACACTAAACCGCTGTGACTGATTAATTTAAAATAATGTCTTTGTTTCAGTCAGTTAAATAAGTAGTAATCTGGAATGATTACTTTATGAAGGCTTAAGAGTACATTTAAAATATAAAATCAGCTTAGAAATACTGATTAAGAAAATGTAAAACAGAGAAGAGCTGCCTCATGTATTCCATAATATTTAATGTTGTATTCAGCAAGACAGCTGACTCACCCTTACTACAAAGTTTTTGCAAATAAATGTCTGACAAACTTCAGGGCATATAAAAAAACCTGTGACTGACATTTTTTATTCCCAAGTTTAGTGGTTTTAATTAGGTACCTTCTGCATGTCTATTGTGCGTGAGGGAGAGGGAACGGGGGTGCCTGGGGGGAACTGCGACTCTGTGCTACCATGAGGTGGGCCAGGCATCTTGTTATCCTTTGCTGCCTCGTCCTTTCCTCCCCCCACGCTGGGCTGCGAGCTCGGGCTGCCATCGGGTATAGGGGCACCAGTTTAATAATACTGCATAGGGCCCCATAAATCCTGGCAGGGTCCTTTGAAATGTTTAATGGCTGTATTCTAAAATGCCATTTTAGGATTAGGAAATACTGATGTTAGAAGATGTTATGCCCAAAGTCTACTGCACAAACTCTTTAATGTCGACAGCTCCAGAGCACCTGCTTTGTTACAGAACAATCCATGATGAGTATCTGCAGATGCGGTGGGACTGATTCTGGATATGTCTACACTTAGAGCTGGGGTGGGTGATTCCCAGCTTGAGGAGACACTCATGCTAGCTCTCATCCAGCAAGCAGGCTAAAGATAGAGGTTAGCTGTGGCAAAGCAAGCTGTGGGATGGACTAGTTCCTCCAAGTACAGCCCTGCCTGAGATGCTAGATGCACGTTTGGGGTCACTTGGCCTCTGCCACTCATGCTGCCCTGGCTTCATTCTATTTTTAGTGGCACTAGCTTGATAAGAGTTAGTGTGAGTGTGTCGCCTTGAACTGGGAACTACATCCCAGCCCCAAGTGTAGACGTACCCTAAGATTTTGGCTACACTAGTTTTACACAAATGTAACTTCCAAGTCTTTATTTCTGATTAACTCTCATGTAAGTGGTGAGGAGAATTGGGCCCATTGCTCCCCCTGCTACAAAAAACCAGTTTTAGAAGCTGGATAATCTAGAGTTATGACAAATAAGCAAAATAGACATACTAGGCATTACATTGCTGAGTCTGCTATGTGGAGCTAGCCCTAAATGTTTAACAGAACAACTTTAACAAGAGAGTAACACACAATGTGTGTATTTTGAACTTCTGTTAGAAAGTCTCAAGTGAACTCAGCAATGTTAGTTCATAAGCCCAAGTGTGTCAGAATTTCTCTCTTACTGCTGCCAGGATCCTCTCATTAAAGATAAGCATGGCCTAATAAAAAGGAGAGAGAAATCTCAATTCTCTTCTCCTCCCTACTTGTTCTTGTGATGTTCCTGCCCTCACTTCTCTCCCCATCACAGGTTACTTTGCTCTCTGTGATCAGAGTGTGGCTTTGCCAGAACTTGTAGCTTTTTCTGACAAACCTAGTGTAAGTCATCCCTGCTAGGTGTGATGCTCTGTCCCCTTCCGGGGTTGAGGGGGGAGGGGAGGAGAACTAGGCCAACAAACAATTGATGAACCTGCTACAGTCTTGGCTAGAAGTGGTCTTTTAGCTCAGGCAATAGAATTATGCGTTAAGATCTAAACCTCCCCTGTTTAATCCCTGCTGCCAACGACCCAGCAAGGGGCATCAATGCCATGGTCTACACTGGGGAGGGGGGGAAATCGATCTAAGTTGCTCAGCTTCAGCTATGTGAATAAAGTAGCTGAAGTTGACGTACTTAGATCGACTTATCGTGGTGTCTCCAGCACGGTGAATAGACTGCTTCTGCTCCCCCGTCAACTCTGCCTGCGCCTCTCGTGGCACTGGAGTACAGGAGTTGACAGGAGAGCGCTCGGGGGTCGATTTATCGCATCTAGACTAGATGCGATAAATCCATCCCCGCTGGATCGATCGCTGCCCGCCAATCCAGCGGGTAGTGAAATCATACCCTGAGTTACAGGTGGTGGCCCGGGCAGAGACTTGACCTAGAAAGCCTATGAAGCTTGGCCCTTCCCTGGCCAGGGAAGGGTACAAGCCATGCCTCCTCGGTGTTGCACTCTGTCCCCCTCAAGTGGACTAACAGGCTAACGATCAGCATTTCTCTAGTGTAAGTAGCTCTAATTTCAGAGTTTAAAAATTTAGGGCTGGATTATGGATCCCTTACTTTCCCTGGGGATCACTTACTCATGTGTGAATTCCCAGTGAAACCCCTGTGGTTACTTGAGTCCATAAGGGCTACACAATCTGGTCGATGAGGTTAGTGTGCCATTATCCACTGTAGACTTGGTCTGCTCTGGCTTGATGCCAGCAATATGGGCTGCTCTAAATTGGGTTTCTAAAGGTGTGCTTCATGCTCCTCTAAATTTGTCGCATCTGAAATTCATAGCACATTTTTTGCAATCTGTATATCATCCAAATAAGATGACTTCTGAATGCAAATATCATCTGAATCTCAATATTTGCCTGTCTGCCCAGTCCTAATAGCACATATATCCCTTAGTTTTCTTTTTTATGTAGTTATAAGTTTCGGGCCAGTGAGGCAGGTATAATAGGATACCAGTGATTATGGAAACCAAAAACCTGGAAGACGAGAGTGTAAGAGGAAACATAGTAAAAATGATGAAATGGAACCAAAGGATCAAATAGCTTTAATAAAGAGTGAGCACTTCAAAGCATTAACCAGCAAAAAAGGTGTCCGTTTAAAAGCAAACTTTTCTTGCCACTGTCTATGGCCCATTTAGAGGCTAATCAATGTCTCATGTTAATACATTTTTGGAGCAAATATTAAAAACAACGATTGCTTATTTTAAAAGTCAGTGACCAAAACCAAACTACACCAGAAATGGCATATGGATAATGAAGCTTAGTGAAAGAGAAGTGAATAATCTGCGCTGAATAAAATATCTTGCGTGACTGCTTTTTATCCCTGTATGTGCCTGTAAAGCACCCTGCTGGCAGACATAAAGAGTGTCAAATACAAGGGAAAACACTTCTCCCATTTGATCAAGACGCCTCTTCAGACTTTGCCATTTCCCACCCCTATTTTAAAAATAATTGTTGGTCTGATAAATGTGTGCCAGGTGTAACAAAATCATTGTCTGATACTGGATTGCAGGGGACTGGTACTTTTCCTTAGGGAACAGCAACAATTCAGAAGTAAAAAATGAACTGGTTTCGCTGAGCAAAGTACGTTTTCCAGCTAATACGAGTACTTATCAAATATCACTTTGTGAAAGGTAGGGAACAACTTGCACTCTCTCTGTGGAAGCAAAGAGCAGAATGTTCCCTGCAGGGCTTATGTAATACTAAATCCTTTTTGCCTTAAAGGAACAGTTCTTAAGAAAGTAGTTTTGATCCTAAACTGGAGCTGTACATTCCTGTGCTAGTACTATCCAGCACTGAGTAGTCCTAGCAGCAAGGCACACCAACAGTCCTAATTCAGGCATTGCGTAAGGATGGGTTCAAGGCCTTCTGAATCTAAATACTAGTAATGGAGGGTGGATAGTTCATTGTCCACATCTGGATGATTTTTGCATTGCAGGGTCCTACAGGAAATATTTAGATCCTGTAATACCAATGCAGTCCCAAGTCAAGCATCCTTTTCTCCCCTCAACAGGTTAAGGTATTCTTTAGTCACAGCTCCTCATTCTACCCCCCTTGCCAAATACACACACAAACAACCCATCTTTCCTTTCAATAGGCCATGGTCCTCTTTCCCCATAACACTATCACCACCCCCACCACATAGGCACACAACTGGCTAGGGCTCTTTGCCTTTAACATGGTGCATTTTCTTGGGCCGGTCTGGTCTTGGGAATGCCCACCTCTGACATCTTCAGTGGGTGACCAGCCAGCCCCTGCTAGGACCTTCAGGGACAGCCAATATTCTTAGCCGCAGAACAGATATTCCTTTGGATATTAGATGACCACTAACAAGACACTGGTGGGTTTCTAAGCCATCTCAAAACATTTTACCCTGTTGTATGGGTGAACAAAAATTAGTGCACAACCTGTCCTTGGATACGATGACACCACACGAGGTAGGTAATCCAACAGACAGACTACTGGCCTCATAATTAATTTCTACCATTCCCTTTTAATGCCTGTATAGTGCAATTGTTAAACAAATGGGCTGTGTTTCTTGGATATTTTTGCTTGTCCAGGGGAACCGAGGGGTTTCGCAGAGTTGGGAGTTACTCAGGGTTCTGTGTCATCAAGAGTAGCATGTAGGAACCACCGACTGTGTATTCAGCAGGGGAATTTCTCATCACACCTTTCTTAAAATGAGAATTGGTGGTTTCCACTAAACACAAAGTAATATTTATGAGAGCACATGCTCATTGTGGGCCATGAGTGATAATGGACTGGTAATTATCCATGTATTTTGGGGTCCTAACACAGGGTTTAGTACAAGCATTTTGTGGTCAGTTTTAGCTGGGTAGTCTCCAGATTACAACAGACAATGACCTCCGGGCTTGTTTGCTGGTTTTAAATAATAGTATTGAGTCAAGGGAGGAAAGAGATTTTTCCAGAGTTCTGCTATATTATATTCTTTCCTGCAAAGGTATAGATACTGGTAGTACTGTGTTCTTGAAACCCAGTAAGTCTTCAGTGGTATAGCAGTGTTGCTGTAGCCATGCTGATCCCAGGATATGAGAGAGACAAGGTGGGTATCTTTTCCTGGACCAGCTACTGTTGGTGAAAGAGACAAGCATTCAAGTCCCATGGAACTCCTATTCCTCCACGAACCCACCCCAGGGACCTACCTGCTTCCCAGGCTACACAAATAAGGGAACCCAGGTAGATCCATCATATCTGGCCATTGCACTCTTACTGAAGGAATACCAGGACTCATAGAAACCATCCTCAAACCACTCACCACACAAAAGGGCAAGTTTCTTCCAGGATACAACTGACTTCCTCCAGAAAGTCTGCAACATCAACAACCTCCCTCAGAACACCATACTTGCCAGCACGGTTATCACTTCCCTGTACACCAAAATCCCTGTCCATGAGTACATTGCTGCCTGCCTCAAATGTCTACAAGACAAGGGACAACACTCAGATATCTACCCCCAAACACATCGCCAAACTCATCCATTTCATCCTCACTCTTCACAAAATTACATTCAACAACCATCACTTTGCCAAAGCAGGGGAACAGCCAAGGATACCACGATGGCTTCCCAATATGCCAACCTCTTCATAAGCCACCTCAAGGAAAAATTTCTGGATAAACACACCATGGAACCAATGATCTACCTTAGATACATGATGACATGTTCATCCTCTGAATAGATGTCCTAAACTCCCTTGTAGATTTCTATCACAAATTCAAGAACCACTACCCAGCCCTCAAGCTCTCTATAGAACACTCCCACACTAGCATCAATGTTCTGGGCAGCACAATGAGCTTCAGCAATGGAGCCCAACAGAAAACTGAATAAAAGAAACCCACGGAACACCACACTTAACTCCACAGATCCAGCAGGCACCCTAGACCCACCAAGAAATCTGTTCTCTACATCTAAACATTCAGATACCACAGAATACATTCTGAGGAGAAAATCTGGAATACACCCTTAAAACCACCTACGTAAAACAAGAAAACTCCACCAGCGAAGTAGATGACTTCATGAAATGGGCCCCCTTAATTCCCCAGGAGAATCTGCTTCACTACAGGGGAAAAAAACCCTCACTGACTGCACACACCTGCTTGTCACCTATGGCCCCACACTGGAACCCATGCATCAAACAAGTATGACCCATAGTTGATGGGGACCCCATCCTGAAAGAAATATTTCCAGAATCCCCTCTTTTGGCTTTTGCACATCCCTCAACCTTTCTAAGCTCATCATCAGAAGCAAGCTCCTCACAGACCAGGATACATCAACTCAAAGTGGCACCAAACCCTGCCATAATAACAGATGCAAACCCTGCAGCCATATCTATACTGCTATGATGATCCATATCCCCCCACAACACACCTGCAGGTGCCTGTTACAATGGTGGTGTACCTCATCCAGTGCATCTATGCCCCAAAAACAACTGCAGGTGAATTTAGACAATCATGATGCTCTTGAATGAACTCACACAGAAAAATAAGATAAAAACACCCAGCCACCTGTGGGTGAACACTTTTCATAAAGCAATCACTCCACATCTGATTTCTCGCTCCTCGTCCTCAAGGGAAATTTGCAGAACGCCTTTAAAAGATGAGCCTGGGCGCTTAAATGCATAACTCTGCTAGACACCAAAAATCATGGCTTCCATAGAGACACAGGTTTTATGTCTCATTATAACAGTTTCTTGTTGGAGTCTGTTTTTGAAGCTTTTCTGTTGCAAAATTGTTACCTTTTGCAACAGAAAAGCTTCAAAAACAGACTCAAATGAGAAACTGCTGAACTGGAATTAATTTGCAAACTAGATACCATTAACTTGGGCTTGAATAGCGACTGGGAGTGGCTGGGTCATTACACAAATTGAATCTATTTCCCCATGTTAAGTGTCCTCACATCTTCTTGTCAACTGTCTGAAATGGGCCATCTTGATTATCACTACAAAACTTTTTTTTTCTCCTGCTGAGTTCTCGCCTTAGAGTTGGTATGGCAACTTCCACCTTTTCATGTTCTTTGTATGTATATATAAATATCTTCTTACTGTATGTTCCATTCTATGCATCTGATGAAGTGGGCTGTAGACCATGAAAGCTTATGCTCAAATAAATTTGTTACTCTCTAAGATGCCACAAGTAGTCCTGTTCTTTTTGGGGATACAGACTGCTACTCTGAAACCTGTTGGGAATAGACCACTTCCACCTTGATTGAATTGGCCTCATTAGCACTGACGTCCCACTTGGTAAGGAAACTCCTATCTTTTCATGTGCTGTAATATATATACCTGCCTACTGTATTTTGCATCTGATGAAGTGGGTTTTAGCCCACTAAAAATTATGCCCAAATAAATTTGTTAGTCTCTAAGGTGCCACAAGGCCTCCTCCTTGTTTTTGCTGATACAGAATAACACAGCTACCCCTCTGAAATCTGCAACCCACTAACTCTCCTTTGTGGTATGACTACAGAGGTGTTAATTGCTCACTTAACTTTGAATGGTTTCTTGCAATATATGTTACCTGCTACCACTTAACAATCTGTTCCACCTTGTATTTGGTTGTGATACTCATTACCTTTCCCAGACCTGAAGAACTCTGTATAAGTTCAAAAGCTTATCTCTTTCACCAAGAGAAGTTGATCCCCTAAAAGATATTAGCTCTTAGGATGTATAGCATCCTTCTGCACCATTCTCTAAAAGGTTCATATGAAAAGGCAGTCCACTGTACATACCACAATGGAGGCCAACATCTCCCAGCACAGGGTCGGTGTAGTGTTTAAATGGCCTTTAATTTTAAGTACGTTCTGAAAGCTCCCATCTGCCGGGAATGGCGAACCGGGAGCTCTACTGGGAGCTGCGGGGGCTGTGCCTGGGACGGTCAACATCAGCAAAATGTCTTGTGGCCTGCAATCAGGTTACCCTGATGGGGCCCCATGTGGGTTGCCCACCACTGGTCAACACCATGTGTCAAAATATACAAAGTAAATATTCTAAAATCAAACTTTAAGTTCTCAAGCAGCATTTTTCTAACTTTGTCTATCTGTAAATTATTGATGGAAATTTTGTTGGTTTGTGTGTGTGTGCAGTGAAATTGACATTTATCAACATTTACCAGTAAAAATCTAATCCTTCCAAGCCTATTTACCATCTGTGTACATGACCTGCATTGCATGCCCACCATAACATGCAAAACCTGCATTTTCATATCCAAATTGGCAACTACATGTGAAAACTATATAACTGGACATCTAAGAATCTTTTGCCATAACCAAATCTACACAGGAACAACACAATCAGCACCATATCAGAATCAGAGGCCCTTAAATATTTTTGTCATCAATTGTTTGATAATTACATGAGTTAAATTGCCATGGTGGGTATGTAGCGAGGCTGGTTCTGGAGGGACCCAACTGAGAGTGCCAATTCAGGACAAATTGCTTAAAGCAGGGCAGTTACAGCCCAAGGCTGGGGTTTCTCTGCACACCAAGGCAAACCAAACCAGCCCAAACAGAGAAGACTTTGGTTTTACCCCACTGGCTAACCACAAGTCACACAAGCAAATCCCTTAGATACTCCAGTTTCCTAGTATCACCACCAGTGCCACTCATTATGGGGACAAATGGTTAGGAAAACCAATACCCCAGTAAAAAAAAATAAAAGGTTCTCTTGATCCCAAAGGACCAAGCCCCAGACCCAGGTCAATATACAAATCAGATCTTACCCACAAATCACGCTGTTGCCAATCCTTTAGAATCTAAAATCTAAAGGCTTATTCATAAAAGGAAAGAAATATAGATGAGAGTTAGAATTGGTTAACTGGAATCAATTACATACAGTAATGGCAAAGTTCTTGGTTCAGGCTTGCAGCAGTGATAGAATAAACTGCAGGTTCAAATCAAGTCTCTGGAGAACATCCACAGCTGGGATGGGTCTTTCAGTCCTTGGTTCAACGCTTCAGTATAGCCAAGTTCCTCCAGAGGTATGAAGCAGGACTGAAGACCAGATGGAGGAGCTGCAGCAGCTTGTTATATTCTCTTGCCATGTGGTCTTTCTTTCTTTGTTCCAAAGACAAGCTGTCCATCATATGGCATGAAAAAAACCTCAGAGTTCTGTCCATAGGCATGTTCCTGCATACCTTGCTGAGTCACAAGGTATGTCTGCCTTCTCTCAGTGGGTCAGTTGTATGGCTGATGGTCCTTAATGGGCCATCAAGCAGGCTAGGCAGAGCAGGGGTGTCTGGGGTGTCACCCAGAAGCACAGCATAAGTTTGAAATACAGCATAGAGCTAATATTCATAAAAATGATACACATAGCATAATCATAACCAGCGAACCATAACCTTGTCTTAGACACCTCATTTGACCCCCCTTTATATAAGATTTGGTGCCACTGCAGGACCTTGGTTGCAACAATGATCTATATGGTCCCAGTTCAAGTCAATAACGTCACAGGGTGCATGGATCCTCTGCTCGTGCTGTCCCACAAGAATTGGGGCTAAGGGTGTGGAGTCTAAATGCTTTGGCTGTGCTCTATGTCCTTGCCCCAATAGACTCCCCCTGCATCCGGCCCCCAAAGACTTTGGCTGCCCACCTCAGAAATCACATGGTACAGTGGCAAGGAAGCAAACAATCCAGACCCATACGATTTCTGTTCCATGAAACACTGTGGGAGTAAGCAGTGCTTGTAAGATGAAAGAAAGTATGAACAGTAACAAAAAGCTTTTCATATAATACTTCAAGGAAGGATCACTCCAAACAACTGATGAACAAATTAAATGCTATTAAAAATACAGTGAATTCAGCCCTGAACACTGTCTCCAACAGGCAACCCATTGCCTTAAATAACCACTTTAAATTATCCCCATGTGGCTTTCAGTACAATTTTGTTTGACCTTTATTTAAAGACCACCAATGAAGCAACTGATTGTGGTTGGTCACCTGTGTGACTCAGCTCCAACCTAGATTCAGTTCTCTTTATCTTTGCCTGCCTTTCATGATATATTTCTCTTTTTAACTTCTTTAATTTATCAAAATCTACTGCACTTTTCTCTTTTTGTGATCAGTGTTCTCTTGGTTTGTTCTCTCTGCGGCTTTTGTAACTAACCCATGATATGTGGGGTTTTTCTTTGACTAATCCAGGTTTTAAAAAGCATATACAAATATTTGTCAGCTGTCCTAAAAATCAGACTTATAAGTACTCAAAAGATATAGACCTGATTAACTTCCTGGGTGGCACCAGCTCTGCTGTCATGGTCCTGGGAAAGGATTTTTTTTCCTTGTGAGATGCTCCCTAGAGCACTGCATGACTATTTGGGTTAGGTCTGTTTGTGGTATGTCTATACTGACATTTGGGCTATACAGCTATAGTCTATACCTAACTGCCCACTGCTGTGCCCTTTGTGTAGGCATGCGCACCTGTGCAAAGTGAATGTAAAATGCGACCCTATCAGAATTATATACCCCTTTTGTTTGTAGTTTGCACAGGTGCAAACAGCTACAGTAGGGACGCTGCAGAGGACAGCTCACCTAACAATGCAGAGCCCAATCCTATTCACCTTACTGGGGCAGACTTCAGTGAGTATTGCCTGAGTGAGGAACACAGGATTGATGAGTTATACTGGCAATGCAGACAACATCTGTGAATGACCTTGGGCTTTCAGACATCCATTCAGTGCCTCGATTTCCCTCTCTGTACAAAAGGATGCTATTACTTCCCTCCGGTATAAAGCACATTTTGATCCTCGGAAGACAAGCACTGTCTATGAGTGACATTGTATTACAGATAACCTTTCCTATTCTTCCTCTTCCAATACAGAAGAGCCAAACCATACTAAGCAGTGTTTAACCACTTACTAGTCACCCACTGGATGAATGCTGTGAGTAATGGAATATGCAGATGGTAATGAGGCTGTCGGTCTGTTGGAAAGTGTCCCAAGCATACCAACTACAGTAGTGAGCTTGGAGTTCCTCAGGAATGAGTTGCTAAACAAGGAGCTGCTGCTCTGGGGTAACGCAAAGGGTAAGGGGATGGACCTGTCTTTTGGTTCTGTGTTTGTACAACGCCGAGCACAATAGGGTCCTGGTCGATGACTCGGGCTCCTAGGTCCTACAGTTATACAAATAAATGATAACATGAGAGACAATTGCCACCAGGCTCGATGCTGTGACTGGTCCCATGATCTTAGGATAGAAACAGATACAGTTGGCTGTAACATGCCTTTTTGATACAGTATGTTGTGACCCTACCTCCAAAATTCTCTATCGTCCATTGGTAAATTCTGTAGTGTAGCACTGGTGGAGAAATGTGTCACGTGTGATTGCAGCAGTCATAAGTAGGACCTGAGAATTAGTGATACATATGACATGGTGGCCAAGTTGTTTACAGCTGGTGTATACTATGGTCAGAAAGCCTAGCCTAGCAAGATAGAATAAAACACAGACAAAAAAAACTACATGAAGACCATATAGACAGGGTGTGTATCAACTACATTTGCAATAATCATGTATATGGGCCATAGTCAGATGCACAAAGATGTGTCAATACCAAGAGAGCTACATACAGCAAGTTGTGCTGTGCGTAGCTATGAAATAACTTTCTAAACTTCTTTTTAGCCTAGTAAAAAATAAAAAAATAAAGATTTTTGCCCAAGTAACATAACCGTATGTTTTAGCATGAAAAGCATTTATGATTTGTAACGGTCTCTTTCCTATGTGCTGACAATCAAAATGGGAATGGATATGAGGAGAAAAAAAGAATTTGTTTGAAATGGACAGCTGAAAAGGTTTTGACCATAGGGAGAATTCATTTGAGAGCCATCACTTTTGATACATAATTTAAAATATGAAAGGTGGCCATCAGATCATAAACCTGATAACAGTGCTTCTCATGTCACTTTAACAGACAGAAAACCACAGTGAAAGACAGGTTTCTTTACTTTCTTGATAATGTAGTTGATTCAAAATACAATATTAAAAATCATCAGCCAATCATTCGAAAAGCAGTTGCCAGTGTTTCATTGTCAATGTAATCGTGATACAATTATCATATTCTGCATCTCCCTTTGCCTGGGTCATCACTATATCTTGGATTAATTTTTTTAAAAGAACTGATATTTTAATTTACCCTTTTAAGTAATCACATTCAAATTTTGCGTGAAAGACTGAGAGCCAGGTATGATGCCCCGATGCATAGTCACAGAACACCCAAACTGAAGCAGGAAGGCCACAGTTTTGTTGAAGAGGCAATGAGTGGTGGTAAAGAGAGTCCCTTCCCTAAAGAGTTAACAATCTGAATTAATGGCAAGATGTGACAGGTGACTGAAACAAATAGATAGGTTCAGTCTCTTCTTTATGATAGAAGGCACTACCTTTAACTAGTAGAATGACATTATAAGAACCAAAAAGGAAAGATGAGCAGTGGAGAAGAAGGGATTTTTAGAGAGACAAAGTAGGGGAGGTGATATCTTTTAAAAGATAGATTATTACCTCACCTCACCTCCTTGTCTCTATAATATCCTGTGACTGACATGGCTACAACAACACTGCATACAAGGGTTTTTTATTCAGCTTATTATTAATCTTTGCTTTTTGTTTGCTTGGGAAAAGGAAGTCTTTGTTGAAGAGTCAGAGCCTCCAGCCCTTTAGTTAAGGTCTGAGAACTGTGTCACCTTGTGACACTTCCACTAATTCCTTTAACAAACCCAAGAATAATTAAAGCTGACATACCTAATAGATGTATGCAGTGTTGTTGTAGCCATGTTCATCCCAGGGTATTAGACAAAGTGGGTGAGGACAGGTAGTATCTTTTAATGGACCAATAAAAATGTAACTTCGCACACCTTGTCTTTCTAATAGCTAATAGATATAAGATGAAAAAACCAAAACCTTTCTGACCTTCTTTGTACATCATAAAGAAGCAAAATAGGATATGAGCCAATTTAAAACCAATTATTTATAAGTCTCCATCTAAACCACTGTAGGCCTGAAAACTTTAAAGAGAGATGCATCAAGCCCCTACTGGTGGCCACTACAATATAAATATTTACCACCTTAACACCCAGCAGTACCCAAGGTATCACAGTACTTCCTATTAGGATAGGTAATAAGCAGATATCGCTAGCATCACTGTATGTTGAATGTTGGGAATGGCAAGCATGGTCAGTAAGTATTATATAAATCCCATCAGATGAAGCACACGGCCTTTCTCTGAGGCAGTCAAATTGCAATAGGCCTGTAATGGTATAGTGAACAGGTGCTGCATCAGCATCCCTCAGATACAATTATTAACTCTACATCGATGATCCGGAATAATAAAACATTGTCACAGGATCAACATTCAGTGCTTGGGGCGGGGGGGGGGGGGGAAGGCTTGCCCTCACCATGACATTTATTTTCCCTAAATGCCTTGGCTTTGCCTTGGCATTCTTGTAGCAGCAGGAGACCATTATCCCCTGAGAATGTGCTATTCCGTTGACAATTATCTCTCAATTATTTCTGTCCTTTCAATAGTGGCAGCACCTTGAGGAATTTTCATTATGAGATGTAATTTTCGCCTCTGTACCCTCTTTATCGTTGGAGGACAGGGGTGGATTTGCTATTAACCCTTCACAGTGCACATAAAAGTGAGTTAACAAGCCGGTGGAGCTTAAACTGCTGAATTGGAATTCATTTGCAAATTGGATACTATTAATTTAGGCTTAAATAGAGACTGGGAGTGGCTAAGTCATTATGCAAGGTAGCCTATTTCCTCTTGTTTTTTCCTCCCTCCCCCCGCCCCCAGATGTTCTGGTTTAACTTGGATTTAAACTTGGAGAGTGGTCAGTTTGGACGAGCTATTGCCAGCAGGAGAGTGAGTCTGTGTGTGTATGGGGGTGGGTTTTTGGAGGGGGGTGAGGGAGTGAGAGAACCTGGATTTGTGCAGGAAATGGCCTAACTTCATTATCATGCACATTGTGTAAAGAGTTGTCACTTTGGATGGGCTATCACCAGCAGGAGAGTGAATTTGTGTGGGGGGGTGGAGGGTGAGAAAACCTGGATTTGTGCTGGAAATGGCCTAACCTGACGATTACTTTAGATAAGCTATTACCAGCAGGACAGTGGGGTGGGAGGAGGTATTGTTTCATATTCTCTGTGTATATATAAAGTCTGCTGCAGTTTCCACGGTATGTATCTGATGAAGTGAGCTGTAGCTCACGAAAGCTCATGCTAAAATAAATTGGTTAGTCTCTAAGGTGCCACAAGTACTCCTTTTCTTTTTGCAATAGGATGGTCACTATACATGGCAATTGGCTGGGAACCAAGCAACTTCCATTTAAGCAGTCAGCTGGGACAATAGAAATCCCAGGGTTTGGACAAAACTAGCAGATTTAGGCCTTTCCCACATGCTGTGTTCTCAATAATATAAGCTTTCATTAAAAAAGAAAAAAAAAAAAGAGTTTCTAACCTTTCCAGTTGCAAAACCACTATGTAAATCCCATCACTGCTGTTTTGCTGAGTCCGCAACCAGACAGCCTGACACAATAGCACCCAAAGAGCAGAGAATTCCCCCCATGCATTTTAATAGGCTGTTTGTTAACTTCAAAGCTGACCATTTAAATGCTAACACTATTAGGCAAGTAAGCCAAAACATAAGCACCCAGCTTGAATCATTAGCATTTAATTCTCTAACATTTTCTCTTGTTTAATCTACAATCCAATGGAAACTGGTTTTTTTAATTGTTTTTTTCAACACTTTAGCTGTCCTGTTTTTGGCTCACTCTGGGGGATCCACAGTCCCTGGAGGTAAAATGAATACACCGGTTACTATGTGACCCATTTTAGTAGCACATTCTATGTAGTTTCTTGCTTCCTTTCAATTCTGTAGATTGTGCCGTGCTAGTGGTATTGAGTGACTAACCCTAACCTGTTAGGGACCAGGCGTGTTATTCAAAAACGAGGTATTAGGTTAGCAGGGAATGAAAGAGTTCAGTGTCTCCCGCCTCTTCTTTCTTTGAGCTGCTGGAAGAAAAGAAGCTGCCGGTGCTTTTTCAAGGTAATGTAAAGGTCACTGACAACAGCCAACCTATAGATGGTGATGTGTGACATTTAGACTGAATACAAGAGAAGCATGATAAGCTAAAAAAAACCCAACAAAACCTGGAATTACTTTCAAGATAAATTTCAGAGTAGCAGCCATGTTAGTCTGTATTTGCAAAAAGAAAAGGAGGACTTGTGACACCTTAGAGACTAACCAAGTTATTTGAGCATAAGCTTTCGTGAGCTACAGCTCACTTCATCGGATGCATACAGATAAAGCTGCTTATCAAACATGCCTTCTTCCTCTGAATAAAACGTAGCATTTAACTCTATCTCCTGAATCTTATCCAAGCATGCAGCATGTCCCCTGAATATGTAATGGCAAGGATAGCTGTGGCGATGTTGGAAGCACTAATTACATCAAAGTCATTAGCAACGTGCAAAACGTGCCCTGGACAAAGACAGTCCAACGTTCAGCAAATGACGTTGGGAGTGGATAATTAAGGTTTGTATCTTTTGTCAGTTGGCCTCAAGTTCGGGGTGGGAGGGTGGAAGTTTCTTCCAACTCCGTAAAGAGAGAATTTATCATTACAAGGTACCCCAAAATCCCCATTTATCCTGAAAGCCGAGGTATTCCTATTTGTACTGTGGCAGTGCAAAGAGGCACCGATCAGGGCTGGGAAACACACAAAATGTTTATTGTCTGTGGAACCTGCTGACATATCATTCAGTACAACTAATAGTTCTTATTTATTATGTAGATAGAGCTTATGGCTCTTCAGACATTTTGATTCAATAATACTTTATTGGCACGACAACCTAGACAAAATGTTGCCTGCGATCTAGGGAAAAGAAGAGAGAGGAACAAACAAGGGGGAAGATGAATGTGGCAACAATAAGACCGTGTGCTGTGTACTTAGCATTTTACACCTTCGAAGTGCTGTTCAGATGTTAATTTGTCCTCTCCAAGGTGGATGAAGATATTAAATTGATCTGTGCAGAAAAGCAAAGTTATAGCATAGATTCTTTTTTTTTACTAGAATTATTGTATATGGAGAAGTCAGACACTAGTATGGGGAAGCATCCTGTACCTTTGTAGCATTACCACACACAAAAAAAGTAGATGGTTGGATGAGCAGGCAGATGTTGTTGAAGAATGCTCGATGGGGGAATGTGCTGACCAGGCACCCCCAAAATGACATCACGATTAATGACTGGGAGAAGTTTAGGGTGGATGGAGACCTGAGGGAGATCAAGGGAGGGAGGGGTTTGATCAGGGACCTTGAGAGATTGGGGCCCAGTCTTGTGAGTTAGAGTGTACCGCTTCTCTCTGGCTTTTCCTTTCTCTCTTTCCCCTGTGCCAATCAATCAGTGTTCCCCATCATGTTCCTCAAGGGGCTGTGCTCAATCCCCCTTCCTAAGAGTGGAGCTTCTTTCAGGGGCTCTCTCCTCTTTCCTGTCCTTCAGCTCTGTGTCGGGTTCTTTGGTCAAGCTGTGAATGCTGGCTGAGCTTCACACACTCACCTAAAGCCACCATTTCACAAGGGTTTGGGCTGTTAATATCACACTTCCTTTAAAGACAAGAACAATGTTCTGCAGATTGGTTCACTGAATTGCTGCAGTGCAAAATTGGAGGCCACCAACAGATGATGACCTATTATATTGTTGTGAGGATAATATGAGGGAAAGACGCCCTGGGAGCTGTGGGGGCAGCTACAACTGGTCTATGTGACTTTGCAACCATTCCTAGTAGTGTCTCTCTCTCTCTCTCTCTCATTATTTCTAATTTGGCCTGTTACAATTGGTAGCAGCTGTGTGGGGACTGTTTTTTCTACCAGGCAGACAACTGTGATTGGCACTGATGCCTGAGTGGTTGCTGCAAATTATCTTGGACTCTCTTCTGCAGAGTATGTCTACCTTACACCATTTTTTTTAACACTTATTACCAAGTGGGCTGCTACCAATTGCTATTTATTAGAATTACAGCAAAGCACATGGTGGTATTAGCTACAGGGATAGTATACTGAGGGTTAACAAGTGAGAAATATTAATTCCCATTGAATTTGTCATTGTCATTTACTGTCACAGATGGTCAGAACTTTAGTACATGATGGTCTGAAATGTTATTTTGTGTGCAAGCTAATACAGATTCTACAGAGGAGGGGTTGGCAAACCCATTCCCAGCTCATTTAGATTTTGCATCACTTACAGTTTAGGATAGCCTCTCATGCAGAGAAAAAACAAAACAGATTTCAGCTGCTGACCACCTCTCTGAGGTGATTTTGAGACAGAAGAACTTTGCAAAGTCCCATCAGTGCTCAGTCATGGCTATATTGTGAACGCCAGGTTTATTTTGTAGAAATATCTTAGCTATGTAACTATGTACCCATCAAAGTACTGTGTTATACCCAAATGATTCCTGAATTTGGTGTTTGGTATAAGCACCTGGTGCCTGCCTCCCCTGGGAAATAAGCGGGAAAGTGAATAACCAATATAAAAATAAGAACAAGGAGTACTTGTGGCACCTCAGAGACTAACAAATTTATTTGAGCATAAGTTTTTGTGGGCTAAAGTCCACTTCATCAGATGCACACAGTGGAAAATACAGTAGGAAGATTATATACACACACACACACACAGAACATGAAAAAATGGGGGTTGACTACAAACAAGACCAATTGATTAAGGTGGGCTATTATCAGCAGGAGAAAACAAAATCTGTAGTGATGATCAGGATGGCCCATTTCAGACAGTTGACAAAAAGGTGTGAGTAACAGGGGGAAAATTAGCATGGGGAAATAGTTAGTGTAATGACTCATCCACTCCCAGTCTTTATTCAACCCTAATTTAATGCTGTCCAACTGTTTGAAATGGGTCATCCTGATTATCACTACAAAAGTTTTTTTTTCTCCTGCCGCTAATAGCCCACCTTAATTGATTGGCCTCATTAAGAGTTGGTATGGCAACTCCCATTTTTTCATGTTCTCTGTATATATATATATTTCTACTGTATTTTCCACTGCATGCATCTGATGAAGTGGGCTTTAGACCATGAAAGCTTATGCTCAAATAAATTTGTTAGTCTGTAAAGGTATGTATACACTACGAAATTAGGTCAAATTTATAGAAGTCAGTTTTTTAGAAAGCGTTTTTATACAGTCAATTGTGTGTCCCCCACACAAATGGTCTTAGTGCATTTAGTCGGCGGAGTGTGTCCACAGAACTGAGGCAACCGTCGACTTCCGGAGCGTTGCACTGTGGGTAGCTATCCTGCAGTCTCCGCTGCCCATTTGAATTCTGGATTGAAATCCCAATGCCTGATGAGGCAAAAACATTGTCATGGGTGCTTCTGGGTACATATCGTCAGGCCCCCCCTTCCCTCCCTCCCTCCGTGAAAGCAACGGCAGACAATCATTTCGCGCCTTTTTTCCTGGGTTACCCTTGCAGACGCCATACCACGGCAAGCATGAAGCCTGCTCAGCTCACCGTCACCGTCACGTATATCTCCCTGGTGTTGGTAGACGCAGTACTCCATTGCTACCCAGCAGCAGCTCATTGCCTTTTGGCAGCAAACGGTGCAGTATGACTGGTAGCCATCATCGTTGTACTCCTGGGTGCTCTTTTAACCGACCTCAGTGAGGTCGGTCAGGGGTGCCTGGGCAGACGTGGGAGTGACTCAGCCAGGTCATTTCCCTTCTTAAGTTTTGTCTCCTGGAGATTCAGTCCTGCCGGCAGTCATACTGCACCATCTTCTGGTGAGCAGCTAGGAGACGATGATGGCCAGCAGTCATACTGCACCGTCTGCTGCCAGCCTAAGATGTACAAAGATAGATGAAGTGGATCAAAACAAAAAATAGACCAGATTTGTTTTGTATTCATTTTCTCCTCCCTCCCTCTGTGAAATCAACCATCTGTAAAACCCAGGGTTTTGAGTTCTATTCTTGAGGGTGCCATTCTGTTTCTCCTTGATGCAAAGCAACCCCCTTTGTTGATCTTCAGTCCCTGTAAGCCAAACCTGTAAGCCATGTTGTCAGTCGCCCCTCCCTCTGTCAGAGCAACGGCAGACAATCGTTTTGTGCCTTTTTTCAGTGCAGATGTCATAGCACTGGGAACATGGAGCCTGCTCAGATCACCACAGCAATTATGAGCACTATATTCCCAGGGGCTGAGAAACTTTTGCATGCATAAGGGCACTTTCATGGAACTTTGTGACTTGCTTTCCCCTGCCCTGAGGTGCAAGAATACCAAGATGAGAGCAGCCCTCACAGCTGAGAAGTGAGTGGCGATAGTCCTGTGGAAGCTTGCAACACCAGACAGCTACCGGTCAGTTGGGAATCAATTTGGAGTGGGCAAATCTACTGTGGGGGCTGCTGTGACACAAGTAGCCAACACAATCACTGAGCTGCTGATATCAAGGATAGTGACTCTGGGAAATGTGCAAGTCATAGTGGATGGCTTTGCTGCAATGGGATTCCCTAACTGTGGTGGGGTGATAGATGGAACCCATATCCCTATCTTGGCACCAGAGCACCAAGGCAGCGAGTACATAAACCGCAAAGGGTACTTTTCAATGGTGCTGCAAGCACTGGTAGCTCACAAGGGACGTTTCACCAACATCAGTGTGGGATGGCCGGGAAAGGTACATGACACTCGCATCTTCAGGAACTCTAGTCTGTTTCAACAGCTGCAGCAAGTTATTGCTGGACTTATTTTCCAGACCAGAAAATTACTGTTGGGAATGTTGAAATGCCTATAGTTATCCTTGGGGACCCAGCCTACCCCTTAATGCCATGGCTCATGAATCGATTCACAGGCAGCCTGAACAGTAGTCAAGAGCTATTCAACCATAGGCTGAGCAATGCAGAATGGTGGTAGAATGTGCATTTGGGCATTTAAAAGTGCGCTGGCGCAGTTTACTGAGTCGTTTAGACCTCAGCGAAACCAATATTTCCATTGTTATTACTGCTTGCTGTGTGCTCCACAATATCTGTGAGAGTAAGGGGGAGACGTTTATGGTGGGGTGGGAGGTTGAGGCAAATCGCCTGGCTGCTGATTTCGCGCAGCCAGACACCAGAGCAGTTAGAAGAGCACAGGAGAGTGCGGTGCACATCAGAGAAGCTTTGAAAACCAGTTTCATGCCTGGCCAGGCTACGGTGTGAAACTTCTGTTTGTTTCTCCTTGTTGGAAACCCCCCCAACCCCAGGTTTCACTCTACTTTCCTATAAGCTAAGCACCCTCTGCGGCCCTCTTTGATCACCGCTTGCAGAGGCAATAAAGTCATTGTTGCTTCACATTCATGCATTCTTTATTTATTCATTCATTGCACAAATAGGGGGATAACTGCCAAGGTAGCCCAGGAGTGGTGGTGGAGGAGGGATGGACAAGACCACACAGCACTTTAAAAGTTTAAAACTTTAAAACTTATTGAATGCCAGCCTTCTGTTGCTTGGGCAATCCTCTGGGGTGGAGTGGCTGGGTGGCCAGAGGCCCCCCCGGCCACGTTCTTGGGCGTCTGGGTGAGGAGGCTATGGAACTTGGGGAGGAGGGTGGTTGGTTACATAGGGGCTGTAGCGGCGGTCTGTTTTCCTGCAGCTCAACCATACGCTGGAGCATATGAGTTTGATCCTCCAGCAGCCTGAGCATTGACTCCTGCCTTCTTTCAGCAAGCTGACGCCACCTACCATCTTCAACCCGCCACCTCTCCTCGTGGTCATATTGTGTTTTCCTGCACTCGGACATGGTCTGCCTCCATGTATTTTGCCTTGCTCTGTCAGTCTGGGAGGACAGAATGAGGTCAGAGAACATTTCATCATGAGTGTGTTTTTTTCGCCTTCTAATCTTCGCTAGCCTCTGAGAAGGAGAAACATATGCAGCTGGTGCAGGGGAAAAAAAAGCGAGAGTGGTAGTTAAAAAGACACATTTTATAGAACAATGGGTACACTCTTTCACGGTAAACCTTTCTGTTAACATTACAGAACAAATCTGCTTTCATTACAAGGTCACATTTTGCCTCTTATTGAGGGTATGCTGGTTTGGTGTGAGAGATCACTCACGCAGGGCCGGGCAGCAGAATTTGGCTTGCAGGAAGCCATGGTAAGCCACAGTCTTTTGGCTTCTTTAACCTTCATAACATGTGGGAATGACTTCAAACAGCAGCGCCTTCATTTCCCATATGAAGTAGCCGTTGGGTTGGTCATTTAAAATGGGTTGGCAATTTAAAAGGAGGGGCTGCGGTTTCCGGGTTCACGTGCAGCAAAAAACCAACTAACCCCCCCGCTCCCCCCACACACATACAATTCTCTGGGATGATGGCTTCACCCCTCCCCCCACCACATGGCTAACAGCGGGGAAGATTTCTGTGCAGCCACAGGCAAACTCCCCAGCAGCAACGGGCACCTCTGAATGTCCGCTTACTAAAACCACCCTGTTTCAACCAGGTGACCGTGAATGATATCCCTCTCCTGAGGGTAACACAGAGAGAGATAAAGAACGGATGTTGTTTGAATGCCAGCAAACACCGGGACCACACGCTGCAATGCTTTGTTCCGCAATGATTCTGGACTACATGCTACTGGTCTGGCGTGGTAAAATGTCCTACCATGGAGGACAGAATAAGGCTGCCCTCCCCAGAAACCTTCTGCAAAAGTTTTGGGAGTATATCCAGGAGAGCTTTATGGAGATGTCCCTGGAGGATTTCTGCTCCTTCCCCAGACATGTTAACAGACTTTTCCAGTAGCTGTACTGGCTGCGAATGCCAGGGCAAATTAACCATTAAACACGCTTGCTTTTAAACCATGTATAATATTTACAAAGGTACACTCACCAGAGGTCCCTTCTCTGCCTTCAGGGTCCAGGAGGTAGCCCTGGGTGGGTTTGGGGGGTACTGGCTCCAGGTCCAGGGTGAGAAACAGATCCTGGCTGTTGGGGAAACTGGTTTCTCCACTTCCTTGCTGTGAGCTATCTTCTACCTTCTCCTCATCATTTTCATCACCCCCAAAACCCGCTTCCATGTTGCCTCCCACTCCTTGGATGGAGTCAAAGCACAGGGTTGGGGTAGTGGTGGCTGCCCCCCCTAGATTGGCATGCAGCTCATCATAGAAGCGGCATGTCTGGGGATCTGAATCGGAGCTGCCGTTTGCCTCTCTGGTTTTCTGGTAGGCTTGCCTGAGCTCCTTAATTTTCACATGGCACTGCTGCGGGTCTCTGTTATAGCCTCTGTCCTTCATGGCACTGGAGATTTTTTTCAAATATTTTGTCATTTCGTCTTTTCAAACGGAGTTCTGCCAGTTCGGATTCGTCTCCCCACACAGCGATCAGATCCCATACCTCCCATTCGGTCCATGCTGGAGCTCTTCGGTGATTCTGGGACTGCATGGTTTCCTGTGCTGATGGGCTCTGCATGGTGACCTGTGCAGGTGAGCTCGCCATGCTGGCCAAGCAGGAAATGAGATTCAAAAGGGTTAAATCGAGGTAACACTGCTAAATTCGACCTAAACTCGTAGTGTAGACCAGGTCTAAGGTGCCACAAGTACTCGTCCTTTCTGCTGATACAGACTAACATGGCTACCACTCTGAAACCTGTCAATATAAAGATAGTTACTCAACCAGAAACTCCGTAGGTAATTGGGTTTCTCAAACCATGAAGTGACTTCCCACAAGGTGACACACTTATTTGGAAGTGTGGGAAGGAGAGACTTGGATTTTGGGGATAAGGAATAAATAAGGCAAATGAACTAAACACATTTAAAAAAAAATGTAAACTACAGCAACACTGATGTAGTCAGAGTTCGCAGCATGCCCACTGTGCATGCCGAACAGCAGCATGACTTGCCCTCTTCTGGATTTGCCTTCTGTTTGCAAGTGGGGTTTCTGCAGCTGGACAGGATTCCTTCGATGCTGTGTTTGGACAAGAGCAATTGCTCTAGGTGGAACAAGGTCCAGTTGTGCTGGTACAGGGTGGCTTCTCTTTCCTGTTTCCCTTTGGGTCTCCGTTTCCCAGTCTTAAAACCTCACCCACTCAGATTGAAAGGGAATTGAATCTTCACATTTTTTGACTCTATCCTTCTCTTTTGGAGACCCACTAGGAAAGAAGTAGATCACACGAGAAAAAGAGTCTCCAGGCCTTGGCACATACAGACTGAGGTGCGGTGACAGAGGAAACCCAGGTTACATTTTTTGCACTGTCCTACAGTATAAATACCATGAGCTTGTGGCTGATAATGTACAGGATCTACAGTGGATTGCTGGCCAATGGGAGCAAGCAAGGGGCATACCCGAGTTCCTTTTCTCTCTGCTTTAGATTGCTGTCATAACAACTGACCTTTCCATGTAATTGAACACAGTTGCTTCTGCAATCCACTAAGGTTTCTTTTCAACTGGCCAAGTTGGGTGGGGCCCAGCCAGTACCTAGGAGACCAAGATGGTTCCAGAAGTTGAGTGTTCTGACTTCACAGCAGCCTGTCATGGTAAGGGTAATCCAACCATTTTCGGCAGCTGTCTTTAATACGTAAGCGGGCTTGACTACCACTCCTGTTGAACCTAAAAGACTGTTTGGCACATCCATTGGTTTTAATGATGTCTGTGATTGTCTTTGGATCTAAGGTTCACCTGCTGGCAGCTATTAGCATCTGTCACCATAACGATATCCGGATTTGCATACAAGGAATTGTGAATTCATACTCACTGTCATTACACAAAAAGAGAGACTCTATTTCATGGTCACTGATAGTCTCATACTCTACTTTGAATATATTCAATTTTTCAAAATGGCTATCCTGTATCACTTTTCGCTCTTTTATCATGTCTCCAGAATGCTACTTATTTTTTGTATTGCAGTAGCACCTAGAGGCCCCAATTAAGTGTAAATGACATTGTCCCTGCTTGAAGAGTTTACAATCTATATAGACAAGACCAGCAAAGGGTTGAAGAAAGGAACAATTGTCTCCATTTTGCAGATGGGAACTGATTGATTTTGCCATAGGTCTCAGAGGAAGTCAGAGACCAACGCAGGAATTGAATACTGATCTCCTGAGCCTCACTCCACTGCCTTAAATGCACACCAGTCTTCCTCAATATTTTCACTTATGTGGTTTCTTGGCAACTCATAATTCCTAGCTCTGTTTGGGACTTTGGCCCCCAAGCTCATTTTCTGTCTTGTGTACAAGAGTGCATTTGTTTTCTTGATGTGGTATCATATGATTTTCTTTTGAACAGAGCTTACAGCACAATCTTATGTCAGAGTTCTCATTTGTTATTGTGCGGTACCCACAGTGTCTCTTGCCCTGCATGCATCTGTGCACTCTCGTAGATTAAAGTTGCTCTTGTCCATGTTATCACTGCCTTGCCTCATCACTTTTCAACCCATCTTTAATGCTATTACAAATTATTTCTCTATAAAATGTCCCCACATAGGTATGAAGGCCATTTGAAAGTCTGTGACAAAAGGATCAGATGTCTCGTGTGCTCTTTGTTTGCAAGTATTGAACACATGGTTTTGAAATGGGTATTTATCTTAAGGGTGCAACAATTTTCTAATATTTTGATTAGCACATTCACGGTGTTCACTCCCCCAACTTCAAAAGTGAATAAATTATGTTAATCCTGTTCTCCTGCACAGCGTGTGTGTGGCTTTGCAGCTTTTCTCGGCTGGAGTCTTTTTTTCTGCTGTGCTGATATATATTGAAATATTTTATCCGGCTTCTGATGCATTTTCAAACCTTCAAATCTTAACTGCTTGGGCGGATGAATTTCATCCATCCACTAATATCCTTAGTCGACTATCTCGTATCTGCTGTACTCCTTCACCTTTCCTAATTGTCACTTTCTCTTTTGAAGTCAATGTGAGACGATAATGTGTGCTGTCAGTGTACTCCTGGGGGCCAATTTTGGAGGGCCACATTGAATTGTAGCCACTACAGTGGCCATAGACTGTGCCAGAGTTTTCACTGGCCCCCTCAGAACCTGAATAGAGAAAGCACATGCTACACCTCCTCTGTCCCCATGAAGGGATGATTCTACTCCTATATGCCTGCAGCTGTATCACCCAGTACAGCAATCTCCTCCAATCTCTCCAGCTAAACAGGAGCTCAAGCCCCTTCCTCCAATCTGGAGAGACAGGATCTCAAGATCTTCAGTGGAAGACTTGACTAGAAGAACCCCAAAGGCTGGGTCTAGCTCCATTACTCTAGCCTGAATTATTGGGGGAGGGGCGGGGAAGGGGAGAACAATACTCAGGGATTCCAAAGGAAAAGAACTGGAGTACTTGTGGCACCTTAGAGACTAACAAATTTATTAGAGCATAAGCTTTCGTGGGCTACAGCCCACTTCATCAGATGCATAGAATGGAACATACAGTAAGAAGAAATATATATACATACAGAGAAGGTGGAAGTTGCCATACAAGCTGTGACAGGCTAATTAGTTAAGATGAGCTATTATCAGCAGGAGAAAAAAACTTTTGTAGTGATAATCAAGATGGCCCATTTAGACAACTGACAAGAAGGTGTGAGGATACTTAACTTTAGGGAAATAGATTCAATCTGTGTATGACCCAGCCACTCCCAGTCTCTATTCAAACCCAAGTTAATGGTATCTAGTTTGCATATTAATTCAAGCTCAGCAGTTTCTCGTTGGAGTCTGCATAATCCAAAAGGCTGACAAAGGAGGTGCTGTCGTCATCATGAATAAACTGGAATATGAACAAGAGGCTGCTAGGCAGCTCTCTAACTCCACATTCTACAGGCCATTATCCTCTGATCCCACTGAAGATTACCAAAAGAAACTGCACCATCTGCTCAAGAAACTCCCTGAAAAAGCACAGGAACAGATCTGTGCAGACACATGCTTAGAACCCCGACCTGGGGTATTCTATCTGCTTCCCAAGATCCATAAACCTGGGAATTCTGGACACCCCATCATCTCAGGCATTGGCACCCTAACAGAAGGATTGTCTGGCTATGTAGACTCTCTCCTCAGGCCCTACACTCCCAGCACTCCCAGCTATCTTCGAGACACCACTGACTTCCTGAAGAAACTACAATCCATCGGTGATCTTCCAGAAAACACCATCCTGGCCACTATGGATGTAAAAGCCCTCTACACCAACATTCCACACAAAGATAGACTACAAGCCATCAGGAACAGTATCCCTGATAATGTCACGGCAAACCTGGTGGCTGACCTTTGTGACTTTGTCCTCACCCACAACTATTTCACATTTGGGGACAATATATACCTTCAAGTCAGCGGCACTGCTATCGGAACCCGCATGGCCCCACAGTATGCCAACATTTTTATGGCTGACTTAGAACAACGCTTCCTACGCTTTCGTCTCCTAACACCCCTACTCTACTTGTGCTACATTGATGACATCTTCATCATCTGGACCCATGGAAAAGAGGTCCTTGAGGAATTCCACCATGATTTCAACCATTTGATGATGGCCTAAATGTGTGGACAACCAGTACTGAACCGATTAACACTGCTAGTAGCCTAATATTACTAACCTGGTATTAAGGCTGCTAGATATAAAGCTAAGGCCCTGATCATTTTTTGTAATTAAAGATCCCAAGGCACTTCTCTCAAGAGATAATCTCTGTATCCTGGTGGCATTCCAGCTTGAGTCAGATCCTCTCTCCTTAAAGTTTCCCCCGTGGTTTTAATTAGAGAAGTTACTCTTTCCTACTTTCCTCCCTAAAATCTGATGTGCAGTGTTGCTGGTGCAGAATATCGGCTATGGTCCAGTTCCAGAGGTGGCTACATTTCAGTGTCATCTGAGCTTCTGTGTATACTGCCTGTGAGAACTATGGGATTAGTTTTGGGAAAATGTCAGTAGTGCTATGTTTTTCTTTAGATAAAGCCCCAGAAATTCTGATTTTTAACAAAACTATCTCAACCCCTGGAGGCTGGGGAAAAAACAAAACTGGAAACTTGGCCAGAACAGTCTCTCATGAAATTGCTGGTTTCCTTGCTTCTGGATTATCCATAAACAAATACAATTTACACTTTTTTTTTGTATTTCCAATGCTGGAAGCACAACATATGTAATGCAGGTTCAAACATCTGTGCCCACACTTTAGTGTAAGAGTTTAAAATGGGTCCCTGCAGAAATGGTTAATCACAAAGGGGGTTTGCGGGTGAATTCTAATACACACTACTGCCTCCCCCATGGAAGTCTTGTGGGAGTAGCTCTCTCATATTTCTAGCCTGTTTGAGCTAACTGCTGTGTGGGTGGGAATGATTTCAGAAAAGAAGGCCAGAAACAGGAGAAGAAGAAGGCAGCAGAAATCTTTGGATATGAATGGAGAAAATTGCATAAACTGCATATATGGAGAGAGAGAGGCAAGAAGAAGAAACTCCTTTATTAGAGGTAGGAAACACTCTGCAAGGAGGTGAGAGAGGGCAGATGCCTTTACTCAGAACAAAACACAACCAGTTATTCCAGGCAGAAGTCATTTGCTGTGGCATCTGTTCTTCTATTGGGCCACTCTCTGAACTGCTGTGCTGTGGTACATGCAGCTGCTGCTGCCAAGTGCCATCCTAATTTAGGGAACCCACTGTGCGTCTGAGCCTGAAATGCTTGGGGGAAAGGACAATTCAGCTTCATTTTGTAGGAGACAGCACTCTAGCTGTACCACCTGCTGCACATTTCCGGACAGTCCTTCCTAAGAGACATCTAAAGAAATGAAGCAGTCATGGGTTGAGTGAAATGGTTGTGTCATATATTAGATGCTCGCTAAGAGGTTGAAATCAAATGGTGGCAATACATGGTCACTGTTTAGCATGGAAATAGGTTGAATAGCTGGTTCCCTAGAATCCATGGATTGGCATTTTCCTTATATTTAAAGATTTGGAAGAGGAGGCGAGGAGTAAGATGGCAAAGTGTGTGGATGATACAGAATTGCTTAGTTTAGACAAGGTAGTCAGTAAGAAACCCAGTCAGGGACAAATCATAACCTGAGGCATGTGCTCCCCAGCATGGGCTACTTGCAATGTGGGTCATAGCAAAAGCATGGAGTTCAGCATCGGTGGGGTTGCTGGTTCCTCTCCCAGGTGTGTAGACGGGAGAGTGGGCAGGCAGAGTTGTAGATCCTTGACTCCACGCTCCAACTGGAGCTGGTGAGGAATTTTTCAACTAAAATTTTTCTTGTAGGAAATGCCGATTTGTTGAAACCAAAACTCTATGTGGAAACACATCAGGTTAACGGAAACTTTAATCAGGAAGGTTCCTCAAGTCTAAAATGCAATTTCTTGTCAAAATGAGAGAGACCAACCCTCCCAGAATAACCAATAGCTTGGTTATCTGGGCATCTGGGATGTGGGAGTCCCTCACTTAATCTCTCCTGTTGGAGCTGTTTTACTTTGTATAAATTAAATATTCATTGGGCCAGAGAGAGAGACTGATTGACTCTGATTTAGGCAGAGCAGGGACT
The DNA here is from genome assembly GCF_965152235.1 of Eretmochelys imbricata. Taxonomy (NCBI): domain Eukaryota; kingdom Metazoa; phylum Chordata; order Testudines; family Cheloniidae; genus Eretmochelys; species Eretmochelys imbricata. Next base: position 78,791,453 of record NC_135573.1, read on the forward strand.
TGAAGTTGGGTCTCCTACATCCCAGGTGAGAGCCCGAGTTGGTATTCTGGAGCGGGTTGGTTAATCTCTCTCTGTTTTTTGTGAACATTTTTGAAAAGTCTTGGTTTTGCTCCGACATGGAATGAAAACAAATTTTGAAAGCTGCAGAAGTTTTTTGGAATTCTTGTTTGCTGCCCAGCCCTATTCCAAATGTGCTTGTTACCATAGCTGAGTTGGAGTGGAAGTGGATATCAGCTGTGGCAGGATAAGGGCTGGAAGAACTACAGACTGAATTGTGGCTGAGGCACAATTTGGATTCTGGTCTTCTGGAGCAGCGCAACTAAGAGCTCATCTGCGCACTGTGTTAGTCCGCACCAGTGGGGTGTAAATTTTAATCTGCACCAGCACGCCGTGCACTAACTGGCCATTGTGCACCTTGCTGGCATGCACTAAAAGTTCCCTAGTGCTCATTAACGTAGCACTGTTTGAAATGGGACTATGTTAACGTGCGTTTAGGGGACTTTTAGTGCATGCCTGCAGGGTCCACATGGCCAGTTAATGCATGATACGCTGGTGCAGACTAATGCACTGTGTAGACAAGCCCATGAGTCTTATTCAGGACTTTTGGTAACTTCATGATCTAGCCCTTAGGATGGGGAAGACAGTGAGGAATTCTAGAAGTACTGAACAAAACTAGGCAGTGGGCAAAATGCTGGCAGATGAAATTCAGTGTAAACAAATATAAGATAATACAGATTAGAGGGAAATGCACTTTTATACTGATCAGTTCTAAATTAACTGTAAGCATTCAGTAGATAGATTTAGGCCTCATTTTGGACAGCTAAGTGAAAACTCCTGCTGGGTAGTTTTAAAAACCCAAACGTTTAGTTTGTATTAAAACCTACCGAGAGCCAGTAGCCTACTGGTCATCACAATCACTGTCAAATGTATGTTCGGATAATATTTAAGGAATTAGGTATCCGTACGAAAAAGTATGTTCTTAAGGCAAGTAATCAGGAGGTGACAGGTCTGAGACAGGTTCCTTTCAAACAAGAGGTAAAGATGCTTATCTCTGTGGCTAGTCACATGTGTAGTGGGCATTGTATGTCTCACAATTAATGCCTGTCTGCATACTGAGCCAAATGCTAATCAAAATTAAGCAAAATCTTCAAGAGAGGAAATTGACAGGTAGAAATAAACAGCAGGAGGGGATCCTATTTATGGAGTAAAGACAGTGCATTCTTGGGGTATGTCTGAGGGTGCAGAGGTACACCCTGGATCCTTCACTGAGGAGGCAAGCTAACAGCATATTTGACTTATGAACAGAGGATCACAGACAAGCCTGGCTGTAAAACACTGGAAGGATGTGGGTGAGCATTGCTTTGCAAGACATGAAAGTATCCAATTAAGTAAGTTTAGGTTCTAGAATGTGTGTAATCACTTTATTTTATATATAACCATTTCTTTCCAATACATCTACTTGCTATCACTTGGGTCTGTATACTTTGTTAAACAAACGTTTACTTGTTTTCACTATAAACATATCTGAGTGTTGTTTGTCCAGCGGAGAGGTGATCTGAGGTGAAAGTGGTAAGCTGGGGTGTGCTGCTTCTTTGGAACCAGCAAATCTGTGAGTGCTGTGAGTGCCCAGTGCCTACAGGGCTGCACATTCCAAGGTGACGCTAGGAGGTGTCTGGAATTGGAATTTGCCAGTACTAACCAGCAGAGAGAGAGAGCAGGCCCTACATAGGCCTAGAGGGGAGTGCTTGTGTTTCCTGTGGCTATTGGAGTTGGGGAACTGACCCCGGCAGGCACAGACCAGGTTTACTCACCTTAAAGGCAAATGGTCGCCAGGTGCCTCACAACACTGAGGACCCCTGGGAAGCATCCCATTAAACTAAGGCCCATATATTAGAGCACTGATGGCAGCAGAAACCTCCTCCTCATGCATTCAGGGAGTGTGTAACATAAACCACATCACACAAACATTACTGTGCAGTGGCTGGTGCTAGATCATGTTATGAATATGGGGAATAAAAATACCTTCATTTTACAGAGTGTTTTTCATCCACAATGCTCAAAATGCTCTATAAGACAAGTAGCATTAACCCCATTTTACAGATGGGGAAACTGAGGCATAATGATTTGACCAAGGTCACCCCCCAGTCCAGTGGCAGAGCCAAAAATAGAACCGAGGTTTCCTGAGTCCTGATCCAGTGCCCCAGTCCCTGAGTCCCACTAGTCAGGAGAATAGCTACAGTCACTTTTTGCAAGTGAGCAGATTTAAGCTAGCAAATATATAAGCAGTAAGAATATTCAAACCATTATATGCAGTCCTTAAAACTTATTAGGTCTTCCATACTTTTGTATGGCTCTGGTTTTATTTTTTAATTTAAACACTTTTAGCATTTTGTTTGTCATGTTTCTCACACTGGGAACTTTAAGTTACAGTTACTGTGTTGATCCAGGACACACCACACGATCCATTGTCTACAGCCAAGCTCTAAGATACAACCGCATTTGCTCCAATCCCTCAGACAGAGACAAACACCTACAAGATCTCTATCAAGCATTCTTAAAACTACAATACCCACCTGCTGAAGTGAAAAAACAGATTGACAGAGCCAGAAGAGTACCCAGAAGTCACCTACTGCAGGACAGGCCCAACAAAGAAAATAACAGAACACCATGAGCTGTCACCTTCAGCCCCCAACTAAAACCTCTCCAGCGCATCATCAAAGATTTACAACCTATCCTGAAAAATGATCCCTCACTCTCACAGATCTTGGGAGACAGACCAGTCCTTGCTTACAGACAGTCCCCCAACCTGAAGCAAATACTCACCAGCAACCACACAACAAAAACACTAACTCAGGAACCTATCCTTGCAACAAAGCCCAATGCCAACTCTGTCCACATATTTATTCAAGTGACACCATCATAGGACCTAATCACATTAGCCACGCCATCAGGGGCACGTTCACCTGCACATCTACCAATGTGATATATGCCGTCATGTGCCAGCAATGCCCCTCTGCCATGTACATTGGCCAAACCGGACAGTCTCTACGCAAAAGAATAAATGGACACACATCTGACATCAGGAATCATAACGTTCAAAAACCGGTAGAAGCACACTTCAACCTCTCTGGCCACTCAGTAAAAGATTTAAGGGTGGCAATTTTGCAACAGAAAAGCTTCAAAAACAGACTCCAAGGAGAAACTGCTGAGCTTGAATTAATGTGCAAACTAGATACCATTAACTTGGGTTTGAATAGAGACTGGGAGCGGCTGGGTCATAACACAGATTGAATCTATTTCCCTAAAGTTAAGTATCCTCACACCTTCCTGTCAGCTGTCTAAATGGGCCATCCTGCTGATCACTAAAGTTTTTTTCTCCTGCTGATAATAGCTCATCTTAACTAATTAGCCTCTCACCGTTTGTATGGTAACTTCCACCTTATCTGCATGTGTATGCGTATACATATATCTCTCTGACTCTATGTTCCATTCTATGCATCCGATGAAGTAGCCCACGAAAGCTCATGCTCTAATAAATTTGTTAGTCTCTCAGGTGCCACAAGTCCTCCTGTTCTTTGTGTCGAAGAATTACACAAGAGCTGAAATGCAGACTGCTACCAGAGACTGCAGAGCACGTGGTATTTTGCAAATGAAGCCTGCAAGATTTGTGTACAAGTATGAGCACATTCCTACTCCAGGCACTGTAGTTAATGAATCAGATGATGACTATAATACATTATATTGTCTGTCAGAGGTTAATTGCTCTTGCCCTCTTTGTCTTTTCTCCATATGGAGCACAGCCTTTTCCTTCTCCTTCACTCCTGCCAAGTGACAACTGTTGTTGAAAACAGCTTGGTGGTTTGTTACCCTGTATCAGGTGTGCCATACACTGTCTGTCCAGCATAACCTGCAGACATTTGGAGATAGCAACATGGTGTGTTCCAGTTTGGATGCATTATACACTGCCTAGATGTTAACTCTTCCTGCCCTCTTAGTCTTTCTCCTCTGGGGTGCCCAGCTCTCTTTTTCCTTTCTCTCTCTCCTGATGCAAGTGACAACACCTGTGTCAGCAGCCGTAGGGTTCATCCTGTACATCAAGTATTGTAGCGGAACACTAGTGGCTTCGTACTTGAGGTTGCATTTTGACTTGCACTCACCACGATAAATCAAGAGTATTATCTACGTTGCTGTAATGCCCAGATTGTACTAGATGCTCTACAGAGGTACAGGAAGGATCAGCCTCTGCCCCGAAGAGCTTACAATTTAAAAAGACAAATAGATAACCAGACCTATGTGGGGGAAGTGAACGTGATACAATGTATATAATAACTAGGGCTGTTGATTAATTGCAGTTAACTCACATAATTAACTCAAAAAAATTAACTGTAATTAAAAGAATTAATTGTGATGAATCACACTGTTAAACAATAGAATACCAATTGAAATGTATTAAATATTTTTGGATATTTTTCTACTTTTCAAATATATTGATTTCTATTACAGCACAGAATACAAAGTGTACAGTGCTCACTTTATATCATTATTTTTATAACAAATATTTGCACTATAAAAATGGTAAACAAAAGAAATAGTATTTTTCAATTCACCTCGTACAAGTACTGTAGTGCAATCTCTTTATCATGAAAGTGTAACTTACACTGTAGATTTTTTTTGTTACATAAAAACTGCACTCAAAAACAAAACAATGTAAAACTTTAAAGCCTACAAGACTACTCAGTCCTATTTCTTGTTCAGCCAATTGCTAAGACAAACAAGTTTGTTTACATTTACAGGCGATACTGCTGACTGCTTCTTATTTACAATGTTATCTGAAAGTGAGGACAGGCATTCACATGGCACTTTTGTAGCTGGCATTGCAAGGTATTTACGTGTCAGATATGCTAAACATTCATATGTCCCTTCATGCTTCGGCCACCATTCCAGAGGACATGCTTCTGTGCTGATGATGCTCATTTAAAAAATAATGCGTTAATTAAATTTGTGACTGAACTCCTTGGGGGAGAATTGTATGTCTCCAGTTCTGTTTTACCCACATTCTGCCATATATTTCATGTTATAGCAGTCTTGGATGATGACCCAGCACATCTTCGTTTTCAGAATACTTTCACAGCAGATTTGACAAAACACAAAGAAGGTACCAATGTGAGATTTCTAAGGATAGATACAGCCCTCGACCCAAGGTTTAAGAATCTGAAGCGCCTTCCAAAATCTGAGACTGATGAGGTGTGGAGAATGCTTTCAGGTGTCTTAAAAGAGAAACACTCTGAAGCGGAAACTACAGAACCCAAACCACCAAAAAAGAAAATCAACCTTCTGCTGGTGGCATCTGACTCAGATGGTGAAAATGAACATGCATCGGTCTGCACTGCTTTGGATTGTTATCAAGCAGAACCCATCATCAGCATGGACATGTATTCTGGAATGGTGGTTGAAGCATGAAGGGACATATGAATTTTTAGTGCATCTGGCACTTAAATATCTTGCGATGCGGGCTACAACAGCGCCACGAGAATGCCTGTTCTCACTTTCAAGTAACATTGTAAACAAGATATGGGAAGCATTATCTCCTGCAAATTGTAACCAAACTTGTTTGTCTGAGTGATTGGCTGAAGTAGGACTGAGTGGACTTGTAGATTCTAAAGTTTTACATTGTTTTATTTTTGAATGCAGTTACAAATGTAGAATTATGTACAAAAAGTAAGTTTAAGTTTCATTATAAAGAGATTGCACTACAGTACTTGTATTAGGTAAACTGAAATATAGTATTTCTTTTGTTTATTTACAGTGCAAATATTTGTAATAAAAATAAATATAAATTGAGCACTGTACACTTTGTATTCTGTGTTGTAATTGAAATCAATATATTTGAAAATGTAGAAAACATCCAAAAATATTTAAATAAATGGTATTCTATTATTGTTTAATGGCGCGATTAATCACGATTAATTTTTTAATCACTTAACAGCCCTAATAATAATAAGCAACAGCTTATTATTTTGATCTGTCTATATAACTGAATCCCATCTATCTTCCACCTAGGCATTATTAGGGAGCGGATTTCTTGTGGGCATTGTGGCAGTAGAGGGTCCTGAGAAGGATGTGAATGAGGAAAGAATGAAGAAATAAATGAGAGCCAGAAGACCAGCTCTGGTGTTCTGTGGAAGAAACCATCAAGGTGGTGGGAGGAGGAGACATATTGGACCCCGAAGCTGGGATAATGAAGCAGAGAGGGTAGGAGGCAATGTGATGAGACCGGGGGCAGATAAGTAGGTGAGACACAATTATGCAGGTCCTTGAAAGACAATAGGTATGAACTTGAACTGGTGGAGAAGGGGGAGTTAGTGGAGGGTGATGTAGTCAGATCTATAATAACACAATGATAGACAAGGAAGGTGATCTAAGCAACTACATTTTGCATAGACTGGTGGCGAAGAGTTGTGTGTGTCAGGGAGTCTGGCAGGGTTTAACAAACTGTGAGGTTTATTTTGAGTTTCAGGTCCACCAAAGTTAGAAATTCCAAGTTAACATCAAGAAGACCCAAAGATTTCACCCAGTTCCACTTTCGCCCCTCATGGGGCAAGAAGATGACTCGTTCTCTGTGCCCATTTAGTCATCTCTGCTTTGGGACTTCCAACAGGTGTCAGCCAGTTGTGAGAGTGACACACTTCTGTCCACTGGGAAGTGGGATTAAAAACTCAATTACAGGCCACTAAGCTACTGTTCAAGTTTCCACCACTCCTCCAAAGGAGCAGAGGAAGATTGCTGAAGCAAGTTTCACAGAAACTGGTGCCGGGGGCAGAGGTGCACCTGTGGTAAGTGTGGTTCAATGATGTCGCTGACTGGATGGGATGCAGTATGACGTGTTTCTCCAGGCTGTGTGAAGACCACAAAACTGAGGAAGATTGCTGGCCAATGACTCTTGTGTGTTGTGTGTTCAGTGTGATGTGCCTCTGTGGTGTTCTGCAGTCTGAAACAATGTATATATGTCAACAATTGTTGGGTATCTGCTTTTGATACCCAGTGACGTTGGTTGTGCTCGAATACAAAAGAGAGGTGAAATATTCAGTATTCCACTACCAGCCTATACCCCAAACAAGCTTTTGAGGAACATGAGTTTGGAAGTCTTTAGTATAAGCCAAGCATAAAATAGGTATTTTACAGCAAGTGTCTGATCCAAAGCCTATTTAAATGAATGAAGTAAATGGAAAGATGCCTCTTGTCTTCATAACTATCAGCGATGGTGATTAGTTTGGATATGTGTTACTATGCGGGCCAAGTTAGTACTTTAATCCTTATGCACCACTTACTGCCACTAGCCCTCAGCTTTACATCTGGAGTAGCAGCACAGGGAGGTTACTGAGAAGAAGACAGCTTCTTCCTCATGCCTCAGAAACTGCTTCTGCTGTTCCTCTGATCCCTTTACTACCACACAGCACTCTCAGGAGATAATTTTATTGGTTTTATGAGTAAGAAGGTCACATTCCATTATATTTATCCAGTTAACTCCCTCCTCTTTCCTCTCAAACCTGCCTTAAATGAGGAAAGGTTATAAAATTGATCAATTTTTTTCCCCAAGAGGATATAAATACTGTCATTTTTAAGGGTGATGAGAGGATTGTGTGCTAGAGGAAGATCTCTTTACTCCCAACCATTTTTTGTAGCCATAGACTTTAGAAAGGGGAGTTACAGCAAGGGAGGGGAAAAAAGACCCTAAAACAACTTACAATCTTTTACATTTCTATTTTTATGCATTTACTTTGAGATATCTGGGGTTGGTGGTCTTTCCTGACTGCATCTGAAGTGAATATTACATCAAACAGCCCAGCACAGCAGTGATCTCGCAGCACTGTCTGATATTCCCTCTGTGCACCACGTGGGGGGAGATTTCATTTCATGCATCATTCATAAACTCACTGCTGGGATTCCACAAGTCCTACATCCCCCATTCCTACTGCAATGGCTTAACACAAAAAAGATAACCATATACTCTTCTTTTGTGGATGTTGGTCAGAGATACCATAGCATACAAGGTAAAGAGGAACTGTGGATTATTTGGTTGGTTGCTTGAAAGTTTTGCTCAGGCACATTGTGTACTGTCTTGCAGGAATACTTCACAAATGTGCTGACAGAGGAGTCTCTTGTACCCTCAACACAAAGTGCAGGAGAAAACAAAATCTGTTTTGGGGTGTGAAAAGAGGCTGCTTGAGAATTTCAGTGACAAACTTAAATCTTACAGTCAGTCAAAACCGTTTATTTTACCAAGTAAAATCCATACATTATAACTTTCTCTCCCTCAAATCTAGCATAGGACTGTGTTCTCTGCATTTACCAGACTACTTTCTGTCTCCTTTCCCTCCTCGTCTCTCAACAGTCGGTGGTAGATCCTTCTCCCATATTCCTTCCACCATCTGGAGCAGCCTTTCTTTCACTAATTGGCTCTTTCACTATCCCATCTCAAGAGACATCTGTTCTCCCTGGCCTATGCTTCCTTTTCTAATAGAATAATTAACTTTTACCCCTTGATCGTTCTCCATTTCCCTTATCAGAGATGAGGTCTCTGAAACTTGGCTGTTTTTCCCATCTTTCACTTCTGCCCTACCATAGGTTCAGGTGTTTTCTGCATGGCTCATAGTAACCAAGTACATTTGTGTTTGTGAGCATAGATTGTAACCTGCTGAGCAATGTTCTCTCATGTTCTGTGGGAATGATGGTGTATAAAATCTATTGTAATTGTTTGTATTTTGCAGCTGGGTTTCAAGCTGGGCCATAAATCAGATTCCCTTTGAGCCAGTGCTGGATGAGATTATAATGAGACAACTCTCCTTACCTCAGATGTCTTCCCCAACAGTTGCTTCGCCTGCTGAGGTAGAGGCTAGATATGAAGTTCCCGACTATGGAATCAGTTCAGACAAATGGAGCAGGAGGGAATTGGGTGGAATCCCCTCCCTGAAGGAAAACCTCTTCTCCTCCCTTGCCTAAATGTCATAATCCCCATCTCCTCATTAAGTGCCATGATTTAGCATTCTTTGAAGACAATGGGAAAGTTCCCATTGATTTCTATGGTAGCAGGACTGGCCGCTACCGTAAAAGGGACCTTGCTGCCTATGTTAAATCCTGGTGGTTCTCCACCACCACCTGCCTTTCCCTCTCAGTTGTGCATGCAGTAAAGTTTTGGAGGATACAGGAGCACAGCGTAGCCCTTATATATGCCATGCTTTGCATATCAAGTTTAAACTCCATTAATAATGACTTCCGGTAACAATAACCACAGCATTTGAAATGGACACACCTCATAACACAAGTACACTAATCACACAGCTACAGTACAATTCTCATTTTTGATACCTGTAATTAACTCTGATTTATATAACTGGAAACTTGAGATGAAGCCAGAGGAAGTTTTCTAGTCAGAGAGGCCAGGACTTCAACCTTATTCATGAATTACTTGCTATCACCCCTTTTGTTTTATGGGTAATACAGGTACATAAACTACATGGTAGCAATTGCGCTATGTATTTTAGCCTTTCTGTGCAGGCCAGAAAGATCCTTGCCTAGCAAGATTAAGAAAATTCTTATTAATACTAGTAATAATAGTAACTCGTTGAACAGGATGTTAGAATACTTTGGGGCCTTAGCCTCTCACACAGTGTAAAAAACCCAAACAACAGTACAAGTATTACCTTTATGCTACCATGACCCAAGAGCTGCATCTCTTGCTGTAAAGTGCAGAGAGCTTTGAGACCAACAGGATCATCACTGCCAAAATCACATTGCTAAGAAATCAAAAGGAAAAGTCGAGCACAATGAAGAAGACTTTTCCTCTCATTCTCCCTTTTCCTTCTGTCTCTGCTCTGTTACATGTGTTTTGTGGGGATTTACTCATATGTGGTATAACACTGGTTTGAATACAGAAGAGACAAATCTTGTTGCAACTTCAGTCAGTCATTTTTTCAGGTCAGATTGCTGGTTTTGATTACTGAGGGAGATTACCAAAGGTTGTGCAGAGACCTGAGGTATAACATTTCAATATCCTTCTTTCTGTCCTTCCATTACCTTTTGCTGTAGCAGAGCTGTTACGTTGTTTCTTATTTCTAAATAGTAATGGTAAAAGCCTGGGAATTTTCTTCACTCTCTTTGAGTTGTGTCTGAAATTCGGTGTTTAAGATGGAAGTAATGAGCATCAAAGAAGATTTGGGAGTAAGATGTTACAATATTAAGAATACCATTTTTTCTTGTTCCCAAACATGTCACAGGTCATGTTGCCAAAGATGTGATGGAATTTCCTCCATGCAGTAGTTTATACACAATGTACTTTTTACTGCTGTCAGTTCACCAGGGAGGAAAAAAGTGCTCTGGGCAAACTTGTAAAGAAGTCATGCCTATCGATTGGTGAGATCCTTACTCATAAGTTATTAAAGATGTGAAAAGTTTTCATGTGATGGTGGGCCAGAGCCTTGTGCATTCTGTGGTCCTGTATTGTAACTGCTTGTTCAGTGTCCTTATAGGTTGGTGTGAAGGGTAGCACGGTGTGTATATGTGTTTTTCCCTTGGGTAATACTCTGCGTTCTGTAAAATTAAGACATTTGGCACTTCTCACTGTGAATTGAATGACAGCCTTTCATTTAGCTCCCATGACATTTACCCAATGCAGACTGAGTATAAAATGCTACCATTCTGATTTACACTCACTTTGCCTGGGTGTGAATAGCTACAAAAGGTGGAAGGTAGTCCCCCTCTTCCTCCCTCAACAGTTTCACAAGCAGTATCTCCTGCATAGAATCATAGAATCATAGAATATCAGGGTTGGAAGGGACCCCTGAAGGTCATCTAGTCCAACCCCCTGCTCGAAGCAGGACCAATTCCCAGTTAAATCATCCCAGCCAGGGCTTTGTCAAGCCTGACCTTAAAAACTTCCAAGGAAGGAGATTCCACCACCTCCCTAGGCAACGCATTCCAGTGTTTCACCACCCTCTTAGTGAAAAAGTTTTTCCTAATATCCAATCTAAACCTCCCCCACTGCAACTTGAGGCCATTACTCCTCGTTCTGTCATCTGCTACCATTGAGAACAGTCTAGAGCCATCCTCTTTGGAACCCCCTTTCAGGTAGTTGAAAGCAGCTATCAAATCCCCCCTCATTCTTCTCTTCTGCAGGCTAAACAATCCCAGCTCCCTCAGCCTCTCCTCATAAGTCATGTGTTCTAGACCCCTAATCATTTTTGTTGCCCTTCGCTGGACTCTCTCCAATTTATCCACATCCTTCTTGTAGTGTGGGGCCCAAAACTGGACACAGTACTCCAGATGAGGCCTCACCAATGTCGAATAGAGGGGGACGATCACGTCCCTCGATCTGCTCGCTATGCCCCTACTTATACATCCCAAAATGCCATTGGCCTTCTTGGCAACAAGGGCACACTGCTGACTCATATCCAGCTTCTCGTCCACTGTCACCCCTAGGTCCTTTTCCGCAGAACTGCTGCCTAGCCATTCGGTCCCTAGTCTGTAGCGGTGCATTGGATTCTTCCGTCCTAAGTGCAGGACCCTGCACTTATCCTTATTGAACCTCATCAGATTTCTTTTGGCCCAATCCTCCAATTTGTCTAGGTCCTTCTGTATCCTATCCCTCCCCTCCAGCGTATCTACCACTCCTCCCAGTTTAGTATCGTCCGCAAATTTGCTGAGAGTGCAATCCACACCATCCTCCAGATCATTTATGAAGATATTGAACAAAACCGGCCCCAGGACCGACCCCTGGGGCACTCCACTTGACACCGGCTGCCAACTAGACATGGAGCCATTGATCACTACCCGTTGAGCCCGACAATCTAGCCAGCTTTCTACCCACCCTATAGTGCATTCATCCAGCCCATACTTCCTTAACTTGCTGACAAGAATACTGTGGGAGACCGTGTCAAAAGCTTTGCTAAAGTCAAGAAACAATACATCCACTGCTTTCCCTTCATCCACAGAACCAGTAATCTCATGATAAAAGGCGATTAGATTAGTCAGGCATGACCTTCCCTTGGTGAATCCATGCTGGCTGTTCCTGATCACTTTCCTCTCATGCAAGTACTTCAAGATTGATTCTGTATCTGTGCAGCTATGCGGCTGTAGCTGAGAGCTCTCCCGTTGGCATAGTTAATCTACCTCCCTGAGAGGCGGGAGAAGCTCTCCTGTTAACAGCACTGTTTACACGGGGGCCTAGGTCGGTATAATGACGTCACTCAGGGTGTGGATTTTTCACACCCCCTGAGCGACGTCGTTATACCCACATAGGTCTGTCGTGTAGACCAGACCTCAATGTCTTCTTAGGCAGATATTACACATTGAAGTAGATCACCCGTTGCCTTTGTAAGATTTACTTCTTATGTGATGCCTGCAGTACATGAGGCAATTATTATTCATGTGTATTTAGAACTGAATGAAATGGTCACAATGGGCAATAACTCATCCTTCCTCACCCCATCCCTTCCCATTGACTTGTTGTCCCCACTTGCCAGACCTAAAATAGCAACACTCTGAGAGCTCTTGGGGGGGCGAGAGACTGTTCTGTAAAGGGATGCAGTGAAAATAACGAAGAAACATTCCTTTTAGTTTGGGGGACCCTAGAGTTTGGAGCTAGTGCCCCCACCTCGTTCTGCGAATCCCTGTAATCTGTAGGTAAGAGACCCCTCCTCATGTGGAGCAAGGAACTATATCGTGAAGGCCCCCTCTCCTGTTGTCAAAGCTCCGCTGTCTAAGTCCCCCTGCAGCTGCTCAGTACCAGCGGTGGCAGTGTAGCTGTCTGCTGCATTACCTCATGACTGAGCTGTTGCAGGGCTTCCTTTGTTCCACAACACCCTCCAAGCCCTGGCACTGCACCCAGAACTCCAGGGCATTTCCTCCGCAGGGTACCTATGGAAAGCGAGGAAAAGCTGCTGCAGTACCTTCCACCCAGGAAGGGTACATTTAAAGTTTGTGCTGGATTGACATCTCTGTGGACTGAAGTCCTCTCCGTACACAGGAGGAGTGCCGTGGAGCCTTCCTCACATTATCCCACCCCTGTGCCTCAGACATGACCTGATGGTGCCACTCCCATACATGTGTGACTGAAAGGATAGCTCTGCTGCCCCACACCCATACATGTGTAACCCTTCTGCCAGGTGGAGCCAGCAGCAACCAGGGCCTGGTTCAATGTCTAGGGGTTCCTTTTCAACAATACAATACAGAACGGGCTCAAGCCCCCATCCAGTAACCTAGGAAAATTACACACCACCCCTGGGTGCCTCTGAGAGGCAATACTTCCCCACTCGCAAGCAGAGTCTGAGTGTAGAAAAGAAACTTTTAATGAAAAGTGGGAAGTCACCCAACATTAACTGGGGAAAATGCCACAAGCAGGATTCATAATCATAAAACCATGAGCAGGACACCCACCCCAGAGTGCGTGGGGCAGTGTCTTCTGCCTCGTGTTCTTGAGTTCTACAACCAAAAGTTCTTTTTCTGTGCCCCTCTCTGCTCCCTCACCATACCCCACTCACAGTGGTTGTCCTTGGTCAGTGAGGACCCAGAGTTCAGAAGTGGATCTGTGTGAGTTCACCTCCCACGCGGGGAAGAAGACACCTGGCTTGCTCCACCATCTGAGCACTTGCTCTGGCTGGCCGCCTCGCCAGCTGCTGTTCCTCACCGCCTGGCCACCCTGCCAGCCGCTGTTCCTCGCTGCCTGGCTGCCCTGCCAGCCACTGTTCCTCATTGCCTACCTCCAGCCAACTGCTTGCCACATTCGCCAGCCACCCGTCAGTCACCTCCTGCTGCCACCTGCCTTTCTGCTGTGACCTCTGTAAGTCAGTCTCTTAGTGATTTTTTTTTAAAGCTCTCAGCAGGCTGGGCAGAAACGCTACCCCGTCACAAGTGATTTCAGCTCTCATTGAGTACGTAACATAACAAAAGTCTCTTAATGAAGCCTATTTACCTCTATCATTGAGCAGTAGGGAGGAACAGGTTAAACCAGACCAGGTATCCTTAGGGAGGGTCCACACCTCCTGGCTGGGACACCTGTCTCCATCCTTCTTACTTTTACAGGGGTCTGGCATTCGAGCTCCTGGTTTAACGAGATCCTTTCAGCTGAGGGTGACCCCCTCATATGGGACAGGTCCCTTTATTCATACAGTAAAGACAACAACACTGATGACAGCATTTCCCTAACCCTGCATTCAGTACTAAGGTGATTGTAACCCAACACCAGCCAAAGTTGATCACTTTGAGAAACACCGCTCTATCTGCTGGATAAGCAGAGTACGTTTGTTCATATAAATACAGTTTGCTCCTGAAGTCTCTCCCCTTCCCAGCTTGCTGTTGGGGAGAGTTCATTCAGACCCTGCTTACACATGCATAACTGGGGACTTCAACACATCATATTCTCTGTGGATCACGCACAGAGGGGAATGCATAACATGCACTGACTAGTGGGCTACACAGAGCACACAGGCAGCTATTTGGCTGCAGGGAGTTAGGCAGCACATTGGAAGGAACCATTACAACTATCATCAGTGCTAGCCTACCCAGATGTGGGGAAGAGAGGGCAGTTGTGATGTTTTTCACCTATCCATTGACCAAGCTGCTCAGGCAGATCTTCAGCACCTGTAAAGCAGCCTAGCTCCATTGAAATCAACAGAGCTATCTCAATTTTCCCCATCTGAGACCCCTACATTTTTAAGACACTGCAAATACTACAGAATTTCCAGTGTGAGACAACTTGCAGTTAGGGGTGCTCTATCTGCAAAGAACCTATAATATCTATCTGCCTTTCACTGTAAAATGCTGAGGGACCAGTGACCGAGAATAAACAGGGTCATACGAAAAGAGAAAAGACACAGGATGGCATAAATGTCGTACGAAGCTATTTGATGTGTTTAACGCCACTATTTTTTGTGATTTACTAGTTTGGTTTGAAGTGTAGACAATCAATCTGCTGTAATAGCAAAGGAATATTCTCTATTACAGCTGTAAGAGATAAATAAAATAAAGCTGTAGCATAGTTCTGCATCTTTCTTGCTGCAGGGGCTGAGAGGAAAATCTACTTTGAAGAGCTAAGCCTTCGATGAGGTGAAAGAAAGGAAAAAAACAGACAAGGGCTGTGCAGAAAAACCTCAGACTGGGAGATGGGACAAGTCCTGGGAGGGAAAAAAGGCTTTCACTAAAGTTCCAAAAACCAGCTCTTGTACCACCTAGACAATATGTTTTGCTTAAAAAGATGAACAACCGAGGAGAGAGGAACTAAGAGGTGAAAGTGCAAGTGTCAGGAAGACCAAGTGAAAGAAGCCCTTGAGATAGGAATAAAGGAAAAAAAAAGAGATGAAAAAAGAAAGAGAAATAGTAACTAGAGATTCTCTTTCTTTGTGAAGACAGTAGCCTGCAGACTCGTCCCACTGCACCAGATAAAGTGTGTTGAATGCAGTAAATTCTTGTTACCAAAGGAGCCCAAGCAAAAACCTTAAGAGACATCAGGTGCTGTACCCTGCTTACTGCTGGCCACAGGTGGGATTTGAGTTGTCATTTGACAACTCATAACAAAGAGATCTAAATAAATAAATAAATAATCTTCTGGATCTTCAGCTGTCTTTTGTTCTAAAGTTAGGAAGTTTTATGTTGAAAAGCACAGTTAACTATTATAGTCTATAATATTGCCATTTGACTCATCTATCCTCGAGGCTTTCTTTCTCCTAGACAACTCCCCCTACCAGGGGTCAGCTTCTGTCTTTGGCACCCCCCTAGGAGTTGGTAGGCGAACCTGGTCCACCCTCTCTCCTGGATTCGAGTCCAGGGCCCATTGTAAGATGCTAAGTCCTGTACCCCTAATGTGCTATTTTGCTGCCTTCCTGGCAGACTCCTCTTTCCCAATAGGCAAAGTACTTGGAATCAAAGATAAAGTCTCAGACCTTCTGAGACTCACAAGTCTCTTCCCTTTTAGTTCAGCAACATTGCTACAGCTAGAGCACAGTAGCTCCCGCAGTGCGCCTTCTCAGAGTACAGCTCAGTTCACCTCCACTATCTGCTCTTCTCCTGAGCTGGGCTGCTTTCCTTTTGAGCGCCTCCTCCAAGCCATGCATGCTTTGCAGGTGCAGCAGGGTAGGGCTGCCTGACCCCAGAGCAGCTGCTTAACCCCTTCCATATGGTGCAGAGTTTGTATATTATGGGCAAAATTATGCTTCCCTCCCAACCCAACCTGGGGGGAACACCTGAAGCTCCTTGCCTAATCCAGAGGGCTACCCCTGCTGGACTTTTTATATACTCTGAAAGGGCTGGACATAAAATGTGTAACCGGCCTGGAGAGCTGAGTCTCAGAAGGGGCAGACCACCGTGAGACCAGAGTGGCTGTCAGTCGGAGGGTAACAGGAAAGGAGAGAACCTGCCATGAGCTGTTTAACCACTAGGTGGCATCTGTGGTGTGTGACCCCCCCTCACTGCAACACAACTGGGACCAGTCGTCTATCTCAAAATCTCTACAACCAGTAGTAAGTTCCTCAAGCAAACAGTCAAGTCATCTACCCAACTGGAACCTGGTTCACGTTAATGTGAACTTTGGTTTGCATTATACAAACCTCACTCTGTGTTTGATCCAGGGAATGCTCAGCAGAGATCTCACACATCTGTCATGGCATCGTCCCCAAGGCACCATACTGAAACCCGGGACCTAAGCATCCCATACTTCTGAAGGGTTTGAGATCTGGATATGAATTCTGCAGCTTCATCCTATTATTAAAATACTAACTTGGTCCAAGTTTGGATTTATTAGCTTACTTAATCCTGATCACAATCAGTGTTGTTGGCTACTTGCCATTCCTAGCAATGGTGCTCTTTGTAACTGAGTATGCCATGAGATTCAGCTCTTGTTCTTCATAGCCATTTCTGTTGCTTGGTTTTTCTATTCTCTGTTCTGTTTCCAAAATCATCTCGCATTCATATGGACTTTTGTTATTAGCCTGTTGTTTTCTGACTTGGTTTCAAGGTAAACTCCCCTCTTTAGACTGTGCTGTTACTCATTATTCAAATGATGGACTTGTGAACCATTGCAGCACAGGCTCATTATGTTGGTTATCCAAGATGGTTTGAACTTAGTCATTTTTCACTATGCTCTTATACTAAAAGAAGCTTTTGTGGGGAATTAAGCTGATGTTCATTCATGAAGAAAATATTCAAAAAGTTGAGCCTCGGGAGGAATGGATGATTCAGAGGGTTTAGTAATAGGATATACCATCAAGCTTTCCCCCTATAGTTCATTGATTCAAATCCACCCTGGTCAGATGTGGCCAGAAATTATCACCATCTGACAGCTGTGGGGAGAGGAAGGCTCGCTTTGTTGTTAACTCACAAAACTGGGGGTGAGCAGCATTAGGTTGTATAATCTGCTCTGTCACTCTCCTGTGACAATAGCTAAGAATCACAGAAAAAGTTGCTTTCTTCTATTATTCAAAAAGGAATTTTATTCTAGAGCTGAAAAAAGTTATCCGTAAAGCATTTCTCTCAGTGGGGGTGGGGGTGAGGGGACGAGGAGGGATTGCTGCACTGTAGACCTTCTGCCTTGAACCTTTCTAGCCCTCCTCTTGCCCATCTTCTTTCTTCATATTAAGGAAGTAGTAGACACACACTCATGCCATTGATTTCCTGTGTGTCACTGGGCAAGTCACTTAACATCCATGTGCCTCTGTTTTCCCACCTGTAAAATGGGATTTTGCCTGCCTCACACTTTTGTTGTGAAGCTAAATTTATTAATGTTTTTAGACCACTCTGAAAATCGGGGTGGAAGTCACTACAGAAAGGCAAAGTATAATTACAAATCAGTATGCAAAATCTTTATAGAGAAGTGATAATGGGAAATAACTGGTACCTTTCCGTTATGGAGCTGGATGAACAATTTGTATTGAATTACTTACTCTGGGCTAGGCTAGACCTGACTAGACTTTGCAATCTGCTTTAAGTAAGGGGCAGCATGTAGTTGTCCTACCCCAGGAGCAGAGCAGGTACTGAATTGTAGCTCAGAGTTTCCTCACTTCCCCTATGGAGCAAGGCGTAAGCAAGCTGTGCCAGCCATTTTCTAGCCCACCTCTGAAAGTTTCCTCTCATGATAGCTCAGTTGTGCTTGCTGACAGGTTTGGGGGAGAGGGGCAGAGCCAGGGTTCTAGAAACTCCCTAACCCTGCCTGCAGATCCCCCTGCAGGTCTCTGGGCAGCCACTCTGGGTCCCTTGATGCAGATAAGCCACAAAGGGGAGTAAGAGGGTGTCTTTTTCCACCTTGCTGCCCTGAACGGCTACATAGGCCAGCTTGTTGTTAAGATATTTGTATCTTTTTGTCTAAGATTGTTGCATCTTTTTCTGTTTCTGAACTGCCTGTGAACACATCACAGTGTAGTTGAATTTACATGATATTCAAACCTTATTTCAGAACAATTTCAGCAGATACTTACTGGTCAACACTGGAAATGTTTGAAATGTGTCCTGTTGTGCTTGGATATGTATGTTCCATGATGTTCTAGCCAGGTGAGTCATACGGATTATAATCAGGTTTCCACTGTGAATTTTTGCAATTATGAAATCAAAAGTCCTCTTCTGTGATTCTTCTGCTGTACCTGTGCAATGCACGCATTCCCCGTCACGTCATCCACTGCAATATTCACAGAAAGATAACAGGAAAGTGGTCCTAACTAAATTCATTAAAAATCCAAATAGCTATTCTCAGACTCTTCTTACAGTATTCACTTGGCATGATCAACATCGATTTCATGGACTGCTTCCATATGGTAGCTACCTAGATGTTGTCTCTTTAAAAGATCCTTGAGATACATTAGTAAGACGGCATGGAAGACAGTAGCTTGTCACTTCCCTGTCCTTTTGTAATAGGGAAGAAAAATTCTCTCCACTGAAGAAATTACTGGGTGAAGTGCTATGGCCTGTATTATACATGGGGTCACAGCAGATGGTCATAGTGGTCCCTTCTGGCCTTAAAAATCTGTTAGTCTCTGGGAATGATACTCTGGCACTTTCAGGGCCGTCCCTAGCTATTTTGGTGCCCTACGCAGCCGCCCTGTGGCCCCAGGCCTCCGCTGGGGTTGCTGGGGGGGGCCCCGCCCCAGGCTTCCACGGGGCTGGCCACTTCCAGTGGGAAATGGAGTGACCTGGCTCCAGCCTCCTCCACCCCCCTGGCTCCCAGCCGCGCCACCGGAGAGTGCTGGGGGGCGGTTCCCCGCAAGCCTGGGAGCCAGGGGAGCGGAGCAGGCTGGGGCCGGGTCGCTCCACTTACCACGCGGTGAGTGCAGGGTCTGACCTGGCTGCAATCTTCAGGGGAGTCGGGGCGGGAAGAGTCGGGGCTGGGGCGGGGGCCTGGAGAAGAGCCAGAGCAGGGGCTGGAGCAGCGCGGAGCCGTGCAGTGCCGCAGGAAATTTGGTGCCCTACGCAGCTGCGTACTTTGTGTATGGGTAAGGACGGCCCTGGGCACTCTGCACAAATACTAAACTAACTTTAAAAAACAGGTGTTGAGTATTCAACACGTTATTGAACAATCTTGCAGCTTCAGAGCAACAGGGCAGCATAACTGTGTGAGTGGCATAGTTGCACCTTGTAATATGACCTAAATAACAAATCAAAGGCTCCTTAAAAAAGGGAGAAAACGTTCCTGTGTTCACCAAACTGTTGAAGCTACATGACAGCAAGCAAGTATTTTGAAAACCATGAAAAAGGAGGGCATCGCAGTCTATAACACTGCATAATTAAGCATTTTCTCAAACCGTGTTCTGAAAAGCCTTGGAGTGTTTGTAAGCTGCCAGTAACCTATTAATAAGGCACAGTCAAAATGGAAATTAACTCTTTAAAATATGGAGGTAGATAAACTGAAGGTTTCCGTGCGTTACAATTAGGCAGAGGGCATGAATCTCTTAGCATTGTGCTCATTTAGAAAGAATTGCTGAATAAACATAACCTTTGATTTAAATGGAAGGTGTGCAAAATGGTGCATAGGACGGTAATTAGTTCTATGGCGCAGGGAAAAGTGTTCACACAGAAGCCATGCAATCTAAAAATAGAAATTATGGCTTTGGTTTAGCAGGCTTGGTAATCAGCACAATATCTGAATGCAGAAACGGCTTCTGGTCAAAAAACCCAAGCCTTCCTTGGGACCTAAATCATCTTTTCCCATTGCCAATCAGAATGCTTTTTTTTTTTTTTTTAAGGTTTACAATACATGCTCACAGTTTCAGGTACCCAAAGCATTATCTATTAAAAGAATGTTAAAGCTATAAAAGAAGTCCACCAAAACAAGAAAAATTATAGTTGCAGATTAAACCTCTGTGGTTTAATATTAAGGACACCACAGGAAAAATATTAATGTGGAACCTAATTTTGGAATCATAATGATAATGATTATTCTACCACAGCTGATAAGAATCATTGCCATTTATTCCAGTGCCTGGCATACACAAGATCCAGATCTGTTCAGTGCCACTGAAATGAAGCCACCAGTTGGGCGAACAAGACAGTGGTGAGGATAACTGTTGTGTAGCATGCTGCAGGAGAGTGGCTGGAACTTTTTTGGAGCAAAAAGGAACTTTTTGCTCCAAACTCTTCTGACATGCGAGAAATGCAATGGACCTTCAAGACGGGGGTTTCCAGTTTGGGGAGCAGAGTTAAGCCAACGCTGAGTGCTCTTGGAAAATCTCACCCTAATGTTTGCTCATGCAGAATGGACCTGTCTATCTTTATAGATATATAAAGATATAATATAATTAATATAATATAATTTGTGCTTTGTGAATTTTCTTAATAATGTTTTTTTTTAAATAATTTTCAACTGCTTATTAAGGAAAGTAATTATTGAAAATAGGTTGCATTATCTATTTAGTATAAATTAAATTAGATAAGCACATGTAATTACGACGTGTGACTGTACTAGAAAAAATTCCTATTAAGCTTCATGGAAGAAACCGACTGTGCATACACATTGGGCAAATTCTAAAGTTCAGCATATTAGTCATTTCTAATTTTACTTTTGCAAAATAGCAGAAGTGATTAAATATAGATCATATGGTTGGAGCAAATGCCTCAAAACCTGGGTTTTAAAACAGAAAACCTGAAGGGTTTGCGCAGTGGTCTAGGGACAGATTCTGCTTATCACTTCTAGGCCACAAATACTGCATTCTAGGGTGACCAGACAGGAAGTATGAAACATCGGGACAGGGGGTAATAGGAGCCAATATAAGAAAAAGACCCAAAAATCGGGACTGTCCTTATAAAATCGGATCATCTGGTCACCCTACTGCATTCTGATCCACGTGGGTCCCCTGCACCCATGATGAGCCAAACTGACTTCTACTGGCACAGATATAAGATCTATAATGGTGGATTAGTTTGCAGGATGCGGGCCTACAGGTGTACTAGTTTTTCACCTTTGGACACCATGGTTCAATTCATGTCACAAATGGATATAAATTTGTTGGCTTCAGTTTAACCCCTGGAGGACAGCTGTAGGTAACAAAACTGCCACATGGTTTGGAAAGGGAATTTCTCTTCAGGAAAGGATCAAAATAGAAAGGCAGGAGAGCTGCAGGTCATGAGGCAGCTGCTTTGGCAGTGCTAGGATAGGGAAACTCGCTCAGTGCCTGTCATCTGGGTGTTGTGATCTACGCCATCTAATGCCAAGCAAATGCTATCAATCTGTCACATTTGTGAGGGCTAACATTCGGTTCAGATGAGTTGTATAAGAGTGAAACTAAGGGTCTGGAAAATTCTAACTCAGATTTTATTTTTTCCCTGCTATAAAATGGCTGAATGGACTTTTTGAAATTGAAAACAAAACAAAAAAATGACTGCTGTGCTCAGATCTGGATGCCAAGTTACAGTTCAGAGCAAGGTTTTATGACTCGGTATGAAACACAAACGTTGAGAGAATACTAATTATAGTGTCACCACAGAGCACATATTATCAGTTGCCAATAACTACCATACTCTATGAAGAAATATCAGCATCTAGTCCTGTACTTAAAAACGTTCCCTACCTTTAATGTTTCTCATTTGCATGTACAGCAAAACCTAGATTTTAATTTTATGTTTCTTAGCTTCTTTAGCTCCTCAATTAAAATCTTGGGGAGTAAGGAGAGGGAGGCTAAGTCAGATCTGCATTACTCTTGTGCAATTCCAGTGAAGTTGACAGCATGGCATGATACAATCTGAGACACAGTTTGGTCCAAGGTATTTAAACATCACTTAATCTTCCTGCTTAGAAATGGAATCAAGAATCATGTGAACTGATGTGAAATAAGCCTAGCTATTGTAAAATGTATTGTTGATGAAAAGCAGGTGAAAACCTAGTTGTCTTTCAATACCACTGTGTTAGGTAGTTGCCCACTACTTCAGTACTGTATGTGTGACTCTGCAGTCTGAACGGGATAAGGGGTATCATGCAGCATATTGCGTGGAATCCACAAAGCTACTTAAGTGCTTAAACCAAGATTTAGGTGCCAAAATGCCCCAAACTCCCGCTGAACCCTGTATGCACCTAAATTCACTTGGTGTTGAAGTTTTTCAAAGTGAATATTCCCTAGGCGCTTAAGTTTCTGCCTCTGGGCATGCACGTTAGTGCTTCACCTACCAGATTAAGCCCCATTTGAAATCAAGAAGCAGGTGCCCATTGTGACAAAGTGGGATTTTTTTCATAATATTTCATAAGAATATTGTGTGTGCCTGTCATAAAAATAAAGGGAAGGGTAACCACCTTTTTGCATACCAAATTATAAAATCCCTCCTGGCCAGAGGCAAAACCCTTTCACCTGTAAAGGGTTAAGAAGCTAAGGTAACCTCGCTGGCACCTGACCAAAATGACAAATGAGGAGACAAGATACTTTCAAAGCTGGGGGGGGGGGCCAAAGGGTCTGTCTGTCTGTGTGATGCTTTTGCCGGGAACAGATCAGGAATGCAGGTCAGAACTTCTGTTAAGTTAGTAAGTAATCTAGCTAGACATGCGTTAGATTCCTTTTGTTAAATGGCTGGTAAAATAGGTTGTGCTGAATGGAATGTATATTCCTATTTTTGTGTCTTTTTGTAACTTAAGGTTTTGCCTAGAGGGATTCTCTATGTTTTGAATCTGGTTACCCTGTAAGGTATTTACCATCCTGATTTTTCAGAGGTGATTCTTTTACTTTTTCTTTAATTGAAATTCTTCTTTTAAGAACCTGATTGTTTTTTCATTGTTCTTAAGATCCAAGGGTTTGGGTCTGTGTTCACCTATGCAAATTGGTGAGGATTTTTATCAAGCCTTCCCCAGGAAAAGGGGTGTAGGGCTTGGGGGGATATTTTGGGGGAAGACATCTCCAAGTAGGCTCTTTCCCTGTTCTTTGTTTAACACGTGTGGTGGTGGCAGCATAGGGTTCAAGGACAAGGCAAAGTTTGTACCTTGAGGAAGTTTTTAACCTAAACTGGTAAGAATAAGCTTAGGGGGTCTTTCATGCAGGTCCCCACATCTATACCCTAGAGTTCAGAGTGGGGAAGGAACCTTGACAGTGCCTCAGTTTCCCCTCTGTGCTGCATGTTTAACAAGGTGGTGAGAACAAGGTGGTTTATTCTTTGTAACAATCCAGGTGTGATGGTTGCCTCACTGCCTGGGCCCAGGCCATGGCCCATACATTTTGTAACCCAGCAGCTGATGACTCTGGGGCCCACCCTCTCTAGGAAGCCAGTCAGTTTTGGCCAGCGGGAGAACAAAGAGCTAAGGGGAATGACCAGGTGACTCTGGTCACCCGAGAAGAAGAACAAAGACTGAGAGGGGCCAGGGGGATGGTACAGTATCGGCTGCTGGACTGGGACTCAGGATGGGTCAGAGGAGTGGGCCTCTGAGCTCAGGGTTCACCCAAATGGAGTTTGCTGTAACTTTTCCATTTTCATTCCTGACCTAAGGTCTTTCTACACTGTGTTCCAGACAACTCATAAATCCTTCTGTTTTACAATGCTGGCTGAGAGTCACTCCAGATTGAGTCAGAGGTGCATTGCTCCCTTTGGGCATGTAAGTCTCCCCCAGGTGTCCAGTTTGGGTGGATTCACTGAGGGGGACTCACAGTGTGAACCAGGGGCACTGAAACGCCGAAGTTCAGTCCCAGGAGGCAGAGAAGCCAAGGGGCTTACCCCAGTGAGTGAGACCCTAAGGAGGGTTAACACACCACCACAGGTTCCTGTGTGGGCTGTTTGAGAGCACCGAAACTTGGGGAACCGTGACATCATCTTATAACTTTTAGCCCAGTAATAAGAGCACTCACCTGGGATGTGGGAAACCCAGGGTCCAGTCCCCTGCTCCAATTACTCTCCCCATATGTGTTATAGAGAATCTAGGCACCTAACTGGGCTTTGTGTATCACAGTGTTCCTTTGATTTTTCCAGGTGCCTTGTTGCTTAGTGTTGCAATGTCTAAGTCCCTTCAAGTATTCCACCTTACTGGCTATTTTTATAGTTCACAGGGTGTACAGACCAATTTAATCACAGCTGTAGGTGGACCCAACACCACTGTCCTCAATGTTGCTGCATCCATTTACAACAGCAGCAGTTCTGGCTCCGTGTCTGTGGACATTGCTGTGATCAGGAAGAGCAATAGCAAGATGGGAAAAGAACAACTCTTTTAATGGCTTTGAATTGAGATCAGTGATGACACATTTCAATTACAGCATTCGTTCCTGATGTCAGAGAGAGGTTAAAATGGAATGACTCTTTTGTGCATTTGGAGCAATTAGAGGTTGAAAATGTCTTTTTGCAACTAAACTATAATTGCTTCTGAATAGTCAAAGCTGCAGATCCTTTTCCAGAATGGGAGCTATGTTTTAAACTGTTTATTACTCATCTACACAGACTTAATTGACTGAGGTTCTAAACCCCAACCCTCTGGTGAGTACTGATGAGGTTTGAAGTTGTTCTGAATGGCTAGCATTTTAAAATATAGACAAGGAAGTACGGTATGGAAGTACAGCCTAGCAAGTAAAATTATTACGATTATTTCAATTTCACAGCTGCACATGAGGCTATACCTGAAGACCACACTGAAATATCAGCTAGTGCAAAGCAGGAGTGCCCGCATATGAAGTACTAGTTCACACTACACTTGTGCTCAGTTATCTATATTAGGTTCCAGATGAACCTTAAAGTACTTGGTTTTTTTACCTTCAGTGGTTTGGGTCCTAACTACTTTAGACACCCCCTCTGGGCTATGGCACTAGTGATCAGTGGTGGTGCTCGGACACTTTCGGTGGAGGACCTTTTGGCTCGCACGCTACCTTAGTCAATGAAATCTCATCTGTGGACCTTCAGGGCATGCTGCATTGGGAATGAGGTGGAAGGGGAATAGCTTAGTGGTTGGGACTGAAGCTTGTCCATCCAACTATCTCTTATCTTTGGTCCTGGTTAGCCCTTCACATAGCAGATTCAGATCACCATTTCACTCCTTGGAGGGGCTTTTCTAGTGGCAGGGGAAACAAAGCTGTAGAGGCAGCACTCCCGCAGTCTGCTGGCTTTCATCCCCTTTGCCCATGAAGATGGGGGGTGGGGAGATGATCTAGTCCTATATTATATTCTAGAGCTATTTTACCTCCCGTTCCTCAGCCCACAGAATATTTTTGAATGTCATGGCTGGTTCTGATGACCACAGCTATAGCTTCTGTTTGATGAATGTAGGAATTTGTGCAATGCTGACATTAATATGAAAGCTGATGGTCCAAAGATGTCATACTACGTGGATGGGACCGTGCTACATAGAGATTTTGGACCAGATTCTCAGCCCCTTTCCACTCCTCGCACCATTCAAGTATCTCAAAGAGAGAGGGTGCTTCCCTTAAATGTCCTGTCTGGGATTCTCCAGAGCAGGAGAGTCTTCAGCAGGCACAGCTCTCACAGCTCCACCAGCTCTCACGCTTCCCTCCTTACAATCTCCAGCGGTGAGAGTGTGTCAGAGTCAGGAAAGGGGAGTAACTAGAGTGTACTCCAGCTGTCAGGTCATGTATGATCACGTAGAATGGCTGGTGCAAAATAGCCCTGAGGCTATATGGAGAGCTGGGGCCAGAGAATCAGCTCTAACCAGCTTCTGGACAGTCCCCTCTCTCTTGTGTCCAAAGTCCATTTCAAATAGCAGATGGCTGCAGAGGTTCGTGTTGCATGGAATTGGTTAGTGTGTGAATAGGGCAGTCTTCTGATTCCCTGCCAAAGTGATTGGATGCAATCTTGCAAGGTTATTGGGGCAGGAGTTCCTGTTAGGGTATACAGGAGTATTTAGAGAATAGAGGGGTATTCACTGCTGTCAAACCTCTTTTCCTCTTCTCTTCTAGTTTTGCAACTCACTTTTGATATGGTGAGCAAATTCTAGTGATGGACATGACAACAGTCGAATACTGACAGCTCCACAATAAACAGATACCTGTCCAGATATAATACTCTCCTCCTTCATGTCAGACACAAGAGACACAATGCATATCAGCTTGTCTAAATCATCCTTCCTTTAGATGTAAGATATTAGGCATGCGGCAATAAGCACCAGTTTAAGTATTCCTGTGATTTTCTTTGGGACATAGGAACATGCAGAGACCTAGAAATGTCTCCGCTAAACCTTTAACAGTAAGAGTCAGAGCCCCATAGGTATCTAGACTCCTAACTTCCACTGAAATCAATGGAGTATAGGACCTTAAATACCCTTCGAGGATCTGGGTCTAAAATTCGCCACAACTGTTCAGAACTTCAGAGAAGTATAGGAGCAAAAGCTGAAAGTGGGTATGTGGACGAAAGAAATTATATATTTCTCTGTCATTTTAGTAGCTTTATTAGATGCTCCAGTTCATCTTCCACAGTGCTAATGAAACCTCCTGAAAGCATGAGGTCTCTTGACCCTGAATGGCAATTGCCTCATTTCTGCACACTGCACAGTCACATTTGTTAGTGAGAGAGCCAACAAATGCTTATGACTAATTTAATCAACTGCAGCCAATACCCATTGTGTGTAAAGTAGCGGTTAGAAAAAGTGTCAAGGCAAATTTAAAAAAATAACAACTGCTTTTTTTATTAAGAGGTAAATTTAAAGTGAAATTTGATTGAAAGGCCTCAAGTGAAAGTGTGGCCTATTCCAGAGTTCCACCCACACAATACTCCCACCGGGACATTAAGTGACAACACATTCCACCAATGAAACACAAGAAAATACCATAATATCATAGGCATGGCTGTCATTAGGTGCTCAGTGATCTGAGGGTAAGATACTATTACCTATAGCCGCCATTTCTGAGAGTTGATTAATCCCTTTGTGAATGTCAAATACATCAGGATATAGTCCAGTTCATATGTTTTTAGAAGTCACAACCTCTGACTCGTTAGTGATAGTTAATAACTCATCTTTTCCTCTTGATCATATTTTCACCCTTGCAATCTTTACAGCAATTTTCAACTGATATTGAAAGGCCAAAGCCACAGGAGACAGCACAGATGGTTGCAGCAAAAGTCAAGTAATTAGAAACCCCTTGGTTCAAAGTAGGATTACCCACTAACCTATTGTGTAATCTCAAAAATGTCTCCTAATTCTCTTGCTCAGTTTAGCAATATCATTTGTTGGTTTAAAACCAATATAACACAAAACCAAGAAATAAAAAAGCCTCTGTGAACTAACATATCCTGGGGAAAATACATTTCAAAAAGAGAAACACTAAAAGAAGGTGAAGAAGAAGCTGACCAGTGCTAAAATAGATACCAAGGCTATGTCTACACTATGAAATTAGGTCAAATTTATAGAAGTCGGTTTTGTAGAAAGCGTTTTTATACAGTCAATTGTGTGTGTCCCCACACAAATGGTCTTAGTGCATTTATCCGGCATTTAGTTGGCGGAGTGCATCCACAGTACCGAGGCAACCGTCGACTTCCGGAGCGCTGCACTGTGGGTAGCTATCCCACTGTTCCCGCAGTCTCCACTGCCCATTTCAATTCTGGGTAGAAATCCCAATGCCTGATGGGGCAAAAACATTGTTGCGGGTGGTTCTGGGTACATATCGTCAGGCCCCCCCTTTCCTCCCTCCGTGAAAGCAACGGCAGACAATCGTTTTGTGCCTTTTTTCCTGGGTTACCTGAGCAGACACCATACCTCAGCAAGCATGGAGCCTGTTCAGCTCACTGTCACTGTATGTCTCCTGGATGTTGGCAGACACAGTACTGCATTGCTACACAGCAGCCGCTCATTGCCTTTTGGCAGCAGACAGTGCAGTATGACTGGTAGCCATCGTTGACGTACTCCAGGGTGCTCTTTTAACCGACCTCAGTGAGGTCAGGGGCACCTGGGCAAACATGGGAGTGACTCAGCCAGGTCATTACTCTTTTAAGTTTTGTCTCATGGCGATTCAGTCCTGCTGGCAGTCCTACTGCACCGTCTTTTAATGAGCAGCCAGGAGATGATGATGGCCAGCAGTCATACTGCACAGTCTGCTGCCAGCAAGATGTATAAAGATAGATGAAGTGGATCAAACAAGAAATAGACCAGATTTGTTTTGTATTCATTTTCTCCTCCCTGCGTGAAATCAACAGCCTGTTAAACCCAGAGTTTTGAGTTCTATTCTTGAGGGGGCCATTCTGTTTCTCCTTGAAGCAAAGCCACCCCCTTTGTTGATTTTCAGTCCCTGTAAGCCAACCCTGTAAGCCATGTTATCAGTCACCTCTCCATCCGTCAGAGCAATGGCAGACAATCGTTTCGCGCCTTTTTTCAGTGCAGATGTCATAGCACTGGGAACATGGAGCCTGCTCAGATCACCGCAGCAATTATGAGCACTATAAACACTGCGCGTGTTATCCAGCAGGATATGCAGGACTATAACCTGCAAGAAAAGCGAAACCAGGTGAGGAGGAGGCAACTGCAGAGTGGTGACGAGAGTGATGAGGACATGGACGTAGTCTTCTCACAAAGTACGGGCCCCTGCAATGTGCATATCATGGTGTCAATTGGGCAGGTTCCTGGCATGGAACGCCGATTCTGGGCCTGGGAAACAAGCGTAGACTGGTGGGACCACATAGTGTTGCAGGTCTGGGATGATTCCCAGGGGCTGCGAAACTTTTGCATGCGTAAGGGCACTTTCATGAAACTTTGTGATTTGCTTTCCTCTGCCCTGAAGCGCATGAATACCAAGATGAGAGCAGCCCTCGCAGTCGAAAAGTGAGTGGCAGTATCCCTGTGGAAGCTTACAACGCCAGACAGCTACCAGTCAGTCGGGAATCAATTTGGAGTGGGCAAATCTACTGTGCGGGCTGCTGTGATGCAAGTAGCCAATACAATCAAACATCTGCTGATATCAAGGGTAGTGACTCTGGGAAATGTGCAGGTCATAGTGGATGGCTTTGCTGCAATGGGATTCCCTAACTGTGGTGGGGCGATAGACGGAACCCATATTCCTATCTAGGCACCGGAACACCAAGGCAGCGAGTACATAAACTGCAATGGGTACTTTTCAATGGTGCTGCAAGCACTGATGGATCGCAAGGGATGTTTCACCAACATCAACGTGGGGTGGCCGGGAAAGGTATATGACATTCGCATTTTCAGGAACTCCGGTCTGTTTCAACAGCTGCAGGAAGGGACTTACTTTCCAGACCAGAAAATAATCGTTGGGGATGTTGAAATGCCTATAGTTATCCTTAGGGACCCAGCCTACCCCTTAATGCCATGGCTCATGAAGCCGTACACAAGCAGCCTGGACAGTAGTCAGGAGCTCTTCAACTACAGGCTGAGCAATTGCAGAATAGTGGTAGAATGTGCATTTGGGCGTTTAAAAGCAAGCTGACGCAGTTTACTGAGTCATTTAGACCTCAGCGAAACCAGTATTCCCATTGTTATTACTGCTTGCTGTGCGCTCCACAATATCTGTGAGAGTAAGGGGGAGACGTTTATGGTGGGGTGGGAGCTTGAGGCAAATCGCCTGGCTGCTGATTATGCGCAGCCAGACACCAAAGCAGTTAGAAGAGCACAGGAGGGCGCGGTGCACATCAGAGAAGCTTTGAAAACCAGTTTCATGCCTGGCCAGGCTACGATGTGAAAGTTCTGTTTGTTTCTCCTTGATGGAAACACCCCACCCCCAGGTTTCACTCTGCTTTCCTGTAAGCTAAGCACCCTCTGCTACCCCCTTTGATCACCGTTTGCAGAGGCAATAAAGTCATTGTTGCTTCACATTCATGCATTCTTTATTTATTCATTCATCGCACAAATCGGGGGATAACTGCCAAGGTAGCCCGGGAGGGGTGGTAGAGGAGGGAAGCACCGGGTGGGGTGGTGGAGGAGGGAAGGACAAGGCCACACAGCACTTTAAAACTTATTGAATGCCAGCCTTCTGTTGCTTGGGCAATCCTCTGGGGTGGAGTGGCTGGAGGCTCCCCCCACCGCATTCTTGGGCGTCTGGGTGAGGAGGCTATGGAACTTGGGGAGGAGGGCGGTTGGTTACACAGGGGCTGTAGCGGCGGTCGGTGCTCCTGCTGCCTTTCCTGCAGCTCAACCATACGCTGGAGCATATGAGTTTGATCCTCCAGCAGCCCGAGCATTGACTCCTGCCTTCTTTCAGCAAGCTGACGCCACCTACCATCTTCAGCCCGCCACCTCTCCTCGTGATCTTATTGTGTTTTCCTGCACTCGGACATGGTCTGCCTCCACGTATTTTGCTGTGCTCTGTCAGTGTGGGAGGACAGCATGAGGTCAGAGAACATTTCATCACGAGTGTGTTTTTTTCACCTTCTAATCTTCGCTAGTCTCTGGGAAGGAGAAACATATGCAGCTGGTGCAGGGAAAAAAAAGCGAGAGTGGTAGTTAAAAAGACACATTTTATAGAACAATGGGTACACTCTTTCACGGTAAACCTTGCTGTTAACATTACACAGCAAATCTGCTTTCATTACAAGGTTGCATTTTGCCGCTTATTGAGGGTATGGTGGTTTGGTGTGAGAGATCACTCACGCAGGGCCGGGCAGCAGAATTTGGCTTGCAGGAAGCCATGGTAAGCCACAGTCTTTTGGCTTCTTTAACCTTCATAACATGTGGGAATGGCTTCAAACAGCAGCGCCCTCATTTCCTGTGCGAAGTAGCCATTGGGTTGGCCATTAAAAATGGATTGGCAGTTTAAAAGGAGGGGCTGCAGTTTCCGGGTTCATGTGCAGCAGAAACCCAACTAACCGCCCCCTGCACACACATACACCCAATTCTCTGGGATGATGGCTTCACCCCTCCCCCCACCACATGGCTAACAGCGGGGAAGATTTCTGTGCAGCCACAGGCAAACAGCCCAGCAGGAACGGGCATCTCTGAATGTCCGCTTACTAAAACCACCCTGTTTCAACTAGGTGACCATGAATGATATTACTCTCCTGAGGGTAACACAGAGAGATAAAGAACGGATGTTGTTTGAATGCCAGCAAACACCGGGACCATACGCTGCAATGCTTTGTTCTGCAATGATTCCGGACTACGTGCTACTGGTCTGGCGTGGTAAAGTGTCCTACCATGGAGGACAGAATAAGGCTGCCCTCCCCAGAAACCTTCTACAAAGGCTTTGGGAGTACAGCCAGGAGAGGTTTATGGATATGTCCCTGGAGGATTTCTGCTCCATCCCCAGACACATTAACAGACTTTTCCAGTAGCTGTACTGGCTGTGAATGCCAGGGCAAATTAATCATTAAACACACTTGCTTTTAAACTATTTACAAAGGTACACTTACCAGAGGTCCCTTCTCTGCCTTCAGGGTCCAGGAGCCCACCTTGTGTGGGTTTGAGGGGTACTGGCTCCAGGTCCAGGGTGAGAAACAGATCCTGGCTGTTGGGGAAACCGGTTTGTCCGTTTCCTTGCTGTGAGCTATCTACAACCTCCTCCTCATCATTTTCCTCGCCCCCAAAACCCGTTTCCATGTTGCCTCCCACTCCTTGGATGGAGTCAAAGCACAGGGTTGGGGTAGTGGTGGCTGCCCCCCCTAGATTGGCATGCAGCTCATCATAGAAGCGGCATGTCTTGGGCTCTGAATCGGAGCGGCTGTTTGCCTCTCTGGTTTTTTGGTAGGCTTGCCTGAGCTTAATTTTCATGCAGCACTGCTGCAGGTCCCTGTTATAGCCTCTGTCCTTCATGCCATTGGAGATTTTTTCAGATACTTTGGCATTTCATCTTTTTGAACGGAGTTCTGCCAGCACAGATTCGTCTCCCCCATACAGCAATCAGATCCCGTACCTCCCACTCGGTCCATGCTGGAGCTCTTCGGCAATTCTGGGACTGCATGGTCTCCCATGCTGATGAGCTCTGCATGGTGACATGTGCAGGTGAGCTCGCCTCGCTGGCCAAACAGGAAATGAAATTCAAAAGTTCGTGGGCCTTTTCCTGTCTACCTGTCCAGTGCATCTGAGTTGAGAGCGCTGTCCAGAGTAGTCACAACTGAGCACTCTGGGATAGCTCCTGGAGGCCAATACTGTCGAATTGTGTCCACGGTACCCCAAATTTGACTCAGCAAGGCCGATTTCAGTGCTAATCCCCTCATCAGGGGTGGAGTAAAGAAATCGATTTTAAGAGCCCTTTAAGTAAAAAAAAAGGGCTTCGTCGTGTGGACGGGTGCAGGGTTAAATTGAGATAACGCTGCTAAATTCGACCTAAACTCGTAGTGTAGACCAGGCCCAAGATTGGAGAGAGAATTTTTTTCTTTCTCGTCATGTAAATACCTTGTTGGTTTGCCTGCTTTCTAATACTAAACAGGCCTCTTTCTAAAGAATTTCATCAGCATCTGTGTTTCAGGATTTTCTTTTTTACTCCCAGATTTTTTACCAATAAATCTGGCATCCAGGTTCCTTTTAGAATTAATATAATCTGATAGCTGGGGGAGCTAAGAACAAGTAGCTTTCAACATCTGGAAATCTGGTGGCTTGCTCAAATCTGCATTTGGCAGCTTTAGATCGTATCAGTGACTTTTCACCGGTAAGAATATGAGTACAGTATGTGATGTTATTTTAGCTGAATGTGTGGAAGTTACGTGTGTGGGGATTCTGTGAGCCTAATCTGCATTTACACCAATGCCCTTTTACATCATTACAGCAGTGTAAAGGGGCCTTAGTGTAAATGAGACTCAGACCATGTCTGCCTCCTTCATGATGTGCATTATCTGTACATCATTTGCTTAGTCTATTATTTTTCTTAAATGACTTTCTCTGTGCATAACCATATTTGTAATATTGCAGCAGTCTACCTCCAAATCCAAAATCAAACAAATGATTAAAAATCTTTACATTATACATATAGATTGATTATACCTCTTAACTATTTCTCCCTCCCGCACCCCAGCCCAATGCCCACGCCTCCTGAAAGAGGCACAGCTGTTGGTTCTATGTACATGTTTGTGCAGTATGCACTGAGACTTGCTTAATCTATTACCCTTCTGAGCTCTGGACCATTCCATTGCAATGAAGTTCTTTTGTTGTTCCCATTTGGCTCCTGTCATGGATAAAGAATTGTGCAATGAGTTGGATGCATCTATCGAAAAAAAACGAGGAGTACTTGTGGCACCTTAGAGACTAACAAATTTATTTGGGCATAAGCTTTCGTGGGCTAAAACCCACTTCATCAGATGCATGCAGTGGCAAATACAGTAGGAAGATATATATACACACAGAGAACATGAAAAAATGGGTGTTGCCATACCAACTGTAACGAGACTAATCAATTAAGGTGGGCTATTATCAGCAGGAGAAAAAAAAACTTTTATAGTGATAATCAGGATGGCCCATGTCAAACAGTTGACAAGAAGGTGTGAGTAATGGTAGGGGGAAAATTAGCATGGGGAAATAGTTTTTACTTTGTGTAATGACCCATCCACTCCCAGTCTTTATTCAAGCCTAATTTAATGGTGTCCAGTTTACAAATTAATTCCAATTCTGCAGTTTCTCGCTGGAGTCTGTTTTTGAAGTTTTTTTGTTGTAATATTGCGACTTTTAGGTCTGAAATTGAGTGACCAGGGAGGTTGAAGTGTTCTCCGATTGGTTTTTGAATGTTATAATTCTTGACGTCTGATTTATGTCCATTTATTCTTTTGCATAGAGATTGTCAAGTTTGGCCAATGTACATGGCAGAGGGGCATTGCTTGGCACATGATGGCATACATCACGTTGGTAGATG
The DNA here is from genome assembly GCF_965152235.1 of Eretmochelys imbricata. Lineage (NCBI taxonomy): Eukaryota > Metazoa > Chordata > Testudines > Cheloniidae > Eretmochelys > Eretmochelys imbricata. The sequence continues at coordinate 78,825,613 of NC_135573.1, forward strand.
TGCAGGTGAATGAGTCTCTGATAGTGTGGCTGATGTGATTAGGCCCTATGATAGTGTCCCTTGAATAGATATGTGGACAGAGTTGGCAACAGGCTTTGTTGCAAGGATAGGTTCCTGGGTTCGTGTTTTTGTTGTGTGGTGTGTGGTTACTCACCAGCAATGTCTGAAGGGCAATGTCTAAAAGGCAATGTCTTACTAAGGGTATGTCTACATTGCAGTCAGGAGGTCTGATTGCAGCTCGTGTAGTCATGCCTGAGGTATCTTGGGTATGTCTACATGTGCTGCAATAACACCTCCAGATTGCTGCATAGATGTACTCTAGGTCAGGGGTTCTCAACCTTTTTCTTTCTGAGCACCTCGCCCTCCCCCCCATATTATAAAAATTCCATGGCCTACCTGTGTCACAACTGTTTTTCTGCATATCCAGTGGATTAAAAGCCAGGGACAGTGTTAGGAGGTAGCAAGCCGGGCAATTGCCCAGGGCTCCAAACCACAGAGGACTCTGTGAAGCTAAGCTGTTTGGGCTTCAATTTTCAGCTCCGGGCAGTGGGGCTTAGGCTTTGGCTTTCTGCCCTGAGCTCCAGCAAGTCTAATGCCAGCACTGCTCTCTGGTTGATTTTGGCGGCCCCTCTGCTTGTGCCCCCGCCCCTCCCCAAGGACCCCTGGTGGAGGACCACTGTTCTAGGTGTTTGTATAACACCTAGCTCTCACATAGCACTTTTCATCTGTAGATATCAAAGTGCTTTAGAAATTATCTCTGCTGGGGAAAGTGAGGCCCCATGTGAGAACCTAGGATAGTAATGATCTGGGGGCATCTCGGGAGTGCTATAATACAACTGATGCAGACAAAGAAGGAAGGCAGCAGCATCCCGGACCCCTTCATTCAGTGTCATAATGGGATTTTAATATTGATGTGGCTTGACAAGCTAGCGTAGATCCTGGCCCACACTGGGCTGTACGGGTGCATCTTCCCTTCCCCTCCTCCCCCCAGTTGCCATTTGTTGCTGCTGCTTTAGCTGTCCAACTTCAAGGTCAAGCTCTGGAGCTGGGAGTGGGCAGAACAACAACTAGGCCATGGAATGCAGCTGCCTCTTTCCTTCACCTTTTGTAGGGTCTCTTGTGGTGTCTATTAAAGCACAAAGCAGGATGTCTGAAAGCACAGAGCTCAAACAGTCATGCTGGGATTAGGATGCTGGCTTTAACTTTTGACAGGGTTTTAGATAGTGTAGGTGAACAACAATAAGAATAAGTACAGGGCAGATACTGAAAAAGCTTAAGTGATACCATGTGTTGGCTCTGCAAACTATAATAGAAATAGGAAGTATCAGACTTGTACTTGCTAAAATGTATAGGGACAGGAGCCTAACCTGTATCATAGCTTTCATCAATAAAAGTTACATTTTTTTTATCCAATTAGGCTGAGTTGCTTTATTTTACTACAGGTTTCAGAGTAACAGCCGTGTTAGTCTGTATTCGCAAAAAGAAAAGGAGGACTTGTGGCACCTTAGAGACTAACCAATTTATTTGAGCATAAACTTTCGTGAGCTCACGAAAGCTTATGTTCAAATAAATTGGTTAGTCTCTAAGGTGCCACAAGTACTCCTTTTTATTTTACTAGTCACTGACAGCATCAGCCTAGGGTCTGTCAGTGCAGTCACATGTGGCATAATTCACTCTCAGCTTTAAACGAAATATCCCAAAATTGGATGGCAGATCCGAAGCATTCAGTAATTCATGCTTTTGCTGTACAGTACTGAGTGTCCTTGCATAGGAAGGGGAAGGGAGACATTGGATTTTAGTGTAAAGGCTATGGTGCAGTCTGAAAATGGTGCTTAATTTATCAAACCTCTATGGCCTTGAATGAATGTGAGGTTATGGCCATCGGAGGGCAGCACCGTAACACTTTCCCACCTATAAGTAAAAGGATTTTGAGATGCACTCTTACTTTCCAGGGGTCCAATTGTCATGTCAGATAGCAAAGATCCTCACATATTCCCCATTAAGAATGACTGATCTTAGAGGCAAAGGATTCGGGGGGGGGGGGGGAGACAAAAGATGGGTTACTGTCAGCAAAATAGGAAATAGGAGAGAGAACATTACAACTGCTTATAAAAATTCCTGATCTTCCTGGCTATATTAGCTGAGTTCTTTGTACTTTTTAGCTACCTCTTTTTGGCTTACCTTGTGCCTTTAACTTAGAGTTTTGTTTTGTTTTGTGTAGTATTGATTGGGTACAATGCTTAATTTACAAATACAGTTGTGATGAGAGCATATAGTGCCATCCCAACGCCCGCATAAAAAATGTGTGTTGTGGAAAGGGCAAGTTTAAACAGGAAAAGTACTAATGATTTGTAATAATGATAAAGCACCATGGATGTAATTTAATTTACTAGCGCCAGGCAGCACAGAAATTTCTGCCCGCTGAGTGGGAGACAGGATCTCAGTAAATAATCCATAATTACCCTACAGACCAATGAAGATTGATTTGAGGAGACCATTTTTTATCCCTCAGGATCTGAAGGATTTATTTATTCATTTGCGATTAAGTCACTTTACATATGACAAGATAAATATGTACAGTATATACAGTATACATGAAAATATCATAAAAATCATGAATTGCTTAGAGCCAGTTATGAGCCAAGACTCATCCAGGATGAAACAACTCCGGCTTCTGAGTGTGTAGCAAAGAGCCCTGCTGGAGCCTGCTCTGAGAGTGACCTCAAGACTGTTGTTCCAAAGGCCAATGGACTGGAAACCGGGGTAATGAGGAGGTGATCATCTTGATCTCAGAGCAGACACAGCTTCCATCTCTGCCTAGCACAAAGCCCACGCTCCCAGCAGCACAGCAGCAAACCCACAGAGAATCAGCACTGAGCAGAGGCAAATGCTGAACATCCTTTACCTTGCCATGCAGGCTTCAACTGTCCTGAGGCAACATAGCTGGGAGAGACTTAGGAAGCAGGAGAAGAAAAAAGGGCATGCCTAGACTATAGGAGAGCAAGAAAATTCTTTCACAGCTAATTAGCGTGGCACGCTGTCCTAGCTCCATGTTTCAGGCAGACGAGATGTTCTCTCTCCTCAGCAGGAAAGGAAAAAGCCTGTGAACAGATGCCTGTGGCCCCCACCACACATTCAGAAAACGTAAAGGAGGAAGGGAGGAAAAAGTATATTCTCAGCAGAGCATCTGATTGAAGGCTTGTATCATTAAATTATCTTTTAAATCAACTAGAGTATCGAGTAGTCAAGGCCAATGCCTTCATTCTTGTGTACTCAGTTTGACATCCTTTACCTACTCTTTCAAATTCTACCAGCTATCACTGAACTATGCTGCAGGGTGCTTGACAAAACAGTGAAGAACAAAGAGCATATACAAATAAAACTTGGCATGATATGTCTTTCTGCCTATCTTAATCAGTACCCGTCCCTGAAACGTAAACGTCCCCAGAACAACTTTCCTTTTCAGAAGATTTTAATTTAGTAGTGTGCATGCAGGGCTAAGTGGCAATAACCATAGTAATTTTATGTACACGTTGTATTCTGTATAGATTATGTTGCTTGATTGGGTAAATGTACTGCTCTAGGCACCATGCTCTGAGGAAACAAAGCATCAAGTTCTGGCCTTCTGTAGGCTTCCATTCTGCCAAGACTTACACGTGAGTAATCCCGTTGGCTTCAGTAAGGCTATTCATGTGTGTAAAGTGTGTGCATATGTGTTTACAGAACTGGTGCCCATTTGTGCAGCCCCACTGAAATCAGACACTATAGTGATGAGTGCTATGTAAGTACTTAGGGAGAGAGACAGACCTGGCTTTGCCCCAGATTTCTTTAACTGCACATTCAGTATTTTTTAAAGATTATTTTTAAAAAGAAAAACTGAATTTTAGCAAGCTCAGAATACAGAATGGCAAACAAATAGGCCTATGGTCTAAAAAATTAAATAACCGGTACACATTTCCATGTTTGTCTAAAGAGGAAACCCCCCTGCACATTTCCAATCTCCCTTAACCTGTGTTTTGGTTTTATTTTTTAACCAGTGTGGCCCCTAACTCACATTGTTCATGTCATTTATAGACAGAAAAGAAATGAAGGGAGGCAAGAGAAATGCCATTTCTTAAATACATTTTATGGTCATGAAATAGTGCTAGTATAACAAGCATGGAGACTGAATTGCTCTCTTCAGCCAGACAACGCAGACAGCTGCAGTGCAAGCTTCCCCACACTGCTCTGCTAATATGTATTGACCTTGAGAAACCATGCCTAGAAACGCATATATATGTCCTTTTACCAGCTCCAATCAGCCTCCATGCCTCTCTACTGTGAATGCTGACATTACCACTGATGGGGTTTTGACGAATGGGCACACCCATCCGTTAAGAGCTAGTCGGAGAGCACTAACTCTTACACAGTTGTCCCCAATCAGCAATGGCTTTCATTCAATACTAATCTGGTCGAGATTGGAATTAATGACTCTGGGCCTACTTATGTCAGATACTGAGTGCTTCCTGTGAGGAACTGAGTGCTCTCAGCCTCTCACTGAAGTCAATGGAAGGATTGTGTCATTGGAGAAGAAGATGGTTCAAAAGGAATTCTTCTCCCGCATTGGTTCCTGGATGACAAAGCCATTAAAGAACCACAAGAAGCCAGCTGCAAACTCCCCCACTGCAGGAGTTTTGTACACTTTTCTTCAGCCCCTGGTCAACATGTGAGCAGGAGAGGCAGCCTATAGCACAATGTGGGGATATTAGGCTGTGGGGCAGACCTTAGGCAGCCTGGGTAAGGCTGACATAAATTAGAACAGTCCGCAAGGCTGTCCTAATTTATGTTGGGGGCTGAAAGGTTGTCTTAAAGCAGGGGCGGGCAAGCTTTTTGGCCTGAGGGCCACAACAGGTTTCCAAAATTGTATGGAGGGCTGGTTATGGGAGGCTGTGCCTCCCCAAACAGCCAGGCCTGGCCCGGACCCCACCACCTATCCGACCCCCACTGCTTCTCGCCCCCTGATGGCCACCTCGGGACCCCTGCCCCATCCACCCCTCCCTCTCCCCTGACTGCCACCGGACCTCCTGCCCTTGACTGCCCCATCCAACCCCTCCTCCCCTTCCTGACTTCCCCCCCGGGACTCCTGCCCAGTTCAACCACCCTTTCTCCCTGACTGCCCCCCACCGCCCCATCCAACCCCCACCTCTTTCCTGACTGCCCCCCCTCCCCGGGCGGGACCTCTGCCCCCATTCAACCCCCCCATTCCCCACCCTCTCACGCCCCCGACCCCTATCCACACCCGTGCCCCCGAACTCCCCTGCCCTCTATCCAACTCTCCCGCTCTCTGCCCCCAGACCGCGCTGCCTGGAGCACCGGTGGCTGGCTGTGCTGCAGCCATGCCACCCGGCTGGAGCCAGCCACGCACAGCGCAGCTCAGAGCACCGGGTCAGGCCACGGCTCTGCAGCTGCGCTGCCCCAGGAGCTCTGTGACCCGCCGCCCAGAGCATTGTGCCAGCGGCACGGCTGCAGGGGAGGGGGAACAGCAGGGGAAGGGCCGGGGGCGAGCCTCCCTGGGTCAGGACCTCAGGGGCCGGGTAGGAGGGTCCCACCGGCCATAGTTTGCCCATCTCTGTTTTAAAGCTACCTTTGTCTCCTGCCTGATGTAGGTCTTCCCCTAGGAGGTACAGCATAAAAACCCCTCTCTCTTTGTCCATCTTGAACCACACTCATGTCTCTTACTTTGCCTTTACTGTTTCACTCCTTTCTTCTTTGTTTTAACCCCACCCCAGTTAGCTGGAATCTGAGGACAGACAGAGACTCAAACTCAATATTGCCCTTTTTATCAAAAGTCAATAAGGAGTATGGGAGAAGAAGGGGGTGGGGAAGGAAGGCCAGGCACTGCCTGACTGAATTTTCCATGTTCATTCAGCTCCTTGCATAGAGACACAAAGAGTGTTTGTGAACCATAAGAATTAGCAAATGCCGAGGGGTTTGTCCAGGAAGTTTTCTTTCTTTACAGTAGGGCTGTAGCAGGTACAAGTTCACTAAAGGGCAAACATAAATGCCAGTGAAGTGCAATGAAGAACCAGTGTGCAGGCCACAGCCTATTCCTTTCCAAAGAAAGAGAGGAAAAAACGGAGGCAAAAGAAATATCAAAAAGAGAGAAAGAGAAAGCAACAGCTAGAGCCAAAAGCAGGAATGAGAGTGGTGATTGTCCATAACACCCTTTTTCAGTCTTTGTCAAAAACAAAATATGCTCTAGCCATATCTTAGATGATGTTTCTCTCCAACCCCTGGAGCTTTCTGGGCTTTCAATCCCACACCTCCCCGTTTTTCATTCTGGTGACAATATCCAACTTTTTGTTTTCTGGAAAAGAGGGGCTAGCCCCCTGCATAGACCTCACACAGGTTTAAAGGACTCATTTACAGAGACCAGAAGGGGAAGTGAGGGTTCAGTCAAAGTCTTGGTGTATACAGAAGTGCAGCAGTTACTTGAGAGAACTGGGGAAGGCTGTTGAGAAGGTAGCACACTACCCCCACTTGCTACAGTGGCAGGTATAAACCAGAATAGGTTGTCTTCTATTTGTAAAACTAGTTTTAATTCATTCACCTCACAAGCTAATCCTGGAGGAGAAGAACTTTCTGAGTGGCAGACATTTTCCTCTCCCTCTTGCTGATCCATCCCATTAATGTATAGTTGCTCCTTCTCCTCACTTGGTTTCCATTTGGCTGCCAGGATGGGAAGGGACTTGAAGGGGTAGGGGACACACATTAGGTAATGAGCCCATCACTGTGGTACCTGAACACAGCCAGCACATTGTATCCCCCATGATGAATTCAGTAGAGCTGGTTGGAAATTTTTTCCTCAGTTTTCTATCAGAAAATGCCATTTTAATTAAACTGATTTTTTTTGGTAAAATCCATATTGATTTTGATGAAATTTTGCACATATGCAAATTTTCCCAAAACAAAGTTTTTCATTTTGGAACATTTCATTTCAGGAAAATCTTGTTTTGAAAAAAATTATTAATTTCCAAATGTATTTTGTTTTTAAAATGTTTATGTATTTTTTATTTTCACATTGTTTCCTGCCATGTCAGTAGCTGTAGCAGCAGTACATGACATATATGACAGTTGAAATAATCTACTACGTTATTTTATTTTTATATTTTTTTAATAGTTTAAAAAAGTCATTATGGGCAACTGCTATTTAGCACAGCTTGAAACATCTTATATTATTTTCCAGATCAACACTGTTCATGTTTTAATGACACAAACCCTGTTGATGCTTCTGGAAGCTCAAGAATCAGCTGCCCATCTGTCCTATACAGCCAGGAGAACCTGAGTGGGCAGGTGTGGGAACAAAGAGAGAAGTTTGAATACCTCTCAGATAGACCCTTCCCCAGCTACTACAAGGGGAAAGACAGGCAAATCTGTTCCTCTTTACCGGGGTGGGGGGACTGGAATGTCAAGCAAGCCTCTTTCTGCCTCCTAACAAATACACTGTGATTTGATATGGAGGAGGAGTAGACACTGGAGACCTACCATAACACTAGCTCCCTTGCACAGAGTACAGATGGGCACTGATAGTTAGTTGATGGACATGAATGACTGAGGCTAACAGGTGTTAATAATGGAGCTGGGTCAAATATCCCTAATGAAAATGTGTTTAATTGAAAAGTTCCTGTCTGCAAAAACCCCATACACAGAAGTAATATTACTACAAAATAAAATGTTTTCTCTCAGGATGACTGAAAACATGTGAGCCAATTCCTCCTCTCCTCACCTCCAAATTAAATTAAAGCCCCATTGGCTGAGTCTAACCCATAAGGTCAGAAGCATTAGTAGAAGCCATTTTGACTTCTTTTCTCTTAGAGTTGGTTGGTGTGTGTTTTAGGGCATTTTTCTGAGCAGGAGATAGGAATTAACTGTGAAACTAGTAGAGTGATTTTGTGGCCTTTTCTAGTGAATCCCTAAAGAATATCCCTGGAGGGGAGAGCAGTTCTTTCACCAGAGATGCCATAGGTTGCCAGTCAGACCTGCAAGAAGGTAGGTTGGAAGAAGGGCTGCATGAGGGTTAAGGGGTACATGGGCTTGATGGGATTCTCTCTAGACCCCAGTATTGTATAGATAAACCCCTGGTGATTTCTGTGGGGTCTGCCTGTATGGAGCATATTGCAAGATTGGGTCCTAGGTTTAAATAAACATCCAAATTCTAGCTCCCCTCCACCTATCCCCTCCCTCCAGATTTATTTGAGGAAATGCTGTAGTTTATAGTAGGTTTTTATTACAGGTGTAGTTTGGATATGCTTATGCTGGGACGTGGGGGGAGGGGGTTGTTTTGTTAATCTCCTTCATCATAGTGCATGGGTGATAAGAATAAGTATGCTACTTGATGTTGGTGGTCAATGCACTGGCTTATCTGTTACTGCACTATAACAACAATACAAGCAATTAATATTACATTTTCAGAGTCTTACTGGATGTAGCTAAACCAAAATTCTGGTTTGAAGTCCCACCCCTTCTTGACTGGGATGAGCAGGGCTTTCTTCAGATCGTTATGCTACTTCTGGACGTGGAACTAGTATCTGTATCTTGGGATCAATGCCCAGTGTGCTACCAAGGGACTCCCACAAATGTTTCTCCCTGAGCCTGTGATAAACTCTATGTTCCAAGGGGGGGTGTGTAGCACAGAGCATGGCTGATGGAGAGGGGAAAGCCCCCTTTAAGCAAAAACTCTCTCCTCTTAACTATAAGGACGGAGGCAACATCACTTGGTAAGCAAATGTGAAGAGACACTTTGCTACAAATATTCCTGAAAAATATGCTCCCTGTCCTTCTGAGGAGGGGGTGGTGTTGAAGTATGTGTGTATGGAATCAATGAACAGTAGGAGTGGCAGGGCATCTTTGTGCAGTGTGGAGGGGAGATGGAGGTAGGCGCGAATGAGGTATGAGTAGAGGGTGAGACTGGTGGATGATGTCAAGCAGTGAGAAGGGGAAAGTCATAAGAGAGAGCAAGGGGATAAAGGTTTCAGACCGGTAGCCATGTTAGTCTGTATCAGCAGAAAGAACGAGGAGTATTTGTGGCACCTTCGAGACAAATTTATTTGAACATAAGCTTTTGTGGGCTAAAGCTCACTTCATGCATCTGATGAAGTGGGCTTTAGCCCACGAAAGCTTATGCTCAAATAAATTTGTCTCTAAGGTGCCACAAGTACTCCTCGTTCTTTCAAGGGGATAATGAAGTAGTAAATAAATGAGTGAGGATGGGGAAAGAGGGGGGAGAGATGGAAGAAGTGAGAATGTTGGAGAGGGAGATATGACCCCAAAGGGAAAAGAAGGGGGGAAGAAATTACTGAGGGAAAAGATGCTAACATTTTGGGGAGGGGGCTAATAGGTAGGGCCCTAC